>NC_134574.1:132907493-133210618 GCF_050947875.1 Dermacentor variabilis
GCGGGATGCTTTCACGCTCGGAAAAACATTTTTATGTTGCACGTATTGAACACAAAGCCGTATGGCCAGTTTTTCATGTTATGCTATATTGCTAAGTGTCAATATTCTCATTGACACTTTTCAAATAATTACAATAATTGGGATATACAATAATTAAGACAACCTATTTACATTTCCAATAATACCAGGAATGTTACAACGTAAGAGCTTGAAGTTATGGGTCGGTGGGTGAAAGTTGTTTATTTCTTGTACTGGGAACATGTGAAGGTTCATTTTAGGGTTAACGACTCTACAATTTGTGCAAGGTCACTGTGTCGTGAAATATGAATCAAGGAAGACGTTTCTGTCCTGAGAACAGGAATCATGCCCTGTGAAACCCACTAAAATTACCCTGTCGGAAAGTTGAGTGGTCTTTCCAAGCAGTATCTTGTTTTCCAGTAAAGCGTGTTCATTTTGTTTATTTCAGCAGACACCGTTTGTGCCCTCAAAGCCCAAATCAGTAGTAGTTAGCCTTTTCACCTTTGCTGCCTGTAGCACTCTGTGGGGAGATTTAGTTAGTGAATTCGGGTTTAATGGCGCAAAAGCGACTAGGGCTATGCTGCGCCAGCCACAAGATATTAAGAATTCAAATCTTAAAGCAGTGCAAGCTGGGATAGTTTAGAGTCTGTGTAAAAAACCAGTTTCTTCTAAAAAGCTGAACAAGTCAGTGAAGGGCACTAGCGGTTCATCTCCGAGTATTGATGCGGGGTGTAAAGGTATGTGTAAGTTGTAGAGGTTCTGTAAAAGCCTTTGTCTCTGTGTTTCAATATTTCGACATGTCATAATAATGTGCATTATGGTGAGTGGTTCATGGCACTTCTCGCAAGTTGGCGGGTTTTTGTTTTGAAGTAGAAAATTGTGTGTCAGGTGTGTATGCCCGATTCGAAGTCTACATAGGATCACCTCATAGAAGCGTTGCTGGTGACTGCACAACTTCCATTCACTAAGCAGGGGTTTTATTGTGTGTAACTTGTTATTTGTGCATGAGTCCCATTCTAGTTGCCATTTTGATGTCAGGGCCTTATGAATCGCTCGAATACTGTCTTTGTATGGAAGTGTTGTTTGTGTTATACCTTTGTGCGCTGCCATGAACGCGCATCTATCTGCTGCTTCATTCCCTGGTATCCCAACATGGCTTGGGACCCAGCAGAATCGTAAGGTTCTTCCGTATTCATTATAGGCCAACATGTTTAGGATATCACCAATTATGGGTTCAGACGCGGAGTTAAGGTTTAGAGCTCTGAGTGCGCTTAACGAATCGGTATATATGATAGTATTCGCCTGCTTGTCACTGGTAATTTTTTTAACTGCCGTCCATATTGCGAAATCTTCGGCGGTAAACACTGAAGAAAAATTATTTATCCGAATGCTATTTTGCCAATTTTTCGTAATTATTCCGACACCTACGTATTCTTGTGTTTTGGAGCCATCGGTGTAAAATTCCGTGTAATGTTTATATTTTTCTTGTATAGCTCGAAACTCTTGTATTATGTGTTCTTGTGGGATGTCTTTTTTCTTTAAATGTGTTAGTGTCCAGTCACATAGCTGTGAAAAGCTGTACCATGGTGGCAACCTTGGTGGCCTTTCAGCAACCTGCAGAGCCTCATGAGGAACATCGTAATTCTGACAGTATTCTTCGTGTCGTAAGATTAGTGGCCGAATCATGTTTGGTTTATTTGTGTAGTGTATCCGTGATTTGCACTGTGTTACGATGCTGTAGCATATATGTTGTGGTGATGATCGAATCCGTAGTACATAGGAAAGTGTAAGTAGTGCTCTGCGTTGCTGTAAGGACGGCTCATTGCAGTCAGCATATAAACTTTGGACAGGCGATGTTCTATACGCACCGCTCGCCAGTCGTAGGCCAAGATTGTGAACTGGATCAAGTCGCTTAATGTAGGACTGCCTAGCTGCACCATAAACTACACTACCGTAGTCGAGAATGCTACGTACAAGAGACCGGTATATACGTAATAGACATGTTCGGTCAGATCCCCAGTGCTTGTGCGATAAAACCTTAATGATATTTAGTGCTTTATTTGCTTTTATCTTAGTTGAGTTAATGTGGGCAAGGAAATTCAGTTTTGTGTCAAAAGTTACACCTAAAAATTTGTAGTCTTCTTTGACCGGCAGCGTTGCACCATACAATGTGAGAACTGGAGTGCAGTGTAAACCTGGCTTCTGGGAAAAGAGAACTGTAACAGTTTTGTGTGTTGAAAAACGGAAACCATTTTTGTCGGCACATTGTGTCAGATTATTTATCGTTATTTGTAGTTGTCTTTCGCAGGCGGGTAGATTTGAAGCGCGGCAAGCCACTTGCAAATCGTCGGCATATAATGAGTGCATAACAGATGATGGGATAATTTTATTAACAGAGTTCATTTTGACTATGAAAAGTGTCGTGCTCAGAATGCAACCCTGTGGTACGCCATTTTCTTGTGTAAATGTGCGTGAAAGTGTTGTGCCGAGACGTACTTGAAATGTTCTATTTGACATGAAATCACATAGACAATTTAGCATTCTGCCGCGAATTCCCAGGTCAGCCAGGTCTCTTAGGATTCCATATCGCCACGTCGTATCATAGGCCTTTTCTAAATCGAAGAAAACCGTCAGACAATATTGCTTGTGTAGGAAGGTGTCACGTATTTCCTGTTCTAGTCGTACGAGATGGTCAATGGTGGAGCAACCCTTTTTGTATCCGCACTGGTGCATATCTATTAGGCGTCTTGTTTCCAGGATAAATGTGAGTCTTGTGTTTATGATGCTCTCATAGGATTTAGCTAGACAGCTTGTTAATGCAATGGGTCTATAGCTACTAGGGGATGTTGCGGGTTTACCAGATTTTAGAAAGGGCACTACTATCGCATTTTTCCAATCTGTGGGCATTACCCCAGACTCCCATATCATATTGAAAAATTTAAGAAGTGTCCCTATCGATGCTTGAGGTAAGTGTGCCAGCATTGTGTAGTGGACACGGTCAAGACCTGTTGCCGTTTTTTTTACCGGCAGAGAGAACTCTGTTCAATTCATGTATTGTGAGGGGTTTATTATACATTTTAGCTGAAGCCCCAGTGGTGGGCAGTCTCTGTTTCTCCGCCGACTCTTCATATTTTAAGAATGAATTTGTATAGTTCGCCGAGCTGGAGATGTTGTAAAAGTGTTCACCTAATGAGTTGGCTTGGTCCTGTAGTGTTGTATGTGTGCCTGGGCATGTAAGCAGTGGTATTGTGTAAGATGAGTAGTCTCCTCTAAATTTCCTCACCTGATCCCACATTCGTTTTGATGTTACCGTACTATTAATTGAAGAGATGTATTTTTGCTATGATGATTTTTCAGCATGTCTACGAATGAACCGTGCTTTGGCTTTCGCTTGTTTGAAGGTTAACAGGTTGCTATAGGTGGGGTACCTTCGTAGGATTCCCCAGGCCTTATTTTGTGCTTTTTTAGCGTCGGAACACTCCTTCGTCCACCAGGGGTTTAGCTTTTTGTGCACAATACCTGATGACTGGGGTATGGCCTTTTCTGCCGCACAGATTATAACCTCAGTGATTTTTTATTAAGTTTGTCAATACTTAGCTCTGGCGAAAAGACATCTTCTAGTATCGCGTTCTCCATAAAGACCGGCCAGTCCGCGAGCTGTAGTTTCCATCGACGGGATCTAGTTACTAAGGTTTATGGTGATGATAGGAGTTTGATGAGTGCGGGTAAGTGGTCGCTGCCATATGACGTGTCGAGAGCTTCCCATTTAAGATCAGTAAAAAGTGAAGGTGAGCAAAAAGCTAAGTCTACACAACTAAAAGTGCGGGAAGTTGGTGAAAAGTAGGTCGGGGCGCCTGAATTTAAGAGGCAGATGTCATTGGATAAAATAAAATCTTCAACCAACTGTCCTCTTTGGTCAGTTTTGACACTCCCCCATAGAGTACAATGAGCATTAAAATCCCCTACTAAAATAAATGGTTCCGGTAACTGATCTGTTAAATTTTCTAATTGTTTAGTAGTGAAGTGGTTGTGGGGTAAAATATACAGAGAGCAAATGGTGATGGTTTTGTAAGATAGAATGGTGACAGCTACGGCTTCTAAAGATGTATTTAATTGGACGTTTCGGGTAGGAGTGCCGCCCTGCACGACTATAGCCACTCCGCCTGACAAACGGGTGGAACATTCGCGGTCCCTTCGGACAACGGTGAAACCTTTGAGAATTTGACTATTTTTTGGACCGAGATTTGTTTCCTGAAGACATACAGCAACTGGTGAAAAGATGTTGATGATGTCTTTGATGTCACCTAGATTGTGCATGAGACCTCTACAATTCCAATGAATAATAAAAGCCATTTTAAAATTGAAAGGTGAGAATTGGCACTACGGAATGAATAAGAGGTGAGATGTTAGGTGACATGGAATTTAAAAGGCTTATACAAATGAGCGATAACCTTTAGGTTATCGCTTTCTTATTCTGGGTGGTTATTGGGATTTTTTCCCTCTTACCGCGCTCAAGAGAGCGCTTGTCCTTTGGTGTCAATGACACCGGGGTTTTTGCGTCGACCTCCATCGCTCTCTCTGAGGCGCTGGAGGATCGAGAGTTAGGCGCCGAGACACGTGTCTCGGGCCTTGGGGTTCGCTTGATCTTAGGGCCCTGCGGGACTGGTGTCTGCAGGGCGTTTGAAGAGGATGGAGCAGCGTCGGCTGCTTCCACCACGGGGGCGGGAGGGGTCACTGCGGGACCACTGCGCGTGGGCTCGGAGGACTCCTGAAGTCTCTGTGACGCTGCCCCCATCTGCGTCACATCGGCGTAACTTCTTCGCGGAAGGTACGACAGCCGCTTTCTGGCTTCATAGAACGAGATTTTTTCTTTGACTGTTAGAGTAATTACTTCTTTTTCTTTTTTCCAGCAAGGGCAGGACCGCGAATAAGCGGGATGATCTCCCTTGCAGTTGGCACAGAGTGGCGAAGAGGTGCAATTGTCAGTTTGGTGATCGTTCGAACTGCATTTAGCACAAGTAGTTCGTCCTCGACATGCATGCGAACCATGTCCAAACCTTTGGCATTTGAAGCATCGTCTGGGGTTCGGAATATATGGTCTAACATTTACCTTTACATAACCTGTATCCAGCGAGGTGGGCATTACACTCGTTCCGAAGGTGAGTATTACATGTTTTGTGGGGATTTCTTGGTCGTTCCTGCGGATGACAATTCTTTGGACCTTGGTAACATTTTGTTCCTGGAAACCTTCCAGCAGTTCTTCGTCGCTTAAGCCAATAAAATCTTCCTGTGATATTACACCCCTGCTTGTATTTAATGTTCTGTGCGGTGAAATTGTGACTGTTGCGTTACCAATACTGGTAAGTTCTGTGATCTTTTGCGCTTGGTCTTTGTCATTGAGTTCTAGGAGGAGGTCCCCGCTAGACATTTTTGAGGCTTTGTAAGTAGGTCCGATTTTTTCTTTTAGACACTTGGCCACAAGGAATGGAGAGAGCTTTCTCACTGGTACTTTATTTTCTCTGTGCAGTACATAGAACTTAGGAAATGATGGAGCGTTGCTCCGAAAAGAGAACTGGAACGTTGCTTCGGTGCGGCATCTTTTCAGACGCCGATCATAGAGAATAGAGGCTTGCGCTGCCATGAGAAAAATGTGTATGTTCGGCAACAGCGCCGACCGCCCACCACGGAGCCCAACGAGGGGACGCGGCAGAGCTTGTGTACAAGTCTGCACGACGCCAGTCGTACGCCGTCGCTATAACCAAATATGGTGTACCCAAGGTAGGATAGCCACACAAGGTTAACCCTAGCCGCCTTGGAGAAAGGAAGTAAATGGAAGAGAGAAGAAGACAGGAAAGATCAAAAAGTGAGAGACAAAGACTAAGATTTGGGGAGAAAGAGACAGGAAGAGACGACTGCCGATTTCCTCCGGGTGGGTCAGTCCGGGGGTGCCGTCTACGTGAAGCAGAGGCCAAAGAGGTGTGTTGCCGCCGCCGGGGGGCCCTAAAGGTCCTAACACCCGGCATCGGCTCAACCTCCAGGATCCCCCTTTCCCCGGACACGGCTAAGCCGCGCACGGCTACACGCGGGAGGGTCCAACCCTCGTGTGCTCGGGTACGTGGTGTCGCAACACACCAAACGCCTGCTTGCGCAGACGCCCCTGCGGGGCTCTGTGGGGAGAATAACGACTGAAAAACCTGACGGTAACATTTGTCTTTACTTTTTCCTTTCTAGGCAGCATATGTGCATCAATTTCAGAGGTGTGAATGTTAGTCCTCAGTTTCTCTCCAAGAACTTATACAATAGCTTCAGGACATTCTGAGGGGTCATGTGGCAGCCCTTTAATTTCAATATTGTTTTGTCTAGTGTACTGTCTGAGCTCGATCAGCTTGGCTCTAGTATCAGACATGCGAAGGACTGCGGTAACGTTGTCATTCTCCCTTGCCTGCATGTGCCATTGATGTTTTATGTAGAAGAAAGAAAATTGCACTTTGTGGCAACTTTCAGTGGCGAATATACTAATGTTCAGCAACAGCGCTAAAGATATCTTTTTCTGTTAAAGATCAACAAACTACCGGTTCAGACTTGAAAAACTAAATGAAGATGTCTTCCTTGCCTGTCATTATGCGCTATTTTCGAACTTGAGAGAATGTGCTGTGTAAATGTCCTCTCGTGTTTCCGATAAAAACAGCATAGTTCTGCTGTATCTTTCTTTCTTCTCGCAGGACTGTATTCATCCTTGAGGTGGCATTCTTAAAATGACGTAGATTTGCACCTTTGGGTTTTGGCACAATAGGCAGCCAGAGGAACAAACATGCCCACTGCGAGAAAAAAATGGCACTAGCGGGAAAAATTTAAACAATTTCTCTGATACGGGCGGAGAGCTGTTCCAAATCCGCATTCCGCTCTGCATATTCTTTCATGTGACGACACTTAATTACTTGGCGCGTGCGGCGTAATTTATTTTTAACGTCTATGACATAACGACTGCGATGGAAGCCACACGAGCATCGTCACCCTTAGAGACGTGCACTGAATATGAAAGAGCATATGAATGTTTCTCTTGGACCCTATAGAGCACACCGTTTCCAACATTGACAGCGTTCCAGACCAAGCACGGTCCTACATGCGTACCAAATAGCGTCCCTTACGCAAAAGCGGTGTAGAGTCTCATGCAAAATAGCGAAATGAAAAGCAGATTCCGTGGTTTTTGGCACAGAAGCACTCGACGTTTACGGATGAAAGATATCCATCTGACTCGTCGCTACGGTCCTCCATCAACCTGTCATCTGACGCGAGCAAGCTATCGCCTATGGAGAGGGTTTTCCCTTTGAGCAATAGATCACACTAGACCAGCGACAAAGTCTGGCTTTCGTTTTGAACTGATGACTTAAATAGCAGGAGCGTTTTCACGCGATCTTGAGATTTACCGCTGTGTGTTTTACTTTCACGGGATTTCCAGCTTAAATATCACGAGGGAAATGTCGACATCGCTTTCGCGCGGGAAAGAAGGGCGTGAATTTTGATTGAGTACTGCTCTGCCGGGGCGAGGGAACTGCGGCTCTGTATAACACGTTTCCTTTTGTACGTGCACGTGTTTCTAAATATTATTCAAAGGTGTTCGATACGACGAGCACTTAAATGGAAAAATATACGGTACTGCATTGCGGCAATACAGTACATAGTGAGTTAAGGCTTGCTAACGCATCACGTAAGTCTGTGTGGCTACTGCGCATCGAAATTTTGAATGTAGTTGCAAGGAAGATGCCGTCGCACAGGAAAATTATGCAACGCGCGTTCATCCGCTGATATGAGCGATACCATTCTAAACGTCTAAGGAGAACAAAAACTGACGCCAACGCACAAGGACTTTTGAGAACGCTAAAGAGCTCAGTCAAGCACTTATACGCATAAAGGTGCAGGCACTGGTCGCGTCGTGCTAATGTGCTGGTCTGTCAGTAACTTGTGCCCCCGAATTCTCGCTAAGATTCATTCGCGCTTCACAAAACCTCGATGGTTACAGATGTCGTTTGCAGTTAGGGGAGTGCCTAGACCCACGCTAGTTACCATGTTGAAAGGGTGTCTACACTGCTATCGCATGTGTATCTGTTGACTCCCTTGGTGTGAGCTGCCGCAAAGGTTTATCATACAATTTTTAGCTGCTTCCTGCCAACTATGTTCACTTTTCTGTAATATAGAGACGTGGTCTCCATATTATGGTCACTCTTAATATGGTCACCGGTCTAATATGGTCATAAGGTCTAATATGCTCTAATATGGTCATACGGGAATATGGTCACTCTTAATATGGAGACGTGAATCAATAAAACTTAGGTAACCCTTCGGCGGTGCTCTTCTATTCAAACGGCAGGTGAAAGCTCGTAACTAGTTCTGCCGAAAAGTTAGGCGTGGAAAACAGGTACAAGAAGACACGCGCCTACTCTAGATCCCAGCTTCCTCATGCCGATTTATCTTTCTAGGTTTGCTGTGTGCGTTTGTTGCTTACTTGATGCCAACGTAGTCACATCGTGGTTACTGTGCACGCGTCCTTATCGACAAGTTCACTACCATCGTAAAACAAAAACTTTAAAGCACACATATTGTGGGGAGTGCCTAAGGTAATGCGATTACCAATATGGTGATGTAGTCAACCACTACATATATGATGATGAAAAGATATATTGGTGACGACATTATGGCGAGTTTATCGACATGCCAATGCCGTATTCATCGCTTCGGCACCGTCGCATTTGCCGCAACATAGCCGATAATGTATAGAAAAATAATACCCGTATTACAGGCCTCCGAAGTCATTGAGCACCTTGGCAAACACGTGTTCAAGTACACCAATAGGTCTGAAAATGGGTAAGCAATCGGCGAAAGCTTGTTTTAGGCTGAACGCCTCCTTCATAATGTCTGTGAAGCAGGCGTTTTGAGGGCGGGATTTCTATTTTGCGAGACTTGTTTCGTAGGTAGATCAGAACACAAACTGGGTGACCATCTTAGAAGGAAACGTTTCCACGAGCACTGGTACGAACTCTCTTGGATCTTGGACATGTCTGATGCATAACACAGACTGCACTAGGCACTGCACGACGGATTAAGCTCACTGTCGGGAAGGGCTTCCTGATGCAGTCGTTCGTCACAGTGAGGAGTTGGCGTTAGTGGGTGCCGACCAGCCGTTCACCAAGCCACGGCTATTCTGTTGTAGTAGGACTTCACGGTTGGCAGAACCACGTTCACGCTGAACTTGCTGCATTTTGTGCAAGCGCCTTTTTTTTTGCTTTACCCATCTAAGCCGCATTTGAACGGTAAGCTTTCTCGAGACTACCTAATTTTTTTGCCTTGATGTCTTGAGCCATTGAGGCTTTTTAGGCGGGGATATGCCCCTACTTAAAGAGATAAACGAGAAGAAAGGGGTTAATCGAGGGGCCCGATTTTTATTAGTCATATCATAAGAAGCCAACAAACACTGACACCAAGGACAACATAGGGGAAATTACTTGTGCTTAATAAATGAAAATAAACAAAGCATATGTTAATGGAAATTAAAGTGTATGAAAAAACAACTTGCCGCAGGTGAGAACCAAACCCACAACCTTCGCATTTCGCCTGCGATGCTCTACCTATTGAGCTTCTGCGGTGCCGTTTCCCCATCCACTTGGTTGTGGGTTTGGTTCGGCGAAGGTTGTGGGTACTGTTCCGACATGCGGCAAGTAGTTTTTTTATCGACTTTAATTTCCATTGATTTATAGTTTCCTTATTTTCATTTATTAAGCACAAGTAATTTCCCCCATGTTGTCCTTGGTTTCAGTGTTTGTTGGCTTCTTATGATATCACTAATAAAAATCGGGCCCCTCGGTTATCCCCCTTTCTTCTCGTTTATACACAACGAGAGTCTCGAAACCGGCAACATTGATGCCTTCAGGTGGCATGTGTGGGTTTATTCACCCACCCAAAAAGATCACGTTCTCCTCACGCCTGCAGCAAAAAAGGACATTCCACGTCCGCCGCCAATGTCGGTGAGTGGTGTTGCTGGCTAACGCTCCCAGGGTTCTACAAGGAAATATCAATGCCCAAGAAAGTGGATGGGGTAATGGCACCGCGGTAGCTCAAATGGTAGAGCATCGCTCGCGACATGCGAAGGTTGTGGGTTCAGTTCCTACCTGGGGCAAGATGCTTTTTCATTCACTGAAATTTTTATTAATGTTTTGTTTCTTTTAATTAATAAGCACAAGTAATTTCCCCTATGTTGCCCTTGGTGTCAGTGTTTGTTGGCTTCTTATGATATACTTAAAGAGATGTACTTTAAGCAGTTAGATATACAATCAGCAACGAGGTCGTGGACAGATCCAGCTTCTCCGGACATGTACCAACTAGCACCCCAAGCGGTCGCAGCACGAAGCTAGCCCGTTTTCAATGGAACGAGCGGGCTTTTCGCGAATAATTAACAGTGCAGGTTGATTATTGAAGAAGGCAAGTGACGGACATGCTCTAGAAGACACAATCCACACGGGAAAAATCCAGTGATCATGCTGTGGAAAGCTTGAATTTTGTTTCAATCGCGCCTAAAGATTCAGCAATAGAAGCCTATGGAAAAGGCGAAAACTTGTACTCCATTTTCGAGACAAAAACGGTAGCTGTGATAAATTTATGGCTACTGTCGTAACTTCCGCTGCAGCGTACGTAGTCCGGAGACAGCTTTCGATTGATGCGTATCTTGACTCTCTACACATCGCGTGACAGCATGCCCAAAAGCGATTTGTGAAACACAGTCGTGCGAATTCTCGTGCTACCTTGATAAACGCTATTATATCATTGTGGCGGCATCGGAACCCGTGGTCGAGCGGTTTAATTGCATGAACCTATCGTGTCATGTCATACTGAAAGCGCTTCAATACTGTGCTTCGTTGTATTCTTAAGCCATGTAGCACTTAGTTGCACGTCCTCCCGCTAGATGGCAGCAACACAAAACTCAAGATTTAGATCCGGGTTTGATTTTTGAGTGGTGCTCTTCAAATATTGTATTTATATTTTTCCCTCCTAAAAGGTGGCAATGGGTTGCTCATTTGTTAACTCATCACTTTTATAATTAGAGTTTATTCTTTGGACAATATAATAACAAGCATGCGCATGTTTTCGTGTTACCTTAAAACAGAAAAAAAAAACTATCGTGCCTTGTAGCTTGAAGGCATCCTCAAGAACACCGGAGAGTGCACCTTCTCCATTCTGTGGAACTTCCAAGACAATCCACATGCGTAACATAATGCAAAAAATTTTACAGAACTTTATTTCAATATATTGGCCGAGTACCAACAAGCTTAGCTGACTGCACCGAGAGGTTAGTCCCTTCTAACAACACATGCATTTATGGCACATAGTCGAAACATTGCTCGCTCTATAAAACAGTGTTTTGGAAAGGAATGGGTGGTTATGTCACATGACAAAAGCAAATGGCTTAGCACCCTCTCGGCAGAAGGCACATTGACTTGAAGAAAAGCGCCAAATTTAAACCGTAAAACGATTTATTACAGCTAGAGTTTGAACTGTCATTGCAGAGCGAGTGTCTTTCAGTCTGCTTGCGTGGGCATGTTTTTGTAAGGCAGCAGGGAAGGAGACGCACTGTATATGCGTGTGCATGCCTTGCGCATGCGCACGTGTTTGTGTCTCAGTATTTGAATATGCGTGCGCATGAGTGCGCTTTTTGCGCGTGTCAACATACGTGCGTTTGCGCGTGAGTGCATTTACGTGTACATGTACGCGTATATTTTTGTCCGTGGGTGCATGCGCGGGCGCATGTGAATGTGTATGCGGACGAACATGTGTTGTATCTTTGTGTGTGCGTTTGTGTGTGCGAGAAAGCGAGCGAGCGAGTAAGTGAGCGAGTATTTACACCTACTCTCGGGAACGGAGGGGATATAGAGTTTACTTATACCCATATTTAAATCTACGAGGCAAGAACAAAGGACACTGAATTTATAGCATTATCTCTTTCTGAAAGAGAAATCAGCGCAGAAGAAGTGCGTGAGCCGTCGATACGACCGGCCCCCGCTGGTACCGGCCGTCACCATCGGCACGGCTCCGTGAGAAGCTACCTAGCTTTTGACTTTCGTTATCTCCCGTTCCTCGGTGGCAGCGCATTCTCTTGATATCATCATCATCAGCAGCAGCAGCAGCAGCAGCAGCCTGGTTACGCCCACAGCAGGGCAAAGGCCTCTCCCATACTTCTCCAACTACCCCGGCCATGTACTAAATGTACTATGCACGCAGGAGTCGTCTGTAGAAGAAAGCCCTGTATCACGACGCCTGCACCAGACATACAGTGAGGGCGAGTGAAACACCAGATAAAAAGTTATTGCAGCTGAAATGGTATTGAAAGCATGAGGTAATCTTTCCTTCATGTTTCTTGGCTTCACGTGGGTGTAATAAACAAAAGAAAATGTATGCCTAGGAATCCCTGCATTTCTTCTGGCTCGCAGTATCATGATTGCAACAAAGAAATCTTCTTGCCTCGCTATCTTAAATCTTTGTAAATGTTCGCAAAATTGTGTACGAAATGAGCTACAAGCTCTCTTTCGGTAAAAAATAACTTACCGAGGACTACGATACTCCTCTATGAGAAATTTGAGCAGAGTTCTATAATTGCTTACACTTGGCTGCATATTTAGGCAAACAATTTGAGAGGGACATTTGTGCACGTAGAGTTAAATACCATGCTTTATTTTCCGCACATAATATTTCTTACACTCTTCTAAGCGACGGCGCTTAGCTTCTACTTCGGTGGCGAGCCTCTCTGGATTCTAACGAAAGTCGGTGGCGCTGAACCTCTGCTCAGGCAGCTCGTTTAGCAGCTGCGGCAAGCAAAGCACTTCCATCGGTCGCATCGTTCAGTGTTCATAAGGAACTCGCTGACTCAATTTCGTATTCTGATTACATCGTCGAGTGGTAGTGACAGGGAAGAACGACACAGTGCTCAACGAATTGAGCGAACTTGTAATATAATAATATTTGGGGTTTTACGTGCTAAAACCACTTTCTGATTATGAGGCACGCCGTAGTGAAGGACTCCGGAAATTTTGACCACCTGGGGTTCTTTAACGTGCACCTAAATCTAAGTACACGGGTGTTTTCGCATTTCGCCCCCATCGAAATGCGGCCGCCGTGGCCGGGATTCGATCCCGCGACCTCGTGCTCAGCAGCCCAACACCATAGCCACTGAGCAACCACGGCGGGTGAGCGAACTTGTGAGCAGCGGAACAATTAACATTCGAGCACAATGATAACCGGGAGCAGAGTCGGCGATCGTCGGGAATCTGATCTGCGGGTCAAGCGCGTCGGCGTTTATACGTGGCTCGTCAAGGGTCCCAGTGTAGTGGCTGGTGCCTGCATGGATGCCAGAAAGCAATACACAAATCGCGTTGCGCATACAATCACATTACAAATCGTTTGTTGTCTCGTGCGGCCCTCTGCTTTCCTCCTCGCGCTTTTGCTATACTCTTTTCCTCCACCTTCAACCTCATACTTTCACTGCGCCCTCCTCTTCCGCTTTGCTCATCTTGCGTTCTTTGCTGTCGCCGTCCTTCTTTACCCGCGGCGCTCTGCGTTCGCTCTCTCACCCTTTGGCTGTGCTCCTTAGCTTGATTAGAGTGTGATTGTGAAGAGGAAGCGCATCTTCCTCTCCACAATCACACAGACTCTCTCTCTCCCAGGGAGGACGAGGTGCGCCGACTCTCGACACAGGGAGAGGCGCATAAGAGTTGCTCTCTAAAAAAGAGCTATAGATGAAGCAGCTGCTACTCGAAAACATAAACTTGTCGGAGTCTACACGTCCATGTCATTTAAAACATATTCTTTTGCTAGCGTATCGAAGATGCAATATTTTTCTGTGAACAGGAAAATATAGCACTTACTTGTCGCACGAAAGTTTCGGCCTATCTAAAGCACACTTTAGAAAGGAGTTTCTATAGCATTTGCCCGTGCACCAGAACGGGACGCTGGTCAAACACGAGCACACCTCCCGTTCATGTCAACAAAACCGCGATATATAAAAAGGCGTTTATTTCTATAATCTCTAAAATCCATACATTTAGCAAAGTTTGTTGTATGCCAAGTTGTTGTTCTGTCGTTTGACAAAAAAAAAACTGTCTTCGTTGTTGCTTTATCAATAACGCCAGGCGCAAAAGAGTCCGAATATGGGCTAACTTTACTCCGAATTTATTGCATGATTTCAGCCGTTTGTTCCTCACTAATAAAGAAATCTTGCGAGACCAAATTCATTGAATCGTTTTTCCTTGTAGTAATGTTGCTCTTTCTATACCTTCGAGTGACGGACGGTAACTGAAGATGTGTGTGCTGTGCTATGTGCTCTCTCTCTCCTCCCTCTTTTTCATCCCCCCTTACCGCTCCCATGTGTAGGGTAACAAACCGGTTGAGCTAAACTGGTTAACCTCCCTGCCTTTCATTTTCCACTTTTTCTTTTCTCCTTCCTATACCTTCGAATACTTGAGGACGTGCAGAAAAAGCCCATAAGAAACCATAATGAAGTGTTCTGGATTATCCTTTAAGCTCACACTCATGTTGATACTTCTGCGTAGAAGCAGGAAGCACCAAACTACACCACCACATTGGCCTGGTTTATTTAGTCGAACATCGCAGTTCTTAAGGACTAGACAGGTTACATATTACTTCTTTTTATAGCGGCCTCAGAGCCTCTCTCATGTCTTCTCTGAAACATAGAAAATTAATAAATAAGGAAGCGCAAGAACGTTGGCGACAGCAAAATCTGCCAATACAGGTTGCTTGTAGATATTTTTTATTATTTTTACAGTTCCGTTTATGTTTCTCGTTTTACGAAACGCTTGATTTTAAGGTTAGCATCTTTCCTTTCTGGGTGAAGCCTCTAGAAATCTTGATCATCAACCTAGTGCTTGTCACCGCGTTTTTTTCCCCATGTAACACTTACTGCCCAGAAAGTCAAAAACCGCTTTCTTTGTAGCGTGTATGAAGAACCAGAAAGTCTTCTTTCTTTTTTCGCTGTGCGCAGGAGGTACAGAGAGCGTCACGCAGTTATGCAGCAGATTATCACTGCAGTTATATGCTTTAAGATATTTTTTGTTGTCCAGGTTTTCGGGCGGACAAATTTTGTTCCCATGTATGCGATATGTATGGACTCCCAGGCAGCACAAGCGCTTGTAGGACTGAGTACAAAGCCACTAGAGAGGTGCGAGCGTTAAATAATTCACCCTGTAGCCTATTTTTTATTCACTTGGGGTGTGTCTGTTTGCTGTAAATACTTCTTAACTATCTGTTCGAAATAAGAAACCAAGTTTCATAACATCACTGGTTGCCGTGATTTCGTTTTTCTTGTAGCACTCAGCAAAAGCGTTTAGCCTCAACTAAATAGCACGCTTTTGTTGGCGTTCTCCGAACACATGGAATTGGCTGACGTATTCCTTGATTGATTAATCCTACCAGAAAACGACAGTCGCGTAGTTCTTTGATAGTGGACTTAGTCTCGCATACTTTTTACGGAGTGGAACGTTTGCACGGGGTGAGGCTGTAGATGATGGTATTTTCGTAACGCCATCCTCGTGCAGCCCATGAACACCTGCAAAATGAGCAGCATCAAACGGGCGAGCAAAGCAGCATGATTACAAATAAATGAAGAAGAGCAAATTGTCGCGCACTACTGCACTAAAGGAGCAAATGACGCAGCCATGACCAACATGGAATTGACACTACTGAATAAATAACGAACGAAAGAAAAAGGGAAGTGCACTGTGCCATCTATTCGGCTGCCTATACAGCGCCGTCTTCCCACTTCTCCGCTATGGCACTTCTTTCGAGGACATACGGATGTGCGCCTGCAGCACATAAATTACACAGAAAACAAAAAGCACGGTAAAAGAAGTGGGAAAACTCGCGGAGCTCTACGGCTCTTGCTCCCTTGGGGCACAAACACGACACGTTGCGACTTCTGTTTATTGCTGGTAGCGCATCTAGATTCTTGCAGCCTTCCTTGCCAGTGCTTTATCTTGCTGTTGTCTTGGTAGTAAAACCGCCGACTGGGTTGGGGTCAGAAATGAAAACAAATGTAGTGCATCTGTCCATAGTTTTCTTTTGTACATTTTTACTGCCAGCACCTGCAAGATTACAAGACGTCCTCCTAGAGGTACACTTTTCTCAGGATAGAGCTGGCATACTACCCCTAGAATATTCATTACTTCATGAATTCTTTTGCTTTTGACAATCCAATGTAGTCCGTTTGTTCTCATATTGTCAATACGAGGCGGAAAATAAGAAAAATGAATAGTTATATGAGAGATCGACCAAGAGCAGAGGAAAATAGTAGGTGAACACAAAGCAAGAGATGATCAGAAGCCTAAAACAATAATGCTCTGCTTCAAGAAATTGATATACATACTCTCTGCAGTGTTGCTCCATCTAGCATGATAGTCGGTTGCTGGAGACAGCAAAACAAAGAAAAAAAAATGTGGCGAATAGTTAAAGAGGCTAGAAGAAAAGGTAGCTGTACTGTCGTTTACAGAGGTATGATCATCGGGAAAACAGTTACGCAGCACATTGGGCCCTATAACGGAGAACTATTCCAATGCATTTCTGTTCCACTATCCTGACGTCAAACTTACGCAACAGCCGACGCAAGCATCGGGCGGTGATCCGCAGAGCTGTTTGAACAGCCCAATCAGACTCCCTCCTCATTTACAGGATGTCACTTTGTTTGCTTTTCAAAACCTATAGCATTGCTTTCCTTGACAGGTTCTTTTCTCATCTGGTTTACTGATTAGAGACGAGGAGCATGCCGAAGTGGAGAGGGTTTTGGTGAGGCCGGAGTTAGCGCAGTAAGTGTGGATTGCCTGATGAGGAAGGTGACGCCGGCGTCTGCGATTGGCGCACTTCCCCGCGCTCAGCTTGTGGTGGGTGATCGAAAATTGCGACGCAGTGGAACAGAAGCTTCAAAATGCTGCTGAAACCGATCTCCGCCGTAAACTGTTGGCACAGCGATGTCGTAAACGTGCCGAAACGGCCCGACAACCTTATAATGCCCCACCAAACATTTATAGAGAGAAACAAATCCACTCTCACGTGCAGCTCCAAGTAGCCAGTACCACAGTAATCAAGGGGCAGACATTGTCCATTGTATTCTATATATTTTTTTTTTGGGGGGGGGGGAGGAGCGAGGCAGTCTCTGGTTGTACCGAAAAAAATTCTGCTTTCTTCGGCATAATAATGCATCGCTATGCGTACACATCCCTTTGAGTTGGTGATTTTTTGCGGTTTTTGTGACGCCGCATGATAGGCAGACAAAGTGGGCGGAGCCCGAAGACATCTTTACCAATTGCGCAAGGCTAATGGTGAGCGCCATGCGTTGCAGTGTGCGTCCATGACACGTAAACATGTGTTTTTTTTTATTCGGCTCTGCATCATTTTTTTGAAATTCAGCATGCGTCTCATTGCGAACATTGACCACGACAATTAGTGAATATTTGGTAGCTATCTACCTGAACCCTGCGCTTGTCGCGTTAGTAGTGGCCGCTTCTTCAGGTGATGCATGTTCAGAGGCGCAAACGCACTGTAGGCTCCATAGAACTTTTATTATTTCTTCGAACCAATGAAAAAAGATATAATACTTGTGCTTTTTGGTGACAAATTTTCACGTCTATTGTTTTCACATATGTGTTATCACCGCAATACGGGCTGCTTTCCAAGACAGTCTAGAAATTATTAGAATGGTGAATATTCTTGTGCTACTAACGGTATGTAAATGCAAATGGCAGCAACTAAAACCAGCACAATTTGTGCACATTATATAAAAACAAATGAATGATTGCAACATTTTCACTCCTATGTGCAATGCGCTAAACGGCTGCGGCTTTGCTCGCCCCGGCTTCAAACCATCAGTCAAATAAAGTTTGAATTATATATAACGCTTTCGCTGAAAGGAAGTCAGGTTTATTTTTGCTACACATGTGCTTCAGGCGCCAAATACAAGAATCTCTTTTAGCACCATCTGACAGCTTCACTGGGATAAATAACTCTTCCCCTCATTATCTTATGCACAAAACGCGTTGCAAAAATATCCCATCCTTTTATCGCCAGTCATATTTTGGTGCAATAGTTCGTTCGAAATTATCAAAATGATAATAAATCTTTCAGCCGTGTCTGGAGGCTATAACCTTGTTTCTTATTTGGAAATAGTTATTATAATATTTGCGTACTTGAATACGAGGGCACTAATTATGAGATTATTCATAAACTTTTTCTGAATAACTTGAACAACGGGCAATAACTTTATATGTATATAATTATCATTATAATTTTGAGTGCTCGGTAACTCACTTTTAATATTTTTTTACCAATTTGAGTGCGCAACGCCGTTTCGTATTATTTAAGTCAAACCACGTTTTACAAAAATAATTCAAATATATTTCCAAGACCTTGTCGGATACGAGAATCTGAGAAGCGCGTGCCAATCTGACAACGTTCAATACAAACCAAATGGCTACTTGAACTTTCTCGCAGCTCATTTTGTATTCGACTAAGGGGGGACCAAAACGAGTGAGTGTATTAGCCATTGCTGCAAAAGTCCAGGAATCAGGCGCACCACCGGTGTTAGGGAAAGTGAAAATAAATCTCCTGTCGAGAACTATGGCCTTTCTTGTTATTTCCTAGCCGAAGTTCATTGTGGCCTGCAGTCGAAAGCCCTCCCCCCCCCAAAAAAAAAAATAAATAAGCACGCAAGGCCAAGGCCATCCAGGAAAACCAAAACGCTAGCTAATACCCCACCTGAAAGAGCGATTTCTGGTTCTCGCAGCAGATAGTAAGAAGAAGTAAATGAACGTAGACAAAGACTTTGTGGCTCATTCCACGGAGTCTGAACCTTGCTAAGATCACCCTACCCGACCGACCACCAGTCTGCTTCTTTTCATGGCCTTGTATTTTTTATTAGCTGCGTGGCAGGGAACTCTCATTAATCTCGCACGGTGGACACCGACCGGACCACCACAAGCTCAGCGGTTGCTCGCTTGCTTCACGAGCAAAAGTGGTCCTTTTGGGATCAATGCAACCCTATTTCTGGAACTTAGACGCAGAGTGGGGGTAACGCAAGATGCTGAGGAAGTTACCCAATATCTTTGCGCATGCTGCAAGAGCATGCGTCATTATTGCCAGAATTGTTGTTGTAAGTATTGTGCTTTCTTTTATACAGTATCCTTTTTCACTAAAAGAAGAATAGGCTGCTAAATACTGCAATCCACTTACATATTGTTGATCAGCCTATGAGAAACAACTTGAAAAGAATTAAAAAAAATAGGGACATGAATTACCGTGCAAGTTACAACGTTCGAAACGCATGCAAACCACTTCACAGTAATCATGTGCGCACTCCAAGTCACACGCAGCGGCAATAAACTACTGTGGTCTTTGTGAAAGCAGTTCTTTTTCTGACTCACGTGCAACTACAAAACTTGCGTTCAAGATTATAGCTATTGCATTATGCCGCGTTCGATGGCCGCATGTTCCAATTATAATAAGGGGAATTTTCTTGAATTACGAAGGAACTGCGCCAACTAAGACGATCACGAGAGGGAGAAAGACACAGGACAAGCGCCAACTTCACCTATCTTTATTCACCGAAAAAACCAGCAAACATGAGGACAATCACAGACATGCGCACAATGAGCATGATGCATCCTCTGCCAAACCGTTCTAAATAGGACATTTCGCTTTTGAAGACGGTCACGGAAGTTACACTAACACAGTTTTTTCCTTTCTTCTTTATATGGAATGCTCCCAAAACTTCACATGCTTTTGTTGCCCTGCTTCTGCGAAGAATCTGTATATCTCGGAACCGTGGTTCACACTTCTTAGAGTAGAGGCATTGTTTCAGTGGCGAATGTTCTGCCGCTCGGTCACGCACAGTGCAAGTTGCAAAGTGTTGCGAAAGATGCGCACCTCCTTCTTCCAGCGACCGCACATGTTCAGCAGCACGGTCAGTGACGCATCTAGCCGTTTGGTCCACATAGGTTTTCCCGCAGGTCAAAGGTATTTCATATTTTAAACAGGTGCAGCACTTCACAAAGTGCTTCCCATGTTTTTTGGTGCAGCTGCTCCTCGTACCCTCGCTCGCGACGCGGGCGCAGAGGTGTTCTTGTTTTCCAGGAGCCGAAAACACAACTGGGACGCCGTGTCTGTTTGCCCCATTTTTCATATTGTGGGCTATCCTATGTACATACGGAACAACTTCCGGCTTCGCAGCTTGTTTTCCTTGTGCGCATGGTTTCTTGACCATGGCACTTTTGATTTTTTGCAAGATCGATTTTTTGCGAGTGCTGTGATAAGCGTGCTTGGGAACCCCGCCGAAACCAACCTATCAACCTGCTTGTCAGGAATGTTCTGAGACGCAAACGTACTCGCCAAGAGGATAGAAGCGAGGCTTCACGGAATGTCGCCTCTAGGGTGTGCACTTGCCGGAGTTCATGAAGTTTGTGTAGTGATTCCTGGGCGTTTGAAGCCACGTAGGAACCTTGTATGACTCTTCTCTGTTGTTCGTAGTATTAACGTTGAATTAACCGTCCCATAAAATGAGTGGCACGCTTCGATCTTGTCAGGTACTTTAGTTGACCGAATTATTGTTCGCAACATTTACCAAACGTGCTCATATCGATTCCCCGCGTGTATTTTTTTCCGACGTCACGCCTTGCACGAAGGTTTACCGTAGACAAGCTTAAACTCAGCGCAGAGTCTGCTGCACAAGCGATGCTTATTCACTCTCTAGAGCCGAGCGCTTGAGCCTGCATGAGAAATCGGTCGACCACCAACTATACTGGCGGCGAATGACCTTCATATAATGTAGCGAGTGTTAGGTGAGCGAGGAGAAAGCGTCCGAATGTGGAAGCGTTGAATTTAAAATTTTCGAAGCATGAGCAGGCGTCGCTGAGATTATACAATGCGGTGAGCTGGTAATTTCTTGCGAAAGCTGGTAAGGGAGTATCAGACGTGTAGTATCTGGTATAAGGAATAAAAAATTAAGAGCAATTGAACACAGCAAGATTTCTGGACATATCAAATCAGAAGTTTCCCTTCTGTCATGTCATGCACGTCTGTGTATGAATGTCGTACCGGATTAGCTTAGCGGCTATGTCGTTTCAATCATTTGTTCGAACTAAGGGTTTCAATCAGGGCCGCAGCAACCGCATTTCAATAGGGGTGAAATTCAAAGTGTGTTCATGTACCCAGATTCAGGTCCACGTCAAAGAAATCACAGCGTGTCAAAATTGTTACACAGAAGCCCATTTTCTGTGCTGCATTACCCAGCGTTGGTGAGCCTGTGGGACCACTTGTAAGGAAACGGTGAAAGTCAGAAGCTTGAGCGTGTCTGGGAACGCTGTTTACTTTCGCTGGCTGCTCTTTCCTCTTTTTCGCAATGCATAAGTCAACCAGGCTTATGAATGTGAGCAACCTCCTTTGGATAGAGAGAACTTGCTCATAATTTCTTAATTAACGTTATGCATACATTTGCCCAGTTTTTTTCACTTCTAACAAAGCGACAGTAGTGGAAATTTATGCAGAAGGATATATGGGTCCTGTGCTCAGCGTACTGTATCTCAGGCTCAAGATTAAATGTGCAGTGCTTATCTTCGTCTTTCTAATATTCAGGGCTCCCTCGCTTAATAATATTTTTCTTTCATACGCAATGTTTCAGGCCCTCTCAAAACCGCCTGCGTAGAGTCGTCGCATATTTTTGACGTTCTATTTTGGCTGCGCCGCCACACGCTCCCAGAACGAGAGAATAAAGGCATGCGATATTCACCGAATTATTCAGCGAGAAGAGCAATTTTCTTTCACTGCGTCATTTCTGTCACCTTTCGCTGCATAACAATGATGCAGTTTGTATACGACAGGCCTGCGTATTATTCGCTGTCGTTCACGGCTCGCAGTTTATAACAGCCTCGCTGACATTTTTGACAGGCCTGTCAGAGGAAGAGTTGAAATTTTCAAAGGCCAAGTCATTGCGTGTTAAAAACAAAATACCTCTGTTGCACTGTGCACCTACTTTAGATCGTAGGCAAGACAACTAGCGAAAAGAAATTAAAACCGCGTCTAGTGTTTGCAAGAAAGCAAAAACACATTAACTTGCGCTTCGCGTTCATGCACATCCCATCAAATGATGAACAGCTTTTTTCTGGCTTGGCTTTTAGTGAGCCTACCAAGATCTATTGACGTTGCTGTCATTTCTGCTATACTCATCCGGTAATGTATTGCTTGTGTCTGAATTTATTTAGTGATACAATCTATGCTAACGGCCGATATCTTGAAATATTCAGAATAACATGGATTGTTTCATGTATTTATAAATTTGAAGAAAAAATTGTAAACGAAAAGTGCATGTCTACGTGAAGAGAGTTAGAGGAAGGGCACGGAAGACAAAAATCCGAAGCAGACAAAAAGCTGATGAGAAACTGATATGAGATATTTTCTGGCTTATCAGAACGCCTACACAAACTGGGACAGTCTTCACATCCGCGCGCACTGTTGTTCCTTAAATTTAACTCGAAAAATGTGCGTCACATTACTACACGAGTCACTCTGGTTTCTTTCTGTTGCTTTTTTTTTTCTTTTTCATTGAACGCTCGCTTTCAATACGGGTTTCAGTCAATGCAACGGAAACGTCAAAACGCTCAAGGGCTTCAACGTACGCAGTAGGAGGACAGGTGGGCTAGCAATTGCGGCAATTTTTTTTCTTTTGATTGGTTTCGGTGCTCTTACTCTGAACATATCACTATATGACCCGAGTGTGTCAGCTCTTATTTAGTACGGGTTTCGTGGTTTCTCCTGATGTGCTCTGTTTTGCCGTGCGCATGACGTAAAAGATGGCAACCGCGAGAAGCCTTCACGCCTGGCCGAGTTCCAATTTCTCGCTCCGCAAGACGCGCTGATCGAAAACAATATCGCCTTAAGTATAGGAGTCGCCACTGAAGCAGTAGGTTTTGTCCAACTACTTCTCCAGCGCACGCGTACAGACGCGTAGTTATGATGTAAAAGTGGGGAATTCCCACAATGGTCCAGCTTACGATGGTCCAGGTGGTAGAACATTGAGTGTAGGCTTGAAAATGTGGCATTTGTAATTTTTAGCAATATTTAAAATAGAAATTTCTTCAAATTAAGTATTTTTCTTTTGAAATATGAGTGAAAAACAAATTTACAAGAAGAAACTGAATTTCCGAAATGCATTAGATAGGTGCACTGCCATTAAAATATTGATTTTTTAATCAAATTTGCACTTTGACACCTTGGCACTTATAACATCGTGTCACTCTCACTTCAAAAAAAAAAATCAGTGACAAGAATTTGTTGTTCTATTTATTGCACATCTAGGCGGCGCTATGCAAAACTATACTCAAAATAGTAATATCCAAGGCGCCGGGTGACGTAGCCCTGAAAGTATTTTAGTTTTTTTTATTTGTACGCTGTAATTTTTTTCGCTTTGTGGGATACAGTGAAATAGCGTCGCAATATTTGTTCGATATCTTTTATTTTCTCTTGTGTTTTTGTGGGTTTGATTTTTCTGTAAATTTGCTAAAATAATATATTATTGATTTTCATGCATTAATACCGAGAAATTGTTGGACAGTTGATCACATTTGTGGCTTGATCCCATGTGTGACTATAATTTCCATAAAGTAAGAAAAAATTCAAAGGATGGGATGCGGCTCTAACAGTTACTACAGTTACAGATAAGCACTCTACGTAGAACATATGAGATGTGACCACCGCCAATGACACATCAGATGCCAAGACACACTGGACTATGTGACACATCCAAGTATTCATTCGACAAGTTTACATAGTGTGCTCTCTGTCTGCATATACTTGAGTGCCTGGTGAAGCTGCACACATATGTTCATTGTCAATAGTGAAGCGATGAACAAAACTAATTTCGCTCAGAGCATTGATGACAAAAATTTTCATTTCACTCTACAGGGAGCAATTCTGCTAAAATCAAGAAATATTCTGTCTTTGGCCATACAAAGAAAAAAGTCATGTTATAATTAACCTGATCCCTATTTCTCCCTTTGAAGAAACTTTGTTGTACTAAACATATATATATGTATATATATATATATATATATATATATATATATATATATATATATATATATATATATATATATATATAGTTTTTCGTTTTGCTTTTCACGTTTATTCTTTCCAATTCTGAATTGAAATTAACAATGCCGTACCATTAAATAAATCAGGAGACGGATCGCTATGTTACCTTAAAGTGACATGCGGTCTTGACTGAAAAGCAACTTTCTTTGCTCGTCAGTTTACTATATATACCTTATAAAGCTTGTAAGCATAGTATGGTCTAAATAGGGTATCAAAATAATTAGAAACCATCGAGAATAACAATGGCTTTCGACAGAAAGCTATTCGTTTTATCCAAAGAATGACGCACTTTAGGCGTAAAATTATCGCATTGATGACATTTGGTAGCGTGTGCTGTTTAATCACGTAAATCTGTAAGGAACAGAGTCGTTAACCAGCACGTTGGAGGAGGAATGACAGGTGGCTGTTTAGTCAGCTTTGTATAAATTTTGTTTATATAATTTAGTTGAACTATGTACGTAAACCGGTTAGTTACGTGCTTATTGTCCAAAGTGGCGTGAACTCAAGCACGGGAGGGTACTGCCATACCCTCCGACTGCAGCGCCCACACCCATGGGCGCCGCCGCCAAAGCCGAAACGGGCAGAAAAGGCTGCTGTCCTTCACGGGCCCTCCACCCCCTCATCTAAGCCTTCAGACACACCGAAACTGTCGCCGTCACTGCCCTTACAATACTTACCGAGTGGCCCCTAACGTGTCTCGCCGCTCCGCTGCTATAGTGTAGGTGTCCTTTGCGTAGGCGTTCTTGTATTAGCCGTTCAAGTCCAACCACCACCGACCACCACGAAAACGGACGAAAGTACCAAGGAAAGCTCTCACTTTAACAATGTCTCTGGCGTTGAGGATGCAGTTGTGGGAAGGTCATAAAGCTAGCGCCGCGACCGTTTTATTAAAGAAGAAGGGGGGGGGGGAGACTTTTTGACATGTCTAGTTGAACAACATTACGGCTTTCTGACATAACACGTGCAGTGAAATTGTGTTGTATTGATAATAACTAAAGCACAACCCGAGGGAATATTCTATGTGGCAAAACTAAGTCTTTGGCTGACCCGTTAGGTAAATTTGCTTTTACTCGTTCAAATACATTGCGCGCCACTCAACCTCAATGGTATCTGAACATGAAA
The DNA here is from genome assembly GCF_050947875.1 of Dermacentor variabilis. Classification (NCBI taxonomy): domain Eukaryota; kingdom Metazoa; phylum Arthropoda; class Arachnida; order Ixodida; family Ixodidae; genus Dermacentor; species Dermacentor variabilis. The sequence continues at coordinate 132,932,820 of NC_134574.1, forward strand.
GCACCAATAAAGTTTTAACCATTGCTTATTCACTGCCGATTGATTTCGGTGACCCACAAGTTCGCACGAATAATACAGCGGAGTCAGAAAGGCCTTTCGCAATTACATATTGAACTTTTATGGTTACTGTTCCATTTTTTTTTCTCTCCATGCAACGCCAACTAGTGTACATAGTGTGTCGTGATACTGCGTGGTTTTATAACGCTCAAAGATTGCCGTGCTAGTCGGTCTCCAAATACTCTAATTACTACTCTAAGTACAAATGCTAAGTCCTGGGATTTTATCTGCAATACCCACGGTCTTAAGACTACACACGCCATAGTGTGTCGGAACATAATTTGACTCCCTTGGGCTCTTTAACGGGCACCCAATGCACAGTGTGCAGGAGCGTTCTCGCAGTCCACGGCTGTTTTAATAACGCCGTCGTGGCTGGGACCACAGCGGTGAGCTAGTGGTCAGCACTGCATTGCCATAGCCTCTCAGCTATCGCGACGTATAGGGCTTTTGGGCTATAGCATTTTGCCTCTGAGGACGAGGACGCGGGTTCGATTTCGGACTGCGGTTGTCGCATTTAAGTAGGACCGGAATGCGATAGCACTTTTTTACAACGATATTTGGGTCCATTAAAATAAACATCACGTGGCAGAAGTTATACTTTAGCAACGGGAGCGAACTGGAACAGTGGGTACATTAGGAAAGGGTAATAGTGGAAACCACGACAAAGAAAATGTATGCGGGAGACGCAGGCGCTTGTTTATCTTATTTCATTGTCGTTATCTTCGTTTGCGTTACTGTTATTTCGTGTAAGGCGGGAGCCTTTGACTACGGAGTCCCGTACGCTGTGTGCCTGTCTACCTGTTTTCGTTACTCAGACGATATTGGTGACGCCAAAAGGCCCACGTCTTAGTGAACATTTAGATCAGGTGTTCTGTTGGGACGCACAGCCTAAACTCTGCACTTGTATATCACACTATCTTTGCGTGTGATTTCATGATAACCGGCCGTGTGTGCTTTGGCGGCACTTTCTTGAAGCAAGCACATAGATTTCATACCTAACGAAACTAAATACTGCTATATTATGCACAGTTACAATGAAGGAAGGTGGAGTGGGGAAGCGCTCGATAAAGAAGAAGCCTGTGGACGCGATCGATCCAAGTGAAGCATCGTGGTCCTTCCAGTCGCGTCATCAGCCCTATGGAAAACACGGCTCTTCCATGGAAAAATGATGCAGGGAACGTAGAGCTCGCGAGGGAGGAGGAAACTACTAGCATTTGCGAGCTGCCGCATATGTCTTCTGCGAAGACACATCATACAAGCATTACTGGAGACGTGATGAGCGGTGCAACGATTCCGAATACTCATGCCCTTCCACATGCATGGAGGTTACCACCTTTGCGAACGGTGGTAAAAAAAGGTGGTAAAGAAAAAAAAAGCAACGAGCACAAGAAGCATGGCAGATGTCCCATGAATTTGACATGAATATATGTATTTTAGCTTTCACGAAACTGCGCCGCCAAATATTGGCTATTGAGTACATTGATCTTCAACGAAGTCATCTTGAGTGTACAAAATGCGAACGCGACTGAACTTGAGTCATTTTTAATGTCTATTTTACGCTAGCTCAAGTAAGCTGCTGCCAAGGAACTGCCCCTGCATTTTGTTTCACTGCATTTGAAATATTTATTCGCATGAGTCAAGATAACCTATTCTTCACTGTATTTCAGAACCCCAAAGCATAATCCTGTCATTGTGACATAATATTACCGTCATAAAAATTATGCTTTTGAGGTTGTCTTCAGCTTTGTTTATTTATAGTTCGTGCACTGTAGGGACACTTCCCGAAACGGAGGGTTGATCAAAAAACACTCTATTTACGCGATAGAATTAAGGACCCTGTACTGCCGAAAATCCGGCGTCGGCATCCCGCGTCGACCGTCCTCCTACGAGAAATCATTTCGCACCGCGCGCATTCTATACGCCACTAATGTCGTTCTATCGCTAAAGTTGATCATACTTTGTGTTACGTTCTTTAGGAAAATTATTCTTCGGAATTTTGACAATGGCAGCCCGCAAACAAACTTTATGCAGCAAAACACCGACAGCGCATGCTTTTTATGTGAAATTTTCTCGGAGTGAAATATCAGAAGTGCAATACAATAACAGAAGATCGACCCATGCAAGAGGCCGCGTTTCTACCGGAAAGCTCGCAGTCGTGCATAGATTTCGCCGCCATTGTTTTCCGGGAAACATTAAGCTTACATGAGCGGCAGTTCCCCGGAATAAGCATACAAAGCAGTCAGGGGTATATGAAAGCTATCGCTTTCTAGTTATAAAGGCGAAGCTTAAGCATCCTCCAATTTTTTTTGGATACCATATACTGGGCGTAGGAGCTTTTTTTGTTACTTTAGTACAGTCACACACGCGCGCACACACTCACCAAAAAGAATTGACAGCACTTCCACGAATCGTGTTAGCTAATCTTATTCACTAATTATGTTCATATAACCAGTTCGATTTCAAAAAACACACAGATGGCACACACTACTCGTTAATGTTTGAGCAACAAATTTCAATAAAGTGTAAGCAAAACACTTCACTTTGAAAGAAAGCTCTTGCGATTATTTGAAAGCGCACTATACGCCTATAGAAGTAACGCAGCGTGCGATTCTTGTAGTCTCAATTATTTGGTATTGCTGTATTTCCCGGTTGTGCGACACGAGGGAGCATCGATCTTTTGGCTCTCGATCGCAGTGACGGCACAAAGAGGGTGCATAGAGACGTTATAAACAACGAGGAAAAGGATATTTTTGGGTGCATAGCTTCGAAGAATAGAAAGAATGTCCAGAAAGAAAAAAATCGTTCTTTTTCGCCCCCTCTTCCATCAGTTGGCGACTAAATGAAGAGTCGCGTTCGTGTATATAGAGTGCCTTCACTTCGAGGGATCTATCATACTTCGCTGCGAGCGCAACGATTTATCTTTCAGCAATAATACGTGCATTATGTCCGGAGAATCTTGCGGAGCCTACAATGACCTTGCTTTTTCTTCATAATGCTCATGAAGGGGAAAGTGAGCTTTCATATGAACGCAGCAACGAGTACGCATCTACAGGTTCCTGAGGTTCCTTTGTGATGATGATGTATGGGGTTTTTTGGCGCAAGGGCCAGGTATGGCCAAAGAGCGCCATGTCTGTGCTAATCGATTTGCAATGTACTAATGATTACTATGAGGTTGGTGTGACGTGGCTGTAAAGGGGCCTTAAAATATACGCAATAAAGTGCGTAAAATCTGTATAATAAAATTATGGCGATGACGTATGACTTGTACTATGAACATTTAGATGCATTTAAAAAGAATGATACGATAGGTAAAATATAGCAGATTATAAGAAATGCTAGAGCACTGCTGCCTCCATATGGCCCTTGAAAACACAAGGGCCTGGAGGCATGTGCTATTCAGAACAATTATCGCAGCAGCATCCTCTGGAGCGAGGATGCTCTACGAATTTATTGGGCTTATAACGTGTAGAACTACATCCTTTAAGAAGTCGAGGACTGCCTTGGTATTAAAAAGCGGTTCCTTACCAAGAAACATAGCTGGGTGAAGAGGTATGCAATGACGATATGCAAGAGGAAAAGGCTTCTTTCTTTCAGGTTCGGCTTCGCGACACTCCAAGAGGACGTGGAGGACGGTCAGCCTCTCACCACATCGACCACAGGTTGGCGGTTCGTTTCCAGTAAGAAGAAAATGGTGTGTACCAAATGTGTGCCCTATTCTCAGGCGGCAAAATAGGACATCTGTTCGCCGTGATTTTGATGGGAAGGGCCAAAAACCTAGCTGTGGCTTTATAACGTGCAGTTTATTGTTTATTTCTGCGTTCCACATGCGTTGCCAGTGTTGTCGCAGTTTCTTACGCAAGAAAGGCTTCAGATCTGTGACCGGGACAGCAACTGCAGAAGAAGTGTTTAGTGATGTGAGTGATGTGGCCATTTGATCAGCCAGTACATTGCCCTCGATACCTCTGTGGCCAGGTACCCAGGATATTATAATGTTCTGGTTAGATGTGTACGCTTTACACAATACCGAATACAGTTCATTGAATACGGGATTTTTATGTTTGTAGAGTGACATTAGGGCCTTCACGACGCTTAGAGAGTCTGTATAGATCGCTGCTTTTGGAAGTTTTGATCTTCTAATATGCTTCACAGCAGAGAGTAATGCGTAGGCCTCGGCCGTAAAGATGCTTGTTTCCGGATGCAGTACATCGGATTCCGAGAAGGATGGGCCGACGGCTGCATAGGATACCCCGGCATTTGACTTCGAAGCGTCTGTGTAGTACTCTGCGCAGGAGTGTTTGTACTGCAGTTCTAGGAAATGCATTCTGATTTCAGCCTCAGGAGCGTGCTTTGTAATTTTTATAAAGGATATGTCACATTGTATAACCTGCCACTCCCAAGGAGGTAAGAGATTGGTTAGGTGCATTAAGCGATGCTCGAGGAGTGGGACATGCATTTCATTGCTAAGCTCCTTCACACGCAGCGAAAAAGGCTGTCTTATGGAGGGACGGTTGCTGAAAAGTGTAGCGCACGTCATATCGGTAACGGTATCAAAACATGGGTGTTCAGGATTAGAGCGCACTTTAAGGAGATATGTAAAGCTGATGTATGACCTCTGTAGGTAGAGAGACCATTCATTGGATTCGGCATATAGGCTTTCAATCGGGCTTGTTCTGAAAGCGCCTGTGGCTAAACGGATACCTAGATGGTGAACAGGGTCTAGCATCTTTAGCGCGCTCGGGGCGGCAGAGTTATACACAACGGCACCATAATCCAATCGAGACCGAATTAGGCTCTTGTATAGGTTCATTAAACACTTCCTATCACTACCCCATGTAGTCTTGGATAGAAGTTTCAATAGGTTCATTGTTTTCAGGCACTTTTCTTTAAGATGTTTAATGTGTGGGACGAAAGTAAGTCTATTGTCAAGTATAACACCTAGAAATTTGTGCTCTTTGTTTACAGGTATCTGTTGTCCACACAGTTCTAAGGAAGGGTCCGGAACCAGGCCTCTCTTTCTTGTAAACAACACACAAGAACTCTTGTGAGGATTGATTTTAAATCCATTTTTCTCTGCCCACCCTGACACCTTGTTCAAACCATGCTGTACCTGTCTCTCGCAGACTGCGAGGTTACAGGACTTGAAACCTATTTGAATGTCGTCCACATAGACAGAATACAGAATGGCCGGTGGTAAGGAAGCACGAAGTGTTGTCATCTTAACAATAAAGAGTGTGCAACTGAGCACGCCACCCTGGGGTACACCAGTTTCTTGCGTAAAAGGACGTGAGAGGACATTGCCAACTTTTACCCGGAAGGTGCGATTGGACAAGTAGCTTTTTATTACGTTTAGCATATTACCATGAATGCCCATTTCTGACAAATCTCTCAAGATTCCGTAGCGCCAGGTCGTATCGTACGCCTTCTCCATATCGAGGAATATCGATAAGAAGAACTGTTTGTGTACAAACGCGTCACGAATATGTCCTTCAATACGTACAAGATGGTCGGTTGTGCAGCGCCCTTCTCGGAAGCCACACTGATAGGGATCAAGCATTTTGTTCTGTTCAAGGAAATGGATGAGACGCCGATTTATCATTTTTTCAAATACCTTGCACATGCAGCTTGTGAGGGCTATCGGGCGGTAACTTGCCACTGAAGAAGGGTCTTTCCCTTGTTTCAAAACAGGGACCACAATGGCTTCTTTCCATGCCGTTGGAAGGTACCCTGCGTCCCAGATGCTGTTGAAAAGCGTAAGTAGTGTTACTTGCGTGTCATTGTGCGTGTTTTTGAGCATTTCGTACATGATTCTATCAGAGCCCGGTGCAGAGCTTTTGCATGCGCTCAAGGCAGCTCTCAACTCGGCAATGCTAAAAGGACAGTTGTATGGTTGATTCTGTTGACATTTTCTCATGAGTGGCTTACATTCTTCTATTTGTTTATATTTCAGAAAGGATTGCGAGTAATGGGTGGCACTTGACACGCTCTCAAAGTGCTTTCCAAGCGAGTCCGCCTGATCATGTAGGGTATCGCCTTCTGTGTTTACCAAAGGGAGTCCATGTGCTTGTCGGCCTCTTATCCTATTGACCCTGTTCCAGGCTTTCGCCTCATCTCTGAACGAGTTAATACTCGATAGAAATTTCTGCCAACTTTCTCGTCTGGCCTGTCGGCGGGTTCGCCTGCCTTCGGATTTTGCTTTTTTAAAGTTGACTAGATTCTCTGCAGTGGGAGAAGCGCGTAGCAACCCCCACGCCCTGTTCTGTTTTTTACGAGCGATCCTACAATCGTCGTTCCACCATGGGACACGCCGTTTGCAGGCCAAGCCTTTTACTTCTGATATGCATTTAAATGCGACATCTATTATGAATGCTGTAAAAAACTCGACTGCAGCGTCAATTCCTAACGAAGACAGGTCAGCCCATGAGATACTAGTTAGAGATCGAAATTTCTCCCAATCAGCTGTCTCATTCTTCCACCTAGGAGCGTATGGTGGATATTCGTTTTCTTTATATGATCTTAGCAGTATAGGGAAGTGGTCGCTACCGTAAGGGTTGTCGGTAACTTCCCATTCAAGTTCAGGCAGTACAGACGGAGACACTATACTAAGATCTATTGACGAAAAGGATCGGTTTGCAAGAGAGTAATATGTGGGTTCTTTCTTATTGAGAAGGCACGCTCCAGAAGAAAAAAGGAACTGTTCAACAACCCGACCTCGCGCATCTATACGAGAGTCACCCCACAGGGAGCTGTGCGCATTGAAATCGCCAAGAACAGCATAAGGTTCTGGCAATTGATCGATCAAGGAGTGAAATTCATGTTTGTTCAGTTGGTAATGCGGGGGTATGTAAAGGGAGCAAATGGTGATGAGTTTGTTTAGTAGGACAACTCGGACCGCCACTGCTTCAAGGGGCGTTTGTAGCTGTACAAGTTGACACGCAATACTTCTATGAGTAAGAATCGCAACACCACCCGATGATGCGACGGCATCATCGCGATCTTTGGGAAACGTAACATACGTACGGAGAAAGTTTGTGTGTTTAGCTTTTAAGTGTGTTTCCTGTAAACACAGCACTTTTGGATTATGTTTGTGGATGAGTTCTTGCAAATCATCAAGGTTTCTAAGGAGACCTCTGATGTTCCATTGAATTATTTGTGTATTCATGTTTAAGGTAAATTGGTGCTGTGTTTACGGAAACGGAGTGGATGCCTTATATTACAGAGCCCTTTCGAGGCCCTGTAATAGGTGTTTTGTTCTTTTTGAAGCGTTCGAGCGGTTCTCGACGCTCCTTAGGCGTTTGTTGCGCCTTGGGGTCAGGTGTAGTGTCCATTGCCTCGTGTGAGACGCCGGACAAGCGCTCTTGCGAGAGAGAAGTCTTTAGAGGGAGTCCCGCCTTGGAGGGCAAGACCCCTGCGCCCACCAGCCCGGAGGTCGATGGGGCTCCCTGAGGGATTTGGCTGCGCTGGCCGTTGCCTGCGCTGGAAAGGGCCGGGGAGGTTGGGACAGCCTCGGCGGCGGCAACCTTCGGGGTCGATGGCTCCGTCTGCTCGGTTGGCGGAGCAGCGCTAGCTGCAACCACCGTGGGGGCAGATGGCGTGACTGCCGACTCACTGACTGTGGGTCGGACAGCCGCCGGAGGCCGTTGTGACGCTGCCCCCTGACGCGCCACATCGGCAAAGGTTTTCCTGGGCAGGTACGATACCCGCCTACGTGCCTCCTTGAAACTTATATTTTCCTTTACTTTTATTGTTACAATTTCTTTTTCTTTTTTCCACGATGGGCACGACCGCGAGTACGCGGCGTGCTCCCCATCACAGTTTACACAGTGGAGAGTGTTCGCACAAGCTTCAGTGGCGTGTTCAAGGGCACTGCATTTGGCGCATGTTTGGCGGCCTCGGCAGCTCTGCGAGCTGTGGCCAAAACGCTGGCATTTGAAGCATCTTAGAGGATTTGGCACATATGGTCTGACACGGAGCTTTATGTACCCGGCCTCTACAGACTCGGGCAGACTACTTGTACCGAATGTGAGTATAAGGTGCTTTGTTTGAATTTCTTTTCCATCCCTTCTTATCTTAATTCTTCTCACATTGACAACATTCTGATCACTGAAGCCCTCCAGGAGCTCAGCCTCTGTCAGCTGGAGCAAATCGTCATCCGAGACAACGCCGCGGGTGGTGTTGAGAGTGCGGTGTGGAGTCACTGTTAATGGAACATCTCCAAATGATACTAGACTGGGCAACTTATCGTACTGTTTCTGATCATGGAGCTCTAACAGGAGATCACCACTTGCCAGCCTTGATACCTTGTAGCCTGGACCAAGGACATCAGTTAAGGACTTTGAAACTAGAAAAGGGGAAATGTTTCGTACTTGTTTTTCTAATTTTTCTGAGTGGATCACATGGTAACGTGGGAAGTTTTGTCTTTGTCGTCCAAGGAACTGGAAAACTTCATCGGTGCGCCCTCTTTTTTGAGGGCGATCAGGAAGCGGAGGGAAGGAGCTAGCCATAAAGGAATTGAATTTTCGGCAACAACGCCAGCCACCCACCATGGAGCCCTACAAGGGGACGTTACAGGGACTGTAAAAACAGGTCCTGCAAACGCCAGCTTTACGTTGTCACTATAACCAAATATGAGATAACCTAGGTTGGTTATTCACACAAGGTTAACCCTTGCTGCCTGGAAAAATTGGAAGTAAGCGGAAGCTAGGAGAAGACAGGAAAGATGAAAAGTAAGAGAAAGACGAAGATTAGAGGGAGAGAGAGACAGGAAAAGGCAACTACCGATTTCCCCCGGGTGGGTCAGTCCGGGGGTGCCGTCTACGTGAAGCAGAGGCCAAAGAGGTGTGTTGTCTCCGCCGGGGGGCCTTAACGGTCCAAACACCCGGCATCGGCTCAACCCCCAGGATCCCCCTTTCCCCGGACACGGCTAAGCCGCGCACGGCTACACGCGGGAGGGTCCAACCCTCGTGTGCTCGGGTACGTGGTGTCGCAACACACCAAACGCCTGCTGACGCAGACGCCCCTGCGGGGGAGGTTCCTTTGTAGTCGTAGAAAATGCCTCGGGATCGAGCGCACGAGTAGCTTCCACAGGGCAATCAGTCTACCTAGTTGAGTGACTGTAGCGATAATATGACGGTGTTGTGTTCTGTGCTGGGACAAGGAAAAAATTATCTTCGATATTGAAGCAATATTGAGGCGATATTGAGAATATATTGATATATTCGATATGGCCGACAGCTAAGGGTAATCACGAAAACGCTTACAATAATTGCATTCTACCGCTGTTAAGGCATGGTGCCGAAACTTGGAGCTTTAACAGAGAAGCTTGAGAAGGCAAGGCAAACGCCGCGAAGGATGGAACAGAAAATGTTCGGTTTAAAGGGAAGAAGCTGAAGTACAGCGTTCTGCATTAAAGAACAAGCGAGGGCAGGTGATATTTTAGTTGATATTAGGAGAAAGAAATTGAAATGGGGAGGCTATGTAAAGCGGCATGCCAGATAACGGTTGGGCTGTAACAGCAATTGAACGGGTGCCAAGTGAGGGTAAGTGAAGTCCCGAATGGCAGAGAACCATATATCCTGATAAAATACAGAAATTTGCAGGCTGATGGTGTCCTGTAAGCTGCCAGAAGATATGAGTCAGTAAAGATGTATGTGAGATGCCTTCGTCTAAAGTAAACGTGAATATAAGGTGCTGCTACTGGTTATAATGGTGTGATCCTGCAATCAAATTTGGACAAGAAAGATAGCAAATTGACTTGGTGAACCGGAGCCGGCAGAACTTTCACCATGTATATCCATTTAAAGAAAGAAATGCGGCAGTCCTAATTGCAGCTTTAGAGCCTTACTGGCGACATATTGGGGCGGAATTGTAAAGCACGTTAAATGTTATAGATAAGTTCAAAGTTATTCTTTGCACACTACTTTGGCGTTAATAAGAATAGCAGTTAAATTATTTAGACAGAAAATCCCGAGATGACGAAGAATTTCGTGTTTCACGAATTTCGGAGAACGTGAGGACATGGGTATAGAAATTTCCACACAAGTGGCACAAAGAAAATATAATATTTTGCGAGGTATGTGTCCCACGCAGACAGAATAATGCTGCTCATATGAGAGGTAGCTCCTGAGTGGTTGAACTACCTCACGTGATTGACAAAAATAGAGCAATCCGTCACTATATAGAATATTGCTCAGAGTAAATATGGCTCTATGGAGCGCGTCGATAAAACTTAAAATTTTTTTTTACTTCATACCGGAACTTATGGGGATATTTTGCAGAGACATGCAGTGCAGAAAGCTAATAAGCTATAATTTTTGTGGCAGGAACGGGAACGAGATGGTGTACACACAAACGCCTGCGCACATTGTCTACAACGCAGCAATCTCTGAAACTTCGGTCCATGGATATATTCGTCCATGAAGATTACTCTTAGTTTTTTTTCTCAGTGTATATACCATAGTACTTAGTCACGTGACAGTGGCCTATTAGAAAGACTATTATGACCCCATTTCATCCCTTTTCATATTTTTTTTCTCACGCTTTTATTTTTGTCACGCTCTTCTTTCCGTCTTTACTTCCCCTTTCCCTTCCCCTAGTGCAGGGTAGCAAACCGGAGGTTTTAAGTCTGGTTAACCTCCCTGCCTTTCCCTCATTTGCATCTCTCTCTCTCTCTCTCACTGGGAGAAAGAATAGCGCGACGAAAACTGCAACACCAACAGGAGGCAAAAGAAAAAGGCAAACGCAATCCCATTAACTGCACGATCAACAGTCCAAGACGACGTAGCAACAAGCTGCGATGAAAGCACGCCCCTGATTGTGAATCGTTTGCGTGGCGCCTTTCTTCGCTCTTTGTGCACGAGTTTGATAGAAGATAATTCTTCCCGAGTGTTGCGAAAACTCTGACCGACTCGGAGACCAACTGATCAAGATTTTTAATGTTGATCTACTACAATTATTGCTTCAGTGTTTACAGACTTGTTCTTTCTAGAGCGCGTAGTTTCTTTTTTAGAGAATCTGCATATCGGCATACGGTATCGCTCTCCACAAAAAATATGATAGCTACAGTTCGCTTGTTTCCAAATACGTAATAAAAACACCTCCCACAGGAATGAGTGGGTCTCAGCATAGGCACTGACTAAAGCAACAGTACCTTCTCCTTCTTCCTGCTCCTTACACACAATTTTGAGCAGTGCCCATACTTTTGCCTTCCACGATAATATAAGACGCATACAACAAGACCTGTGGAATAATTCAGCATATCGCATTTTGGTCAGGTACATCAAGAGGAAAAGTATTTGTTACAGAGTGCCTCATGGGAGGTTTTATACCGCAGATTGATTGTAAAACACTATTTGCGTAATATGAAAGAAGAGTGAAGAAAATCGAAGGGTTATTTCTGGGTATTATAACAACGTAAATAACTAGAAAATGAAGCCAGAGAGCCCATAAGGGTATTATTAACTTTAATATTAATGCAGTACTAATAAGGCAGAATAAAATTAAAGTAGAGAAAAATGTAAGTTGCAGTAAAAATGACATTGTACCACAAGGTGCCTATAGGAACGAAGTCATGTTTATAACATGCAACAATTTCAGCATGAAGCAAATATGTTAAGCTCCCAGTAACCAAATGCGTCAAACAAGCGTGCGAATGTTTCTTAACTTTACCAAAAGTACGGAACGCCCACTGAAGTGGTCTGAATATGGCATCAGTTTTTCCTAAGTGACAGCTAGACGAATATTATGGCAATAAATTCTAACGGACTTTTATCTCATGCTCTCGGTGTTGGAAATATCTGGCTATGCCGAAACTAACTTCAAATGTAGTATGATCTACAATTAAATCAACAGTTCCATAATGCAAACAAACATTTCACTGAAATTTAATTGATGATGTGGTTTCCGCTCACGCCTTACTGAGTAGACGTTGGGCTCTTAAAGAATAGTAATAATCTTCCATCTACCTATTGCTGTTGCCGTTAATATTGTAAATGAAATAATTTAACCAAGGAAATGATTATGCCAGTGGGAAGGTACCATCCACGAAGCGTAAATGTACCTGTGCGAAAAAGGCTATAAAGGATACACCTGCTACGTGACTCGTGAGTGTTTGTAGGAAGAACAGCTTAAAACAGTGCCACCTATACTGATGGAAACAGTAGTCCGTGATTGACTTGTGAAGCAGAACAGCCATCTCCACGTTTTTGCTGAAGAGTTAGCTGATCACATTGAGGCGTGCGGGGCGGACAAGAACGCGCCCGAGTACTTGTATCAGGTGAGGACACATTGGACAATCGCCCACTTTCAGAACTAAAGCTTTATGCCAATGCTCCCAAAGAACACCCCCTTGAAGGCCTCACTCGCGCTATTAAGGTTCTTGCGGTCTACGGGGCTTCACGACCAGACTCAGAATGCCACCCCTACCGTTCTGTAGTGTACGCGCTTTGATCGTGCTTGTCTCCCTTTCTTTCTATCTCCCCCTTCCACTCTGTTTCTCTTTTTATCCCCCTTAACCCTTCCCTCTGCGCAGGGTTGCCAACCGGAGCTACCTCTGGTTAACCTCCCTGCCTTTCTCTGCATTATTTTCTCTCTCTCTCCATTCACGTGGAACCAAACAGTTCCGCCAGGACTCGTTGTAATGGTTTAGCAGCATGAGTCGTGCTTCCTGCCGAAGTTTGGCAAGTGCGGCATAGGTAAAGCCGTCCGACCCAGGTGACGAATAGCGCCTGCAAGTCGCCAGTGCCGCTTCAAGCTCCTTCACCGAAAACTTTACATCCATGCGGGAATTCCGAGGCACAGGAGTCCCACATGGCGTAAGTAGCGCGTTGTAGCTGAGACAGACAGTCCCAGGATGGCTACTTTAGTAGCTAATAGCACAATCAAACAAGCCCACGAATTATATATACCATGCGTTTGTGAGATGTAGATATTTGCTGTAGTCAGTTACGCCGCTGCTGATAACCTGCCAACAAGTGTGGTTGAGCCAAATGATCAGAGCATCCGTCTAGAAAGCAAGTGATAAATATGAGTATGAAAATCGCGATGGTCACAATTATGACATCAAGAACTCAGGCGTATACTTAGTGTGGAGGCTCCGCCACTAAATTGTAGCTGAAGATATATAAATATACATAAGGTGAGAAACTTTTAATGAGTGATAGTAAAGGGTATTTGAAAACAACCATACATTTGTGTGGTACGACGGCGAAAGAAAGAGCGGGAAGCATTTTTAATTTGCCTCTGTTTTGTTTCATCGTACAGCAAAGTAATCAGTTACTTCTATGAGACGTTGATCAACAATCTTGTTAGTTCTTCGAATTCATAATAACAATATCTCGATGGTAGACCATGTAGGTACAAGGCCAGACTTAGGTTGTCTAGGATCTCTACCAACAGCGTAATACTATGCAGACCACAAATGTATTCTGAAATACCTAAAATCTCCTATCTCACAGTAACAATGCACCTTTGCCACCTTCCAAAACTTTTGAAAGGCTAACACATGCAGATCAGTTTATTTATTTTTAACACTTAGCACGACGTGTGATGATTTTACACTCGCAGCCTTCTGTCACAGTATTGTTAGTGTTGTGGTCGATCACAGGGTTCCTTTCAAAACAATAATAAAAGTTTTTTGATAATATACAATTTACTGCAAATATCCAGGTGGGTTCACTGACTAATGCGCTCAAATCATTTGAGTGGCCAAGCTGTCTCTGACATGTTCTCCACATTACAGGAAGATCAAGATATCAAAACTGATGGCGTTAAGAATTTTTCTGCAGAGTGCAACTGCCTAAGTTCTTTTAATCCAATCCTCGCTAGTCAACCCTGCAAATGACATCATAGCGCCAGTACAATTGCTAACACTGATACGAGTGGACCTATTACTGTTGGTATTTGTTTGCCTAATTTGAGTGGACATCTGTCCGGTCTTACGGAAACACGCTGGTATCAACTAACTGTGCTCAAGCTTCCTCTATAGCTCATATTGTATTCGGTTTTGAAGATGCAGTAAAGGCACTTTTAAACTTCAACACGCAGAATTATTTATTCCCGCAAAGCATTGGCAACACTTTTCCGGAATAGTGCTTGCCGTCACATTTCAATACTCAGTTAATCTATCATATTTCAAGAAGTGTTTATATTTAGGCAGTGTGTCCTTTTCTCGAAAGCTTGCCAAACTCTCACCATTGCACAAAGCCGGTGAAAAGAAAAGCCTTGTGAACACAGCCGAAGGTGCGCACGATACGCCTATGAGACGGAAAATTGACATGAAAATAATTTAGCGCCCAAGGTCTGCGATTGCCAGGTACCATCTTTGTCAACGGCCACTTGGCCACTTACGGTAAAAGCGATCGCTTCACATATCACTGCTCGTTTGTCGCGATCCCGCACGCAACGCGCCCTGTTCCTGTCTGAGGAAGTGGTTATCTTGCAAGAGCTATTGTCAAGAATTCGCAATCAGCAAAACAGAGTGCATCATGGAACTCTATGTTTCAAATGGACCGAAGAAAATGAGTGCAGTCTGGCATCTTGGCAGCGGTATATCTTATTAAACAGGGACCATGTTAAACAGCCGTACTTCAATTAGCGCCCGTACGAGCCAACTGGACAAAGCGAATATTTTCTTGGTGGGATTTAGCCGTAATATGTTGTCCGAAGTTAGGCCGCCTATCGGAACTTATTAGGCTGCACAAGTACAGAGAAGCTCTCAAACAATGATGGGCTTTCTAAAGCGCGTGAGGAGCACCATGCGTTCAATGCTCTCTCCCACAGAGGCAAACTGTGCGTGATACCGAATTGCTAATTGGGGGATTTGTGTATGCGACATTTACGGTTGCCTAATTACACGCAAACGTTTAATGAGCGCCCATCTTAAGCTTCCTTGTCAGGATGCGGGTGATGAAAAGGCCCTACATGCCGTCCGCGTCCTAACCGCTATAGAAATTTGTGGCACACATGACACATAATTCTTTTCAAATGTTCATGTGTTAGAAGACAACTCGTGCGCTGTATCAAGCCAACTGTGTCAACAGTTGCAATGCTGATGTTGTATTGGCTGCAGGGCTGATGCGCAGCTGGTAAACAGCAAATATTTATTCATACTTTCTTTTCTCTGTTGACGGATTTCTTTCTCTTTTAGCGAAGCTGGGTGCCGCTTGGAAGAACACGGAAAGGTTCAGCAATACTCATCCGAGAAGGATACACGTTCAATACACGAAGATTTTCCCAAGTAACTCGACTTCCGAACTTGGTAAGAAGATCAGTGCTTCCCACTTGAAATATAAGCAATTGGTCTGGCTGACAGGAAACGGGGTTTTCAAGAGTGAGTCAAAGATGTTTCACACATTGAACTCTCCTACGGAGATTTAGTAAGGCGCTGTTTAAGGAGCGCCCCCCTCCCCCAGAATGAACAAAATGTAGCTATGCGTAGCTTGTAGCTGTATCCAAAGAAAAGGAACACGGCGTGTACTTGAAAGACGAGCGGGCGCTACCTGATTTGGAATGATACCAAAGCATCGCTTTGTTAATATTTTTTGCTAATAATCATGCCCTTACCCTTCTTGCTTCTTCTTCTTGCTTTATTCAGCAAGTAGAAGAGCTTCGGCAAGCGCGACATCCTGTTCCAACTGTACGAAGGTGATCTGCAACTTCCTTTCATTGCCCCAGACACACAACATACCCGGAAGCAGTAAAGGCTCCGACCTTTCGAAGAAGCCCCCAAAACGCGTGTTTTCTAGAGCACATGCAGTACCCACGGCAAGGACCGGCGGTGTGCTCTATCTAATCTTTGTCCGGGGAATCAGACACTTCAGACCTCACATGTAAACATCGTGCTTCCAAATCCATCGTCGTCTGCCCCTCGCTATCAAGGAGAGACGAGAAGACAATGCGCTGCTGTGTGTTAGCGCTACCGAACCGATGGACATTTCGTGATAAACTGTACAGATTATATAGAACATAGATATCTTCTGCATATATTCAAAGGTACATTATTGATTTATAATGTATATATAGGAAGCATCTCCATGACATAAGGATAACTAAACCTTGTATAAATGAATATATCTTACAGCCCTGTTTCTGTCTCGTTAATTCACCCATTACAAAAATCCGTCACATATAATAACTAATTAGTCACCTATCGGGAGAAAGAATGCTAATGGTATTACCGTCACCAATCATCTTCTTAGGATGAATGCGCCACCATTTTTTTCTATTTGGGAGCTCCGAGTTCACATCGCAGAACGAGGTCCTCCTATTACAGCTTTCTCACCTTCCAGTATGGCATCATTTATTAAAATTCTAGAGTTTATAAAGACATTTCTAGTAACACCGGCCTGAGAAAGAATGCAAAAAAAGTGTTCAGCGGTACGCTAGTGTCAATATTATATGCCGTTGTTTCTGTTATCGTTGGTTCTGACTCCGCTCAGAAAGGAACTGCATTTGCAACCTCCAGATACTGCATTCGGCGAGTAACGTCAACAAATATTTCAAAGATCGACGGCCTGCAATGAGTAGTCTTTGCAGCTCTGTCGACCCGAAAATTCCACCTACTTAATTTCTTTTTAAACTTGTTTTTACCACACTCGTATATACATGCGTTCTTTTGTGTTAAGGGCCTCATTGTTCTCTTAGCAGCAAATGACGTGTTTACGAGAAAAGAGAAAACGTTGCTGTTACAGTCTAGGCCAATGTGGAAGCCTTCTATAATTTTGATATGACTCTCTTTTTTGCTTGAACTTTTTGCTTCACCATTGTACCTTTACGCTTTTGCTTTAGCTTTTTTTTTACTTTAGTCGGAACGCTTTTTCGCAGAATCAAAAACCCATCTGAATGAAGACAGGGCACCATTTGGGCCGCAAGAACTTTCAGTATCGCCAGCGTAAAGGGTCCTCGATCTTGCTTTTTAGCCTGATAGCCTCTGAAATTCCGCTTCGGACGTACTTTCGTAAAAAAAAAAGGATTTTAAAGTATATCTGAACTTTGACCTCGAATATTGAAAGTTTTCTTCCTGAAGGAACGAGGTACTAAGCTGAACATTTTTCGTGTACCGAGAAAGAGCATCCCGTTTTGCTCCAGTTTTAACTGGTTCTTACTGAACACTGCTTCTGGCTTTATGTAGCTTGAACATGTATGTCTCGTTTTTTTGAACATCTGGCAAATGTTTTTTTTTGGGGGGGAGCGCTTATTTATTTCAGATGAGATGAGTGCAACTCACGCTTACCGCACCTAGAAGGAGCCCCAAAGAAGAGGGCTTTCAGCAGCATTTTGGGAAAAGCAACCTTCCGGAAGGCATGTAGCTGCATTTTTGCGGCACCACAAAAGACGCAAGGAAACAAAGAAGATAACCTATTAAATTGGACAAACTTCCATGAACTGGCGCTGAAATTTAACACCTTTTTGTTGCAGATAGCCCGATTCGATCTCTTTCTGTGCTGCTGCGCAGATTATGAACGCACAAAGAATAGTTCTTAGAACAGCACAGGGACTTTCCCACTCAACCCTTGCACATTTTTTAGGACGTTCAGATCTTGCCCGCTGTATTATATGTTTTACGCAGACAATCAAGTGCGTTAACACAAAATGCTTTCATGAGTGCTCCCGCAGTGCTTCACTTTACGAAAGCAAGTAAGCTTCTTCCGAGCCTGAAGAAGCTTCAGTGGTATGACGAGAAGAAAACCTTGTAGTCGCCGATTACAGCCTGCTTGCTCTTGTCATGCACTTTGGGTGCTAGTAAACACGACGGTTGCACACAACGACAACACTATAAATCTAGAGCAGAACGTGCGATAAAGACAATGGACAAAAACAGAATGCAGTAGCGTAATTCTGAAAAAAAAGGAGCGCCGGCCATCATCCCACCGGATAGCAGCATTGTTGTAGCACTTATGTTTTGCGAGAACCGCTGATCGAAAAAAATATGTATATATTGCTTTGCCTATGTAGTTAGAAATATTATTCGTTAGTAAACTGTTGTTTGCTTTAACACAATTTTAACATTATTTTTTGTGCTTTTGGTTGTGTTTTTGTATGAGCAATGGAACAGTTACGGGGCCTTAAAGGTGCCATTCTGACGATAGGCGCCCCTGTAGAGACCCTTTTTACTGTCACAAGCCCTGACAGCTGGCAGCATAAATCTTTGAATAAGACTACTGACAACTCACTGCTCTTTTTTCGGTAGGGAGCATTATTTTGTGCGGGTCCGCTGCAGGGGGCATGAACGCCTCCTCCAAAGCTCCACCAATAGCACCTCGCCTTGGCCATTGGCGGACCTTGCACAGACTCAGAACTTCAGTTAGACTTCGGCCGCACTTAGCAGGGAGCTGTACTACAATCCCACATTCCCTTTCTTTTAGGGCCAATAGTGGTGCATAGAAATACCGAACAAAGTGGCCGAAGAGATATGCGTTGCCTTAGCTTTATTAGTAAATCACCTCCTGCGCCGTGTGGAACATGCTGCATACGTTCTCTCTTGTGGCCAGTCAGTTTTCGTCCGCTTTCCTTCCTCTCTTCCTCGTCCTGATTATCTTTTTATACTTGAATTGAACATGACAGTTACCTTCAACTAAGCTTTTTCTGACTTCACTTTCTGTCACTTCGTGTAATATTCAAGTTACTTGAATTGAACATGACAGTTACCTTCCACTAAGCTTTTTCTGACTTCACTTTCTGTCACTTCGTGTAATATTCAAGCTATGAACTTATGAAATAGATTACATAATACAATTATTGTTCTTGTGTGTGTGTAACCTTTCGTGTAACTGAAGGCGCATAAACACCTTATTACGTGTCACCCACCCTCTTAAGATTGATCTAATACGAGACTCAACATGTTACTGGGTGCTGTCTATTACAAGTATCCTTCTACAGAGACTCTTGTAAAGAGCGAGGCAGGTGGTGCCTTCGTATAATTGCCAAAATATCCATTGAGTGGGTGGAGCGTCCATGTGTATGGTGTTCCCAGCTCTCTGCTGTAGGCAAACTAATCATACCAAGTGGTCGTTAGTTTGTTACTCTTGCAGCTGTTGGGCTTGATGTATCTGCTTCTGCCGAGGATCAGACTGACAGGCCGGCCGTGGCTTAGCTAGCTTTGCATGAAGATGACGGATGAGCCACTTTGCTCAAACGAGGAGTGGACAGTCTACATGAAAGCGGCATCCCGTTTATCAGGGCTTCTGATAAGGGCTGCTTTCGTTTGTTTCTCGATTGCACAATGAAGTGTTCTGCAAGGTAGAAAATGCAGTCGTTGCAGCCAATAATCTCTTTAGTGAACTAGGGTAAAAAGGAGGATCGAACTCTTCCTGTAATACTAGGTTGGTATACAGGCTTATACTCGAATCTGTCTGCCGTGATAGTTTTACAGTGTTTACTGGATGTTGTCTCATGATGGGCGTTTCTGCAATACGAGTCCTTGTGAAAAAGCTGGTCCTTCTGAGAAAACTGCTTGTATGGTAAAATACTTGTTTACTTGCCGTAAAGATGGCCGCATATTCTCGGCTTGTGAGTACAGGGCCGAATGACCTTCAATAATAAGAGTTGGGAATGGATAGAAGCGATGAGTGATCACGCTCTTCTAAATAAGCTTGAGCTGTCTACCCTGTCTTTTTTTATATAACCGCTGCTTGGCTTGTGATACATCAAACAGTGAAATTGCAGTCTCTGTCATGACAACGCCAGTGCCGGTCTTTGGTCAGATGACTTTTGTTGAGGAGTTGATAATGAGTTGCCGAATGGCACCCCATGGTGTTAGCCATTACCGAAGTCTTTCATTATCTCAACATTTATATGCCTATTTAAATTGCCCTTCAACTATGCCGTGAACGAGCTAAAAGCACGCATTAGCAGAAATAAAAATGCCGCGAAACAAACGAATATTATTGCGAAAGAATAGCGCAACACTATATGAATATTACGAAATAGCAAACTTATTTTGCGCCTAATTTAACTTTATATAGCGATGCGCACCATTGCATTCTAAACCCTATATTGAGCTGAACGTTGTCCAAGTTGAGCAACATTGGCAGCAAGCGCAAAGAGAAGTCATTGCGCCAATCGAACCGTTCACTACAAAGACTTGCGCAAACCCTTTCGGATCCTAGGTCATTCATATCCCTCACGACAAAAATTCTCTTTGTTAAAACAGCTGCGCCCAGTTTTTAGCGAGGAAATACATAAGAAAAGCTTTTCAATTTCAAGCGGCAACAATATAACTTATTTTCTTTCACTGACAACTAATCTGTGGCAAGTTATCTCGGGAGCACAGAGTGACCTGTCGTCGCAGTGTTGCTACCGCTTGCCATTGGGGAATAGTTCCATGCTCCAGACACAAGAGAACCGCCCTTTACGCAACAATGCTGTCTGCAAGGCCTTTCGTTTTGCCAGGTCACCAGGCTTCCCAACAGTGCCTCCTGCGGGTTCACACGTGACTGACCTTTCCTGCCAGGCACGTAGACTCCCGGATGTAGTTTAGCGCGGTTACTGTTAACGCGCACGCGTTATAAAGAAACATTTGCCTTCCCGTCGAAAACGTGGGTGCTGTAGATGCAAAAAAGCGTAGCACATGCCGAGTTTACAAAAGACGCAATTTCGGGAAGCTGAGTCAATGGTGTGGCGGGTTGTTGCATTTTTTGTGGGTAGAGATTATCTGTCTTAATTATTGCATCCGCTTAAGTGCCTCCTTGTGCAGTGCGAACTTTTGCAAAAAGAAAAGAAGCGCTTGCCTAAGTGCTAGGTTCGGCAGAAATAGAGAAGCTCGTATTTAGGTGAGGGCTTTTCTTATGTTGATCCTTTACTACCTTGGCTGGTCGGGGTTTGGTTGAACATGAGATTAGAATAGTATGTGTTTCAGCTTTGCAATTGTTCCTGAGAAGAAACAGACGCTTGGAAACTCAGCGAGTGCGCTTTGTTAGCCCGATAGAGACATCTCTCGGAAGCCAGACCACTAGCTGTGCTTAGAGTGAGAAAAGTGCACTGGTGGGCTAGTTCTTACTTTAATTAAAAATGTCAGGGCTGGATGCATATAGTAGGATGAGATAGATAGCACTGATAAGGCGCTGACTAACACCTGATTTATTGCAGTGGAAAGACATGTGCAACGTGTGCAACACATAACCGAATTGCGTCGCTCAGGTGAAGAAGTTATTGTTGTTTTTCACCCGAGATGCAAATATATTTTTCAGACATTCAGTCGGCTCACATGCGACACACTTTTTTTTCACACTATAAATGTGGGAATCTACAACAGTGTCACCAATTCCAGGTGATCGACGAAGAGTTTGTAATACACCATGTCTACTTGTGAGTAAAATATTCATCGTACCGGTGTGAAAAAGAAAGAGCCCACTGCGATGCCAGTCATGCTATTCGCGTTTATATCAATTGAGTAATGTAAAAATAATATCAATGTGCTATCTTATTCCGTGGCTCCTACAATCAATTTTCTGTAATGGGAAACGCATAAACAGTCTAGCTAAAGAGACCGACTTCACAGGTTGCTACGAGCTACAGTAGAAAGACGACAGGCGGACGAATGAAGGAGCGAGGCAGAAAACGTGGTTCACATATGCAGTAAAATATCTAGGCCGTCCGTAAACTAGATATTAAGTCTGCGGGGCCATGTTCAGATACGGAGTTTCTGTGTGTATGACCTCACTCATCGCCCGAAATTTATTTATTTATTTGTTCATTTATTTATATTACTATCGGTCCAACCTATCGGCAAAGTTAGCCGTGGCATGTGGTTCACACAAAACATACATTTGGCTCACAATTGAAAGTGAAAAAAAAACTCAATATGTGAAAATACGGAAACAATAACTCTTTAAGGTGCCAGCGCAATAAATAATAATCTATCACACAATTACAACAAGTGTACTGAGTATACATAAAAATATCAAGACAAATTACCGTCAAAGGACACTGCAGTAAGTCGATAGGAGGCAACGATTCTGTAAAGTTTGCCTGCTTTTTAAAGTACTGCTAGACAAGAAATTATTAATAACAAACGGCTTATTTATACTATCTTTTCGAAAGCACACTAGTTCTACCGTTGCCTAGATACGGCACGTATAAAAAATACTTGCTACGTGTAATTAGTTTACATTAGTACAAATTTCAAAAACCAAGGTGGACAGCACATCCTAGGCCCACGCCGTGACAACATGCTCTGCAAGTATGTTTGAGTCACAGTTTTTATACCATTTTTTATAGAAAATGTGTGTTCCTCTACACATTTGCGATGTTTATTCCCTTTAATCCTTGATGTTGACTTGTACATAACAGTAAATTGTTAGCTATTTATATAGAAAGTAATGACGCTAAAAGAGTTTAATGAAGAGGTTATTTCACTAAAGAGCCTAGCTTGCTTTTGTTTTTTTGCACGTTACACTGGCGATTTCAGCTTTGTTTTTGCTGAAGCCTTCATTGAAATAAGTCAGAGGCTGTTACTTGTACTTGACGTTTGGAAGCTTGTGGACTCATAGTTAAGGGCTCAAACTCCCCCAACCTTCTCCCAATCAAGCCAGGCACATTTACTTGTTGCTATAGCTGAACAGCTGGAAACAATTCTGAAAGTTTAGCTTCTAATCTTACCCTACGCGTCGGCCAGAGGCTTCATGTTAGCTCATGCAATGATCTTCTTCATTCTTAATTTTTACAGCAGAGCTGCTACAGGCTACTTTCCCCACTATCGAGTTCGCATCTAGAAAAATATCCCGAAGATAGCGCAATACCGGGCCAAACTGCGGCAGAGGGGAACCAGGCGATCAGGACTACTCATACGTGGGTCAATCCCGGAGACAGTGCAATACCGGGCCAAACCGCGGCATAGGGGAAGCAGGCGATCAGGACTACTCATACGTGGGTCGATGACGGAGATAGTGAAATACCGGGCTAAACCGCGGCAGTGGTGAAGCGGGCGTTAAGCACTCCCTTACGTGGGCCGAGCCCAAAGGTAGTGCAATCCTGGCCGAGGCGCGGCAGAGGTGCAATTCGCCATTAAGGGGCCCACCTACATATCTTCGCTGGTCATCCTTCTTCACAGACTGAAAGGACACTGAGTTTTTTTTGTTGAATAAAGAAAGAGTGATGCTTGCACGAAGCAGTGTGAGGTACAGAAAATAAAGATGGCAAAAATGACCGCACGCTTCAAGACGGAGGACAGTTAAGACAAGGTATAGACAACAGATATCGAGAAGGTATCGACAGGAGGTCCCCATACAGTCTTTGACTATGGGGCCTGCTTATACACACTACACAAATCTAATAAAAAAGAAAAAAAATCTCGTACCTTAGGGTACTATCAAGCTACTTATTAGGCAGATTAGTATACACTTTGTAAAGAAAAAAGGGAGAATTAGCATCTTTGATAGCTGCAAAGAAAATTCCTATATAAAGACAAACGTTGCAAATGATTTATGCAAACATATTACATTATCGTTTGATCTGGACAATATGCGTCAGGAACTGAAGAGATACATATTTAGAAATCCCAGAGCACCCATGGAGTTTCTGCAATGTAGCAAGTGTGCGCTTTTCATAACCTCTTGGCTCCATTCGCAGAATGCGTGGACCTGGGCCATGATAAAAGACATTCATATGAGGCGAGAACTTGCACTAAAAAATTTGGTATCCACTGACGTAACCACTTTATGCAGTATGCCTTTCAGTGCGCGTTTTTTGACAGCACAACCAGATGAATTTATTGGCGGGTTTAGCACTACTTCATGCCAACGCGGTAGTATCACCGTAACCGATCATCCCTGAATACGTCTCTAGTACGGGAACCAACCGACTGGATGGGTTAACACTACTTTACGCAAACGTGATATTATCAAAAAAGGAAAAAAAACGCGCACGCTCATTTCGGAATCCAGGTTGACAGAGCTTTAACACCCTAGCTGAAGAAAGGTCAGAATAGTTTGTTCTCCCAACACGGGAAAGGATGGAAACAGAAACGTTTGTTAGGATAAGTCCTCAGAGTATCCATATTTCAGGCTGATCTGGCACAGATCTTTTTGCTAATGAATTTATAACTTCTGAAAAAAAGAACGAGATAGTTTCAAATGAACTTACTGTCGAATGTAGGGGTGGCCGTTTGTGCAATGTTTTCTTTTTTCTTTTATTTTCTTTTATTTAGTCTAAGCATGGCTTTTATCAGCAGTGTACTATTACTCCCCCGACACTCCTGGCTATGTGTTTGAGCAGCGACTAGAAATTCTGCAAAAGTAGATCAAGAAGGCGCGGATAAAAAAAGAAAGAGTTGTTATTTTCTTGTTTTGTTTTTCGGTTTATCAGTAACTGTCAACCCCTATCTATGCCTAAAAGTGGTGTCCTCAAGAACATTCATTACTCTACTTCCTCACTAACTGGGTAACTTTCTTTTGTGCATGAAGAATACGTCCGAGTTTCGCGTCCAAATACGCCTATCTGTTGACGCACTCTTGCGTTAATGCCATTATCGTGCCCACGCCTCTTTACAATCCGCACCTTCCGTTGACTTTGCTATAAAATAAATTAATAAGTAGGTAAATAAATAAATAAATCAAAATAATAAATAAATACATAAATAATAACAACAAATATCAAAATGAAATATTTCGGAGCGTTGTTATCAAACGAAAGGGAGGTAAAAACCGCAGAGAGCACGCATACTACGAAACCATCATCATCATCATCAGCAGCAGCAGCAGCAGCAGCCTGGTTAAGCCCATCTAACTTCTTATTCGCATCCGCCCACCTAACTTTCTGCCGCCCCCTGCTACGCTTCCTTTCACTTGGAATCCAGTCAGTAACCCTTAATGACGATCGGTTATCTTTCCTCCACCTTAGATATCCTGCCCATGCCCCCCATTTCTTTTTCTTGATTTCAACTAAGATGTCATTACCTCGCGTTTGTTCCCTCCGCCAACCTGCTCTTTTCTTATCCCTTAACGTTACACCCATCATTGTTCCTTCCATAGCTCGTTGCGTCGTCCTCAATTTAAGTAGGACCCTTTTTGTAAGCCTCCAGGTTTCTGCCCCGTACGTGACTACTGGTAAGCCACAGCTGTTATACACTTTTTTCTTCAGGGATAATGACAACCTGCTGTTCATGATCTGAGAATGTCTGCCAAATTCACCCCAGCCCATTTTTATTCTTCTCATTATTTCAATCTCATGATCCTGACCCGCGGACACTACCTGTCCTAAGCAGACAAGTGTCTCGCTAACTATCGTAAACTGCTGTTCTCTTCCGAGACTGTTAAACATTACTTTAGTATTCTGCAGACTAATTTCTAGACCCACGATTCTGCTTTGCCTCTCCAGGTCAGTGCGCATGCATTGCAATTGGTCCCCTTAGTTACTAAGCAAAGCAATATCATCAGCGAATCGAAAGTTACTTAGGTATTCTCCACTAACTCTTATCCCCAATTCTTCACGATCCAGCTGTCTGAATACCTCCTGTAAACACGCTGTGAATAGCATTGGAGAGATCGTATCTCCTTGCATGACACCTTTCTTTCTTGGGATTTTGTTGCGTTCTTTACGGAGGCCTACGGTGGCTGTGGAGTCGCTATAGATATCTTTCAGTATTTTTACACACGGCTCGTATATACCCTGATTCCGTAATGCCTCCATGAATGCTGAGGTTTCCATTGAATCAAACGCTTTCTCGTAATCAATGACAGGTATATATAAGGGTTGGTTATGTTCCGCGCATTTCTCTATCACCTGATTGACCGTGTGAATATGGTCTATGGCTGAGTAGCGTACAGAATCCTGCCTGGTTCTTTGGTTGACAGAAGTCTAAGGTGTTCCTGATTCTATTTGCGATTACCTTAGTAAGTACTTTGTAGGCAACGGGCAGTAAGCTGATTGGCCTATAATTTTTGAAGTCTTTAGCGTCCCCTTTTTTTTGGATTAGGATTATGTTAGCGTTCTTCCATGATTACGGTACGCTCTAGGTCATGAGGCATTGCGTATACAGGATGGCCAGTTTTTCTAGAACAATCTGCCCACCATCCTTCAACAAATCTGCTGTTACCTGATCCTCCCCAGCTGTCTTTTGAATAGCCTTTTGCCCAGCCCAGCCTTTTGAATGGCACTCAAGGCTCTCTTTACTTCTTCCGACGTTACTTGTGGGATTTGAAATTCCTCTAGACTATTCTCTCTTCCATTACCGTCGTGGGTGTCACAGGTACTGTATAAATCTCTATATACACCCCAGCCGCTTGAACTATTTCATCCATATTAGTAATGATAATGCCGGCTTTGTCTCTTAACGCATACATCTGATTCCTGCCTATTCCTAGTTTCTTCTTCACTGCTTTTAGGCTTCCCCCGTTCCTGGGCGCATGTTCAATTCTATCCATATTATACTTCCTTATGTAAGCTGTCTTACGCTTGTTGATCAACTTGGAAAGTTCTGCCAGTTCTATTCTAGCTCTAGGGTTAGAGGCTTTCATACATTGGCGTTTCTTGATCAAACCTTTCGTCTCCTGCGATAGCTTACGGGTATCCTGTCTAATGAAGTTACCATCGACTTCTATTGCACACTCCTTAATGATGCCCATAAGATTCTGGTTCATATTTTCAGCACTAAGGTCCTCTTCCTGAAATAAAGCCGAGTACCTGTTCTGTAGCTTGATCCGGAATTCCTCTATTTTCCCTCTTACCGCTAACTCATTGATCGGCTTCTTATGTACCAGTTCCTTCCGTTCTCTCCTCAAGTCTAGGCTAATTCGAGTATCTACCACCCTATGTTCACTGCAGCGCACCTTTCCGAGCATGTCCACGTCTTTTATGATGCCAGGGTTAGAACAGAGTATAAGGTCTAATTCCTTTCTAGTCTCGCCATTCGGGCTCCTCCACGTCCACTTCCGGCTATCGCGCTTGCGGAAGAAGGTATTCATTAGGCGAATATTATTCCGTTCTGCAAATTCTACTAACTATTCCCTCCTATTCCTAGAACCTGCGCCATATTCCCTCACTGACTTGTCTCCAGCCTGCTTCTTGCCTACCTTGGCACTGAAGTCACCCATTAGTATGGTGTATTTTTTTTTGCTTTACCCATCGCCGATTCCACGTCTTCATAGAAGCTTTCGACTTCCTAGTCATTAAGACTGGATGTAGGGACGTACACCTGTAGGACCTTGAATTTGTACCTCTTATTAAGTTTAAGACGACCTGCCACCCTCTCGGTAATGCTGTAGACTTCCTAAATGTTACCAGCTATATCCTTATTAATTAGGAATTCAACTACTGGTTCTCGTCTCTCCGCTAAGCCCCGGTAGCACAGGACGTGCCCGCTTTTTAGCAATGGATATGCTTGTTTTGTCCTCCTAATTTCACTGAACCCTATTATATTCCATTTACTGTCCTCTAATTCCTCCAATAGCACTGCTAGACTCGCCTCACTAGAAAACGTTCAGTAACTAAGTTCAGAAACCTTCAGTATGTTTCAAATTACAGCAATGAGCCTTGAAACAGGGACATTAGCTTGGGTAAGAATAATTGCCGGTTTGTGTTTCTGTCCTTAGCAAAACTCTTATATTTCTAGGCATGTATATTGATCTCGGGCGATATTTGACGTCCTCCAGCAAAGTAATGTTTTCCTTTGGTGCGACACTGCTATCTCAGCGGGAGGCTGACTGATTCATAGTATATAAATGTACTGCCTTTGTTTGCACTGTTGGAAAGGACGCAAGAGGTGCATTTCTATGAATGAATAACATTCCCATTATTTGAACGTTAGCGAAATTTCTTCAACTCGATCAACATCAAACATCACCAGCATCGCACAGATGTCCCTAGTGCCGATGAAAATGCTTATTGGTAATGAATATGTATAGATTAACCTAATTAAAATGGTTGAACAGAATGCTCGTACCTGGATGTCATTTCTAATCGTTAATTAGTCCGCACGGCATTCTGAACATTTATGTTAGCATTGATTGTGCTAAGGTCAAGTTCGCGATCTAATAAACATTGCGACGTACAATATCAAACAGAGAAGTAGGTATTTCAGGGGAAAAGATCGGAAACGAACATTGAATAATTCATTTCTGCGATAGAATTGTTCTGATAGAGCACATGATTTTTGTCTTGACACCGTTAGCCATAAGGTACCCACTACCATATTCCGTATTTTCATACTAGAGAGTACGTTTTGTACAACAAACAAGAGTTCATAGAAGTCATACCTAAATCTTAAATCATACATTTTACTAAAAACAGGCCAAGCAGCATACCAGAGAGCAGGACTAATAGAAACCAAGCCTGCTCCAAATCCTCATTGACCCATGGAGTGAGCTTTCGCAACAGCTTTAGTATTTCTACTTTGGCTACATTCAGTATTGCGCATTATTGATTATTGACCATTCAAAACTTTATGTGGCACACTTGAATGGAACCCTTTGCCTATGTAAATGATCGATCATGCCTATCGCTACGTGAAAAAAGCAATGGCAATATTTGCTAAGTTCAACTTTAGAAAACGTAGTATAAGTAACATGGCTATGAGCCAAGGAGAGAATCGTTGCATTTACCTCGAATGAAAAGCTCCAAATAGAAACAAACTACTAGATTCGTTGAACGCCATGGGCGCACGACATGTGGAATCGGCACGCCCTGTCCACGCGGGTAATGGATGATGGTGCATGGGCGGCCGTTTAAGAGGGGGTGCTGTAGATGACATCTGCAGGGGTGGTCGGGGTTGATTTACTGCTCAATGCGAAAAGAAAACAACGTGAATGAAACGTGAACAATGTGACACATTGAAGCAAAAGTCTAGCCCTCCAGGTGATGAACGATGTCCCGCTTTCCCAGCACGTACGCTTCGTGCGAGTATAGTTGTGCCGCCCATTTTGCAGAGCCCCGCAGGGGCGTCTGCGTCAGCAGGCGTTTGGTGTGTTGCGACACCACGTACCCGAGCACACGAGGGTTGGACCCTCCCGCGTGTAGCCGTGCGGGGCTTAGCCGTGTCTGGAGAAAAGGGGGATCCTGGAGGTTGAGCCGATGCTGGGTGTTTGGACCTTTAAGGCACCCCGGCGGAGGCAACACACCTCTTCTGCCTCGGCTTCGCATAGACGGCACCTCCAGACTGACCCACCTTGGGGAAATCGGCAGTCGCCTTTTCCTGTCTCTCTCTTCGCACACCTTCGTCTTTCCCTCTCACTTTTATTCTTTCCTGTCTCTTATTTCTTCTGATAACTTCCAACATTCCTGGCGGCGAGGGTAACCTGGTGTGCTATGACCTACCTTGGTTATAACATATAGCGAAGATGTACAGTTGGCATGGTAGGGCTTGTTTCACCACATACCCTGCCTTGTCTCCTTGTTGGGCTCGGTGGTGGGTGGCTGGCATCGTCGCTGAATACTGAACATATTTCATGGGAACTTCCAACCCTTTATCAACCAATCGTCCCTCTAAAAGGGGAAGCACCGATGCTACATTTCAGTTTTTTCTAAAAGCCACTCAGACTTTCCCGAAGTTTCACGTTGCCCACAGTGATAAATCTAACAAGAAAGCAAGAACGATTTCAACATTTGTCGTGGCGAAGTATCTCACAGAGACCATTGGAGGTGGCTATAAAATCACCAAGCTGGCAAGTGGGGACCTATTACTCGAACTCAAAGACAAAGCACAACATGACAAGCTAACGAACCTTGTACAACTTGGACACGTCCCTGTCAGTGTAACAGCACACCGATCCATGAATACTGCCGAAGGCGTAATCTGTGACAATGACTTGATGGACTTGACCGAAGAAGAACTCCTGGAAAGATGGAAGGTTGAAAACGTAATAAGTGTACAAAAAATAAAGATCAGACGTGCCAACAAGGAACTGCCAACTAAGCACCTGATAGTTACCTTTGGCCCAAGCACATTACCAGAGACGTTAGAAACTGGATATACCAAAATCAGAGTACGACCGTACATCCTAAACCCGCGACGTTGTTTTACATGTCAGAGGTTTGGTCATGCTTCCCAGAGCTGCCGAGGGCGGCTAACATGTGCGAAATGTGGCATCAAAGATCACTCTGCAGATGACTGTAAGGCTGAGCCGCGTTGTAGCAATTGTAATGGTGACCACCCTGCATATTCTCGATCATGCGCAGTCTGGAAGAAAGAAAAAGAAATAATTACAATAAAGGTAAAGGAGAACATAACTTTCAGAGAAGCAAGGCAACGCATCTCACAAACATTTGCACAGACCGCATCTTTCGCCGAAGGGGTACGTCGGGGGGCAGTACCACAACGGCACATGGCGGACGCCACCGCCACGCATAGCGAGCGTGCGGCAACGCCACCCGCCCCCATGGTGGGAGCAGCGAAGGCTGCCCTACCTCTCCCGAATTTGACCACAGCGGAATCCTCTGCTAGTGCTGGCACCAGTCAGCACAGCTCAGAGGTCAACACAAGCCCATCAACCACCAGGATGGTGGGCTCCAAGGCCTTGTCTTCCGAGACGAGGCTTTCACGGAAAACACACCGCTCGCAAGAACGCGTGTCCAGTGCCTCTCAAGAGGCCATGGACACAACACCCAGTCAGAAGGCGCAGTTGACGCCTAAGGAGTGGCGTGATTTCGTCGACAGCTCCAAAAAAGACAAAACTCCAATTACAGGGCCCCAAAGGGGCACTGTAAGCTGAACCAAGTTCATTCTCTTTGACACAAAGCACAACATATATTTTATATGGATACACTGATTATTCAGTGGAATATCAGAGGCCTGCTTTGCAACCTCGATGATGTCCAAGAAATCCTTAATGAAATAACCCCAAAAGTGCTGTGTGTCCAAGAGATTCATTTGAAATGTAAACATAAACACTTCCTTTGTCACTATGTTGTTTTTCGAAAGGATCGCGATGATGCCCTCGCATCATCGGGCGGCGTAGCCATCATAGCTGACAAATCAACACTGTCAACAACTGTCAGTTACAACTGTCAACACTTATAGCTACAAATACCCCTTGAGGCAGTGGCCATTCGAGCTGTACTTTGAAATAAACTGATAACCATCTGCTCCCTATATATCCCACGCATTTTCAGCTTCACAAACAAGAATTCCAAACATTATTAGATCAGTTACGTGAACCACATCTTGTGCTTGGATATTTAATTGCGCACAGCAACCTATGGGGCGACTCGCGCTGCGACGCGAGAGGGCGCTTGATTGTACAGTTCCTTTCTTCTTCAGGTGCATGTCTTTTGAACGGGAAGGAGCCCACGTATTACGACATGGCAAACAAAACATACTCCTCAATAGATCTCAGCATTGCACCTCCTGCTCTTCTACCCTAATTTAAATGGAATGTTATTAAAAACCCTTACGGCAGTGACCATTTCCCTATAGTTCTAAGCACGCCAATGTCTAATGAATGCCTTCCACAATTACCTCGCTGGAGAACTGACTGAGCTGACTGGGAAAAGTACAAAAATCTTGCTTCTTGATCCTGGGACGACAAGTGTGCTTTAAGCATAGACGGCGCGGTTAAATATTTAATGGTTTTTCTAATTGACACCTCCTTCAAATGTATCCCTGTAACAAGTGGATTGTCCACGAAACGCCGTCTTCCGTGATGGAACGATTAGTTTCGGATAGCGCGAAAGAAGCAGAACAAGCCATGGGGATTCTCCGACGGCAGAAAATCTAGTCAATTTCAAACAGGTTAAATGCCAGGGTCGGAGAACGCGTCGACAAGCTAGAAGAGAGAGTTGGAGAAAGTATATATCGGGCAATAATTCTTACACTGATGAAACAAAGGTTTGGAATAGAGTGAAGAGAATAAACGGTCGACAGTCTTACTCTCTGTCTTTTGTGAATACTCAAGGCGACAGCATGGAAGATCAGGCAAAGTTTCTTGGCGCACATTTCGAACAGATATCCAGCTCGTCGCACTACTCTGAAACATTCCAAAGGTACAAAAGGCAAATAGAAGGAAAACCACTAGACCGGAAAAGCACAAAATGCGAGGCATACAATAGACCTTCTTGCATGGCAGAGCTTCAGGCAGCCCTAAACAGCTGCAACAAATGTGGCCCCGGTTCTGACAGCATCCTATATGAAATGCTAAAGCATCTGCCGTCTCAAACACAAAAAACCCTTCTTTGTGTTTACAATTCTATATGGTCGTCCGGCCACATTCCCTCTGCTTGGAAAGAGGACATCATAATTCCTATCTTGAAACCGGGTAACGACCCTTGTTTGGCAAATAGTTATAGGCCTATAGCACTGACGAGCTGCTTAAGCAAAATTTTTGCGAAGACGGTAAACAGTCGCCTGGTACATTATCTAGAAATAAACAAGAAATTACATCCATATCAATGTGCCTTCAGAGAAGGCAGATCGACAACAGATCAGCTTGTGCGCATGGAAATGTACATCAGGGATGCGTTTGTCCCCAAACAGCTTTTGTTATCAGTGTTTCTTGACATGGAGAAGGCGTATGATACTACCTGGCGCATCGGGATCCTTCGGGATCTTTGTGCGATGGGCATTCGCGGCAACCTGCTGAAAATAATTGAAATCTATGTCTCTGACAGGACATTTCGTGTTAGAGTTGGCAACGTGCAATCTCGACCATTACCCGCCGTGGTTGCTCAGTGGCTATGGTGTTGGGCTGCTGAGCACGAGGTCGCGGGATCGAATCCCGGCCACGGCGGCCGCATTTCGATGGGGGCTAAATGCGAAAACACCCGTGTGCTTAGATTTAGGTGCACGTTAAAGAACCCCAGGTGGTCAAAATTTCCGGAGTCCTCCACTACGGCGTGCCTCATAATCAGAAAGTGGTTTTGGCACGTAAAACCCCAAATATTATTATTATTAATCTCGACCATTCATACAGGAGACAGGTGTACCGCAGGGTGGAGTACTGAGCTGTACGTTATTTATTGTTAAAATGAACTCCCTCCACACCGTATTGCCTTGCACGCTCTTCTACTCCGTCTATGTGGACGATGTACAGATAGGGTTCAGGTAATGCAATGTTAGTATTTGCGAGAGGCAGCTACAGCTTGGCTTGAATAGATTCTCAAGGTGGGCGGACGAGAATGGTTTAAAATTGAACCCCCAAAAGGGCACATTTGTCCTAGTTCCAAATAGGAGAGGTGTACTGCCACAACCAGACATTAACCTTAATGGAGAAAGACAAACTGTCAGCCCTGAACCCAAATTCTTAGGCGTTATCCTGGACACAAAGCTTAACTTCATTCCCCACTTAAAATATCTTAAAGAAAAATGCTTGAAGACTATGAACCTCCTCAAGCTGCTCTCTCGAACAACTTGGGGCAGTGACAGGAAGTGTCTGCTTAGCCTGTAAATGGGTCTCGTACAATCACGCCTTGACTACGGAGTCGTGGTGTACCACTCCGCAACAGAGACTGCGCTAAAGATTCTCGACCCAATCCACAACCTCGGTATACTACTGGCAACAGGCACCTTTAGAACGAGCCCCGTTGAAAGTCTCTATGTTGAGTCCAACGAATGGTCCTTACATCTATGCAGAACATTCCTAAGTTTATCATACTACACTAAGGTAAAATCAGACACCGAACATCCATGCCATTCCATCGTTAGCGACCTGTCCGCTGCCAGACTTTACCGTAACCGCCCACTTATTAGAACTCCTTTGAGCCTGCACTTGGAAGCTATGGCAGAAGAAACAGACATACACTTCCCAGAAAATTATCTAATGCCTCCCACTCGCCTTCAACCGCCTTTGGAATGGCAGACCATGGAGTGCGATATCTCTTTTGTTGCAAGAACGAAACATGCACCTGAGGCACACATACTATCACACTTCCTCGAACTCCAAGCGAAGTACTGCTGTGCCAAGTTTTATACAGATGCTTCCAGATCATCTGCTGGCGTCGCGTATACAGCTCTTGGACCATTCTTCTGCACCTCCGGTGCTCTAAATCCCAACACAAGTATTTTCACAGCTGAAGCGTACGCGATACTCTCAGCTGTAAAACATATCAGACAAAGAAATCTCAATAAGGCCATCATTTTCACAGATTCATTAAGCGTAATAAGGGCTTTAATGAGTTTTCGAAAACATAAGAATCCTGTTTTTAATGAACTATACACACAACTATGCCTAGCCTTAATGCACAACCAAAACATCGTCCTATGTTGGCTACCTGGCCCTAGGGGCATAAAAGGTAATGTAGCTGCTGACGAAAGAGCAACGTCAGTCGCCTTTAATGAAACGGACGCCATAAACTGAGGAAGTACTGGCAGGATCAATGGGATAATGCAGTAGGGAATAAGCTACACCTTATCAAACCCAAATTAGGGAACTGGATATTTGAAAGAACAGCAAGACATAAGGAAGTGCTTCTGTGTAGATTAAGAATAGGACATACGTACGCCACTCACTCCTACCTTTTGACGGGAAGTGAGCCTCCGACATATACCAAATGTGGCAACAGGCTTACAGTTATTCATGTTCTTATCCAATGCACTGAAATAGAGGCAGAAAGGAAAAAGTACTTTCCTTCCTCTTATCTCCAACACATACCGTTACACCTAGCATTCTTTCTGAGCAATGAACCCCTTTTTACTTTTCAAACAGTATTAAAGTTTTTAACAGAAGCTGACACCTTAAATGTAATTTGGCCAGGCTACTTGTAGCACGGCCTCCACCTGGAGGTCGTAGCTGCAATGAAATCATTTTCTAGAGCACGTGCCTCCCAGCCCTTGCTTTCAAGGCCTTGCTGAGGCACTAGTGCTACAGATACTACATATTTTACATATCATCCCTATCTCGTGAAATATCTATTGTCATCGGAGAAACGATCAATCACTGTCATTTTTAATATGTAGATACTGGTATTTTACGCATTTTAGAGCGAATAAATTTTAGGTCCTTTTACAGCCACATTGCACCACATACACATTTCGCACTTTTTAGTGAATATTTTAGGCCACTATACAGCCGTGTTTTATTAATCCGCGTAATTAACACCCATATATCTTTGAGAAGCACGGATCATCGATTTGGCGCTCTTTGGCCACATCTGGCCCTTGCGCCAATAAACTCTACTAATCAATCAATCACATTTTGCAGAGTGATAAATAGCGAAGTAAGCGATCTGCGTGTCAAAAGATTGGGTGTAATTTTATATGGTAGCATAAGAGAGCAGCAAGAAGTTAGCTTGCAAGGCAATGCATGCTTGAATGTCTAAGCGAACTCTCATTCCGAGCGTCGCAATGTGGAATTGTTGGTAATGAATCTTTAAGGAGTGTACGGTAGTGCGATTAAAAGACGGGAGAAAAGAAGGCACACAAAGACAGATTCCGAGAAAAACACATAAACATGATAGCGGTAAGAAAAAAAAAGTCGCAGTTTGGTGGGATAGGCGAGGCATCGATTGCCATTGCAAATTAGTAGGTAGCTGTACGAAGTAAGGACAGCAGTTTTATCGACCGCATAAACTTGGAAGCATTCGCTTGCTACTTATATTACTAACTGAATTAATGAGCATGGTGTCAGCGCGCACAAGCAAACATGAGCACACCACACTCGATGAGCGCGGACACTCGCTCTCAAAACGCTGGTGCGAGCAAGCGTGGCAGCAGCAGTGAGCGAAGTAACCTTTGTCTATCGCTTCAACGCGAGAGCGGCGAGAACACAGCGCGCACAAAGGTATGAGCCGTCTGCGGATCCTTTTCAAGGTACGGCGCGGGCGATCGCGCGCGGCCGTGCAAAGTACGCGCTCGATGGCGTAGTCGAAGCTGCCCCCCCCCCTCCTCCCTCCTGCGCGGCCTCCTCGCTCTCATTTCTTCCGCGCGTGAGATTGAGCCGCGATAGCCAGTTCCCCTTGGTCCCGGTCGCGAAATACGCAGTTGCTGCTGGACCACGACGCGGGCGCGTCCTCTCCCTCCAATGCTTCCAGAGCCTATTGCGCGAAGCAACACGGCGTGTTCGCTTTGCGCCTTCCTGCCCCGGACGCGCCAGATGGAGACGCTATTGTCGGAAGCCCTCGTGTGCTTTCACCTGCACATAGAGCATACGCAGCGCTGCGATGGTGTTATTACCCTTGTACTTCATAGGGAATCTCGCGACGACAGCGACGATGACGCCAACGGCAGAAATTCTTCTGCACTGTACATATATTTGCTATCGCAATTATATTACACACAGTGCCTAATATTCCAGACAAAGAGACAGACAGACGAACGGACGGACGGACGGACGGACGGGCCGACTGACCGACCGACCGACCGAACGAAAGACAGACAGGCAGACAGACAGACAGACATGTATTGGCAAATACCACATTATAAAATACGAGCAAACTAATAACTTTGAAAGAAAAAATGGCACGTTATGAGCGGTTCCCAACCTATCTTTTAACTTCCTCTGTGCCTTTGCTTTCTAGTTTAGGAGTTACGAAAATATCTCCTCTTTATTTCATGCGTATTTTCTGCCCGTACGTACTTCGCACATTAAGACTGAATTCCTTGTTTATCCAAAACTTCGAACTTACAGAGGGATGCAGTACTCTACAAAACACGACATCGCAAATTCTGCTATGTCCCATGGCCATTCACTTAATTTCGGATGCAAGCTTTGAAATATGCTTTTCCTTCAACCCTAGATTGTATTTGTCTACCAAAGAACTTTACTTATAAAGTCCATAAGGAAATAATTTTTTTTAGATTTCTTTCTTTTGCTTGTGGAGTCACTGCTCTGTCCGCATGTCTCTCCTCTGTCCGCAGTCACTCCTCTGTGCGCGTGACTGCTGTACTTTCGGTAGATCGAGAGTTTGCCAAGCAGTAATACAATTGCTTCTATCCCACGTGCTCAACCACGTGATGCGGCACGTGTCTCGAACAAATAAAGGTACGTCGTGGTGGGGCAGCCAAAATGGTTTTGCCTACCTTGCGTGGGTAAAACGCACATCTCAATCTAAGTGCATAAGCGTGTGTGTAGTTCTTCTCTATCATAAACTTAATAAATCAGGATAACGTTAGCCAGGGACGCCTAGATTGTAGTGCTCTCGTAGCCTTCATCTTCGTGCGTTCAGTGAACCTAGCTGAGTATTAGAAAAATTCACCTTTTTTTTTCTTTTTCACTTCGATATTTCACACACATGTGATCACCAATGCCGCGTCATTTTTTTTCTGAAGTGACTTATTTTGAAATCCGACGCCCCGCAGTCAAGTAAGTTGCCGTAAAGTGGGATGATTAAATAAAGAAATAAACACTCTATAAATGAGCCATAACCGCCCTTTGTTTCCACCTAAACTTAACCAGCGCTTAAGAAAAGTGTTCGGCTTCTGCTGCTTTAATGATCGCCGGGGATTAGACTGCGCTTTCGATGGACCTTATTAACGTTTATTTTTTTTTTAGTATAGGAGCTTTGTCCCTTATATACAAGGGCGTCTTTCAGGGTAGAAGAGGAAGATGAGCTATAGATACCAATGGCGATCAAGCAACGCGCGTGCGGAGAATTACTTAATGGAGTATTCGGAATTCGCACTGGAATGTTTTTCAGTTTTCTTTTCGTTCTGTTCGCACAGTATGCCTTATCACGTTTTCGGCTTTTTCATGGAGGGGGGGGTGCCTAATGCACCGAGGAAATGAGTTCTGCCTTGCCTGCCCCGTGTTTTAATGCGCCGCTCGTATCGGCAGGAAAGCTGCGGGAGACGTGGGCTACATGGCCGCGCCCGCGCGCGTGCCTCCAGATGACCCGTATACTTCTGTGAGCGATAAGCTCACGCGCGTGAGGGGCCGCCAAGCATGCGCCCTAGTGAAAGCGCATTTCGCTCTGGGTCCAGCGTGCACGTGTCATTGGCGCAGGTTAGACGCAAAGCGAAATGGAAATTTGCGTATTCTACTGATTTTTTCTTTGTTGATTATTGACGGTGCCTACACAGTGACCGGGACGGTTTAACAGCATTGTGCGTCTCCCGTTTCTTCTCGTTCTTCGTAGGTAGTATGAGCCGCATTTTGCACAAACGTTGTCTCCTGCGGCTGCAGGTCTGGTGAATGCTAGATGAAAGCATAGTGTGTCGCACAATGATTACTAAAGGGAACTCAGGTGCGGGTAGTGCGGTCTACGGGCGCTGCAGTCGGCGTGGTTAGGACAACATGGGAGTTATGCGATGCACATGGATTTGCCTAAACTTCATCCTTTGCCTTCAAATGGCTTCGTGATATGGTTGACTCATAGTTTTGAGCCAAGTACTGCGTAATGAATAATTTAGGATGCATTATTAAAATTTCTCGAAAGGCAGGATTTGAACAGAGTACCTCTAGCACACAGATCCGATATCGAAACCACTGGGCCACAGGCGCAAGCAACAGCCTAGGGCAACAGCCTAAAAACGCTCTTATCAATTTCTCCCGGACATGTCGGCGCGTTGAGACGCTTGGTCGGATTCGATTTGGCCACCTCGCTAGGCTGCACCGCTGCAATTAATATTGATTGTGTGCGTTCACGGAGTCTTCAGCGCTTTGTATAGTATTGATTGCTCGGAAATTCGGGACAATGAAAGCAGATGAAGCGTGATAAACGAACTCACAAGAAAGTATGAAGCCACAAGCATGAAGACCAGACAAAGTCACTTACTTCTTATGATTCTCGATGCGGCTGAACGATCTGAGCGCCAGCGTTACCGAGAGTAATTACTGTAAGAAACTCTATACATGAAAGTAATGGAATCGAGAGAAGTGAACCTTTTCATTCTGGCAACTTGTAGTTTTTCTGTCTATTGTTGTCAAAATACTTCTTTTAAATCTTCTTGCTATGGTAAGACTGTGCAAGGTAATTCAGTTTACTATGTTCAAGTGAATTAGGTTCACTCCCTGGAACATAGGTCCCTCTATCAAGTGAAAACTATGGTCTCCTGACTCAATCCTGTAACGAAACCTGTATTACTTCATGTAAATATTGCGTGCCTAGTTTATACAAAGTTCTGTGAACGCAAATAGACTACATGAGCTGAAGGCTATCTCAGCTTCTGGTGATGTAGGTAAACACACCAGGCAAGTTGCGCTATATAGTACAAGAATCTCAACAAGAATAGTATTTATGTGAGCTACTTTGTTCATAGCTGAAACTAGTTGCAACCACAAAGAAGAAAGGGAGACTGACAAGGACATCACTGTTTCATCCTTAATCCGTTTGAGTAGACTACAAAAATAACTTGCGATCAGTCTAATTTCCAAAATCGAAGAATAAAAATAAGAGGTTAGTTGTCGAACAAAGTTTTGTCGGCCACCGTCAGAGACCGATCCTCTCAAATTGTGAAGCGCTAACACCTGAAGAAAATTCTTGGAACTCCTACGAAACTACCCAAAACGGTATGTGAGATTTTTGTAAGAAAAGTCTAAATCTTCTTGGCGCTTATGTATATATTATATATACTCGGATGCAAACTGTAGTTTTAGACGTAAGACGTTCATGTACGTTCAGGTCCTGTCCTGGCAAGACAGTCTGAAACTTTCCTGGAAGTCTCATATCGAACTCTTATCCCTAACTTGCGAAATAACGGGACGATATAGGCTGTTGTACATAGCGTGATGCTGTATGTAGTTCAGAGGCCCTCCATACCAGTTTAATGCCAGTAGCCATGGTATAAATATAATCCTAATAAAATACTTTGCCGGCGCTACGAAAGCGTTTTAGAAAATGCCTGCGAATTAAACAACGACGGATCTCAGATAGCTGGGTGAGTGCTGGAGCAAAGCGAACGCATTAGGAAGTTTCTAGTTAGTGCTGAAACAAGAAATCGCCCAACAAAGGTATGCGAATAGCGATGCTAAGGGGGCTCCTCTATATAGCTTAGTGACGTGCTTCGCTCGACAGGAGCCAAATTACTTCGCTCGCGGGTCTTGTGAAGCATGCAGTCGCTTCACTAGAGAGGAATGGGAGGGTGTGCTGTGGACCGATTAGGTCTATGGTTCCTTTCTTTTAGCAGCTTTCTGTTACTCTGTCGCCCAAAACTTCCTACATGAAAACAATCAAAAAAGTCTTAAAAAACAAAAGTTCCCTGAGTGAACATCAAAACTAAAAGGCTAGCATAGGACGTTTTCCAATTCCCTTCCTTGTTTTCCTACGTCCCCCTCATTTTCATCATTTACCTCATACGTGAATGTTGTTTACCTTTCCATAGACGGCTCCTTGTACTGTGATAGGCGCTCCTTCTTCATTAAAATGTTAATCTAATCTGTTTTACGACGGGCTACGTCGATCTTTTCAAAACAGTTTCATGCGAAGCGCAATGAAAGAAAAAGGGTCTAACATGAATTCTACGTTGCCAACTTCATTCATCATATAAAAAACGATATGTATTGTAAGGAAGAAATATTTGGGGAAAAAGAAATATGCGCGCCATTGTTAACATTCTTTTACCCAACACGAGAAAGGAATTATGTAATGTCATTTGATGCGACGGCTAATAGGCTGTGCCGTTCTGCTGCTAAGAAAAAGCTCGAGAGTTCGATCCCTGCCAAAACGACTGCATTGCGATGGGGGCGCGATGCAAAACTGCTCGCGCACCGGGCTCAGCCTGCAAGTCAAACAACCTTGGGCGGCAAAATTTCATGTGGAGCTCTGTACTATGGTGTGCCTCAAAACCCACTAAATACTTTCAGGACCTTAACCACAATAGTTTTGCGAGAACACTGCACGCGATAGATGATGGTCACTGGTTTACGAGTGATCTTTCCCTCTTTATTTCTGGTAACGACAACGACGTCGTTTAGGGCAGAAAAAAGTCTTCTCGGCCCTTACCTTTGAACGCTAATCATGTACAGCTGCACTTTTTACCTATTTAACTTTTTGTCCTAAAGTAATCGTGCATGAAGAAATGACGAGAAAAAGAAATGATGGGACGTCGTCGTTTGATCGGCTCGTGACGGCCGCTTTTTAATTACTAAAGCGAACACAACTAATTAGAGCAAAGCAGTATGAAGACCGAGTTGGGCTCTTCTTGATTTGATGGGATAGTCGCATTAGTGTGGTATTCGGCACGAATTCTCAGCATCGTTTATTCAATTATTTTATAACAACACTAGTGCTATGCTTAACGCACATTAACATTTTGTGTGGCAGATTCTGGTCTTTCTTATATTAGAAGCATTATTCTCCTCATCCAAGGCACATTCTGCTAGATAGGTAGGTACCTGCCTCACCACCTTTCGGGTAATGTAATTTAAAAAGGTAATGTAAAAAAATGTCATTTAAAGTGTTTAATGGTGTTACCACACCTGTCGCCCAGCGTAGCAGCTCGATGCTCCGACACATAGTTCACTCTGTCGCGCCTACTCCCGCCATGCCAAACCCAACAAGCTCCGTGAGACATTTGGTGCGCGAATCACGTGCCAGTTTTTCTATTTTGTTCCTCTTGGTAGCTAGAGCGGTGATGTGCTGCGTCAGGCAGAAATCCCTCCTTGACTATGAGCCCACATTCGTCCGTCCTTTCCTCGTAGAACCTAACCGTACGTGGATGTGCGACGGTGCATTTTCTTCATGATCTACCCAGGTCGAGCTGGTTTTAACTTGTTTGATAAATCAGGATCGGCTAAATTAGGTCCAAGATATCGAAGCAGTTTCAACGTTCTTTGTCACGAAGTGTGTTTTGTATTATATTCTCCATTTTTTACT
This sequence comes from Dermacentor variabilis, assembly GCF_050947875.1. Taxonomy (NCBI): domain Eukaryota; kingdom Metazoa; phylum Arthropoda; class Arachnida; order Ixodida; family Ixodidae; genus Dermacentor; species Dermacentor variabilis. The sequence goes on from NC_134574.1 coordinate 132,974,484, forward strand.
ATCAGCATTTCTCGGGAATTTAACGCTCTTATCGGTTCGTTCATTTTCATCTCACTTCATTCACACAGGGACTCATGTTGTCTACCAGCTTGGGCCACTAAGACAACGCTGCCCGATCTCCGGCAGAGCAAACAACACGGTCCACATAATATAGGCCTGAATAGGCAACTTCTTGCTTCACGCCGTCTGGCATAGTAGGAGAGTTGAATCACTACGTATGAACCACTTGATATGTGTCCAAACAGTCAACCTGAGCACTGCGTATCTGTGATTAGTACATGGGTCAATTCTTCGCCAAACCCCAGAATAGATGCGCCATGATGAAAGATGGGGCATCTGTCATTCTAAATTCTTCAAAGGCTTTTGATTACGTTGCTCATCAGCGATTACTACTGAAACTCACAGACATTAACGTACACCCCACCGCTGTTCTCTAGATTTGGGATTCCCTCTCATCTAGAGTACAATGCAAGCGTGCTAACAACATTAGTTTTTCTCCTGCCCAAGTACCACTTTATATTACGCAAGGTAGCGTTCTTCTTCCTCTACTTTTCGCAAGCTACATTAGTGCTTTGCTTAGTTTTCATTCAAAGCATCAGCCATCTTGCCGATGTCCGTGCTATATTTCGCATTATTTCATCTCCCCACGGCAAGGTTATTCTTCTAGCTGATCTTAACGCAGTCAATAACGGTTGTTGAACGTGGGTAATTCCACTTAATGTTTCTAAAAGAAATTATTATCATTTTCAAGGTGTAATCACAGAATTCCAACATCTTTTTAACGTTATCAACATCAATGCACATGACATACATATGCGCCAGTGCTTCGAGAGCATTAGAGTACGTAAATCGCAAGCTTATAATCTTACTAAAGACATTCGTAAACTAGCTTATCTAAGAATTGTTCGACCTCAGCTTGAGCACGCCGCATTGGTCTGGTCTCCCCATAAGAAACACTTGATCGAAAAGCCTGAATCTATTCAGAATAGGGCTTCGCGTTTTATTTCACGTTGTTATGACTATTACAAAAGCATACCTCCAATTAAACTCGACCTCTCACTACAGCCCTTGCATGATCGTCGTGATATAGCCCTGCTTTCATTATTTCATAAATACGTCCATAGTACAGCGCCACCAGTTTTTGCCTCTTAAAACTCCTCATTACAGGTCACAATGGTTGTACAATCAGTTCAATGTCATGCATATCTACGGAAAGATTAATTCATTTACCTACTCCGCTCTTCTAAGAGCCATTCTTCTTTGTAACGATCTTCGTAACGCCATCGCTTATGAGAGTGACCAAGAAAATTGCGGCGTCTTCGAACGCATTTTTCATATTCTATATAAGCTATCTTGTTATTTTTCCTTGCCTTTCCCATTAATAATATGCTACTACCCCTTAAATACCGTTTTGTTATCGCCAAATAGTTCCCGCTCGCTCTGTAATTGTATTGATTATATTTCACTTTGTGAAAATTTCTTGTCCAATGAACTCTCACGTTCAATATTATTCTGTTTGTCCATTGTAGAATTTTAAAACCACATTACCTTATCTTAGCTCGCTTCTTAGACTGTATGTTATGTATATGTACTGACATGTATTCTAAATATTGTATGTTGTGATCCTTGAGTGTACTCCCCCCCCTCTTACAAACTGCTTTAGGGGCCTGTAATGTATCATCAAATAAAAAAAATAAAATAAAAATAACAATACTACTTACAGCTCAGTCTAACACGGCATCATCCCATCAGCCTTACGCCAGCATCAGCTAACCGCTTACTGGGCCTCTTCAAGTGCAACGTTAAACATACTCCAGCTAACTTACCTAGACTGGCGTAAATCATGCTTACAGGGCCCATAATTGAATACACCTTATTCATTTGGGATCCTACCCAAATATATCTCGTTTAGGACATCTAATTACTACAAAACCACGTGGTCTGCTTCATTTATTCAGATTATTGTCCATGTGCTAGCATTTTGGCACTAAGAAAACGTTCTCAGCTTGACTTATCACATCTCCGCAAAATCGTTCGGCTTTCGCTGCTTCATAAACTATACCATCACCCGTACTTTAACCATATTACTGGCGCAGCAGCGCAGAAGCACCCAGACGACCAAAGAAACTGACGGGATACAGCGCTTCACCCCATATTCGAACGACCCACAGCCATGTTTCCCTGCCCGTATCATTCTTCTATATATAGGATCAAATTCAGAACTGGTGATTTATCCCTATATGGTTATTCCTTCATCCGCGAAATAATAGTTGGAAGAAATAACCTGCCATTACACATAGCTACTGAAAAATATTTTTAATCTTTCCAAGAGCTCCTACGCGCGGAATTATTTTAAATTCTCATTATGTAAACCTTCACCAGTTCCCATATTTAGCATTGTGTAAATTACTTGTTTAGAATCACGCTCACGCAGCCGTCTAAATTGCGAGCAAGACCGCGGTTGTAACACACTTTCTGTATTTATTTTTGGGGTGTTATGTCATTATTACAGAATAATTGTCTCCGATGAGCCCATATTGCTATTTTTATATGCCAGTTTCGAGTTTCTTTTTGTTATGTTGCAGCTCTGCGTCCTTGCCCTTCTTTTTTTACCGTAACTTGTCAATCTGTTTCATTTCTGGATTGCGTATTATCATGCAATATTGTGCATGCTTGTAGCTTCGTGTAAAATCGTTCAGCTCACTTTCTCTTTATTTTAACCCCCTCCACCACCTCCCTATGTAATACCTCTTAGAAGGCTCAAAAATAAGTCTAGCCTTAAGTGTAATAAAGCAACAGCGCCTCATCCCCAACAAACACCTCCTCTTTACTGTCCAGGCTTCCTTTTTCCGCAACGCTTCTGCGCTCCCATTTCCAAAAATTATGTGAAACCAACTAGCCCAACAGCTTACTATTCTAAACGGCTCCGTGTCAAGCGCAGCCACTTAATGCATAGCCATGGCAGCGAAGTTTCAGCCATGATAGTAGTGGATGCGGGTTCCTATATAGCTTCAATTGCGTAGCAGTGATTACAAAAAGATGTATTGCGTCGAGGTATTATTTGACATTGGCGTCGGCAGCAAGATCTCCGATTCATGTGTAAGTTTATTTGCTCCTACGTTACAGTGATTCAAAGATGCCGTGGAGATGTGGCATCGGGATACAATAATAATGATGATCATAACGTGTAAATGATATCATCATCCAGTGCATATACTCATCATAAAAATATTTATAATCACACTAACCTCGCTAATGATCACCAAAGGGTGGATGCGGTGTGAATAATTCGCCATATAGAATCTGTGCTACATATAGAGAACTTCACATACGCGATCTCAAATGCTCTTTTAAAGCCCGTAATCTTTCGTGGATTCACCGGAACGAGTCAACACACGAATTACTTTTTTTCGAGAAAATTTAGAATATTTCAAAATTTGTGGACATTGGTGTAGTGTTAGTTTCTGTATTTTTTATGCATTTTTGTACTCCTCTCAGCACAATGTTCACAATCGGCAAAGCTATAATAAATTTATTAAAAGGCATCACGTGCTAAAAAATGACCAATTGAACAGCGTACAAACTAGGCACAAATAAATGTTTATAAACACCCCTGCAAGCTGACTATCACATAGAGAAATATTTGAAGACTCGGTACAAGGTACCTGTGCAAATCTAACAGCCACAACATAAAGCAGACGCTCATCTAAAGCAGTTCGATGCTCGATCACTTCACACACTTTGCAACACTTTACATAAGAAGAATCTGTTCGTTAAAACCCATGCACTATCGACAAGTGCCAACGGAAACGCTACACAGCAACCACCGATGTGTGTTTGTGTTCCTTCTATTTGCCCATATAGGTCGCCTAATGCATCGCCATCGCTATCGCCTCGAGAACCATCCATTTCGGCACGCATAACAAGCTATCTGCTGTTGCATTAGTGCTCAGATGTCTCGACCGAACTAGTGATGAAAAAATGGCCGGGATTGGGGCGTCTCATTTCTCGTACGCAGTGGCCGGAAATACTTGTACTCTATGTCTTCTCGCTGCCTTACTTAGGGACAATCTCGGCAATGTTATATCCACGTGGGACACGACAACGAACGCTGCTGTCATCCTGCAGAACGCGATCGCTTCCGTTGCCATCTCTCTGTCAGGCGATATAACAGCGGTCGATCTGCGGTAATCGGGTGTCTTGTATATATACAGTATACTGACCTTCACATCCAATGGAACCGAACAACTGCTTCGGAGCTGGACAAGCAGGGACAGACGGTGAATCTGGAAAGGAGAAACCCGGGTTGGTCTTTTTGTTTCCAGAATCCGATATCACCGCCGCTTTTTCTATGTAGCATCGGTTTTTGCGCGTCATGGAATGAATGGAAACGTGCAGCAGTGTCATGTTCTAGTGTGCATTCCCTCAATCACTAAACTCACTGATGCAACACGATCCCATGAGATGTGAGTCCTTCCTGCTTTTACGAGTATCTTGTGCTTCCCTGGCTTTCTATTTGTTTTGATGCTGTAACTTTTCAAGCCTGATCGCAGGCTTAAATATAGCCTTATTCCGATAGAGAGGATGTACAGTGAGTACTCGGCCGCGAGAATAACATTTTAACCACTCAACGAGGAGACCCACCTCTTTTTTTTAGGCAGAGCTCACAAATGACAATTAAATTTTTAGATTTTGCGGACATTTTGTTTTCAAGGTATTTCCCTTTCTCACATTTTATTGAAAAAGAGAAGTCAACTTCAGGATGTTGCGTATCACGAGAATATGTTAGTGCTCCGGTAAACGTCGACTGGTTAACGTATACAGGTATCGTCATGTTGAGCAGAGGAACAGCTATAGTGCGTGTATTCACACTGTTACCTTTTAATCCTGAGTATAAACGTGCCATATCTGTACACCAGCCATTTTTCCGTCGCAGTGAGACTTTTGGGTATTCTTGAACATCGATGTTGCCCATTTCGAGAAGTACGGGAAGTTGTGTATTGCAGCCACGTTGTGGACACATCATGACATGCGTTCTGCCAAAAATTGACGCTGTAATAAATAGCACCACTTTCATGATTCAGAGTCGTAAATTTCATGTTTGCAAGGGCCTGGTGACACCGCCATCGTGCCATTTTGTTCCCAATTCTGCCTTCCTTTATTCTTCCATTTTTCTTTGTTGAAACGGAACTACATAGCATTGTTGCTCCTGGCTGCGCAATAGTACCGAGTGTTTCAAGAAGTGCGTTCGAGGCTTTCTAAAAACCAGGAATATGAGTTAAGCAATTGATTTTATCTCTGTCACTTTTAAGACAGAGCAAAATATTTGACAATGATCAAAAGTAGTGACTAGACAAGCACATATGCAAAGCAGACATTCAACAGGAAAGCCACGCGATTTATCCCAATGGAAGACTTCAGGCGCGCCATCCGAGGAGCTTATAACTTTTTTTTAGAAATGCTAGAAATTGATGCTGGTGATGTTTGTAGGTTCATGAACTGCGGCCAATTCTGCTCAGGAAAAGCGTAAATAAGGAGTAGATGAGTGCTACTGTGACACCCATAAAAGATGACCATGAGTGACGTGATTGGCTGTGTTTCACAGGTGGACGAAGCGTCGTGTGCGCGTCTTTTATCATGCCGCGATTTCAGTCGTTTCATGGGTGCCGGCGGTGAGGCGCAAGCAACGCGTCACTCGTGACCACCTGCAATGGCCGTCATAATTTCGCTCGTCCACTATGCAGTTTCGCCTTTATGGTAACTGGCACGAGCACCTCGAAGGCGCGTTTCAAGCCTTCCACCAAGATTAATCCCACAACCCTCATAGTAAAAACGTTATTCAGTGTAATTTGCTGGTCAGCTTTCTTATTTATGGCGTGCAGTGGTTTTCAAACCTATGTCCTTGGGGTAAAGTAATCCAGAAGAAAAATAATTATCTCATCATTCCTACGTTTTAGAAGTACGTCTTGTTGGGCGAGTTGGTCAGAATTCACCTTGGCTACTAGGCGCGAAAACACACACGGCGCTCTGTCCCGTCTCCTTCCTTGTGCCGTGTGTGTTTTCGCGGCTAGTAGCCAAGATGAATTCCTACGTTTAGGGAATTTTGAACGCCCTTTGTGAGACACATGGTGTAATACGCTTTACAAATGAGGTACTAACGAAAGCCAACATTTTTTTTCGAAAACTGAGTAACCGATGTACTCCGGCAGTAAGGAACTAGGAGGGCGAAATTTTCACGTTATCTACGAGAATGTAAAGAATGCTCAGTACTGTGCTAGGAGTGATAAAAAGGGAAAATGATAGCCAAAACTTTATCGAGCCAGAAAGGTAGCAAAGTTTATCCATGGAGAAAAAGCGGGTATCTAATAATCTAGTTCATGGAACACAGAGGTGTTCACAATAAACACAAAGCGTTGGTGTAGAACACCTATGCCACGTTTCCAACACCTCGGCTCGTAATGCACCCCATGGCGGCCGCACCGTCTGCGTTGCGCTTCCAATCTCGGACGAGACGCGCAGCCGATGCAGCAACGAGACGCTGTCGCGTTTAGGCTTGCAGTACCAAGACAAAATGGTTTAAAGCATAAAATTGTTTTAGCTCCCGTTGTCGGCGACCTTCAAGTGACCTCGAGCCGAAAGCCAAAGCCACCGTTGTCAGACGGGAAGAGGGCTTGGCACTCGTAGCTGCCGAGTTCAAGAGCTTTCATGTACTTAAGAAACCAGCATCATTCGATACACTGACCCCGGCGGTCTCCCTCTACCCAGGTTGGTTAGGTGAAAGGCTTTGGTTCGGGCCAACGGTTATTCCCGGACAAGGTGACTCCTCTGGAGCCGCACGAACTGAGCTACTGCGCTCACTACAGAAACAGCCATGCCGGTCTCGCAGGGACATGAGCCCGACAGACCCTAGGATTGCCTTAACGCAAAAGAGGTCAGGGCAAACAACCATGCAGGCCAGTTAAGCCGTCCGCAGTACAGCGCGAACACACGAGGGTGCGCCACGACCGGTTCTGGCTCTGGGTTCTATTAAGACGAACAAAAGCACGTGGATAGACTGGCGCATAGGGCCAAGTCGGCGACCTTACAAGCATTCATCATAACTTATTAGAGAGCTTTCCACCGGACTCGTCAAAAATTGCGGCAGAGCGAGCCGACACTTCGAGAAACTTCTCGCATAAGCGATGCCGCCCTCTGGTGAGATGTAACCAGACTCCTTTCAGTGCTTTCGAAAGCACTTCCTGTAGGCCAGCTGCCCGTCACCCGAAAATTGCATCGTAGCGTGCTATAGCCTAACTTCGTGTACGCGCTCGACAAGAAGTTGCAGGAACTGGTTGACCGCCGGCTTAGGCAAAGGGGGCAAAAAACGAGCAGTCTGGAGAGGGACACCTGGAAGGCTAGAAAGACTATTTGTCCATTACTTGACACACGGAAATCTTTGGCCGAGGCTGCACCGCTGCACTTATATATAAAAAAAATATATATCTCATTTAGTACCCGTATTTGAAATGGCTCTCACTCGAATATTTTTTGTACGTCGGCGCCAGCACGCAATCCGGGATCCTTTTTTCACGGGTCTCTTTTCTTGAAACGCACACTATGCGGGATAGTGTGGGAAACAAATATAATGTATGTGACGGATGAGGAATATGAGCGGATTAAAAAAATTTGTTTGGCGAGACACGCTCTACAATTTGAGCTTGTATATGAATATTTAGAGAGCGATCATTTTACTCTTTCCCATGAGGGTGCAAGAGAGTCTTTCATAGGCTGCAGCAAGTAACGTCTAAACAATGAAGGCCTATTTGTGGTGCTATCAGCAGAAACTTTTGCAATTATTATACATCACTTCTAGGAATACCCACAAAGAAAATCGTTAAACACGGCATCCGTTTAGCAAGCACTGTATTTTTTCTCTCTTCGTATGGCGCTAGCGAAAGAAAAGGCAAGAAACTGCACCAAGAAATATTTCGGGCTAGGTTGTTCTGGAAGGTCTTAGCACAGGAAAACTTTTTGATGGGATACCGATAACATTCGATGCGTGGAAGAGACGCAGAAATGTTATTTGCTAGTTGATGATCGTAATTCTTTTCTCGGAATCCTTTGAAAAAGCATACAGCCGGGGTACCGGCCAGAAGATGTGTGGTATAATTAACAAGCACGCAGGCAAGATTCAGTCGGCACGGTAGAGTTAGGTAAATGCCGCAGTGTTCTTTTGTGCAGGGCGGCTCTTGCTCTTCCTTCCTATTCTCCTGCCAGTTGCGAAATCCAGAGTTTCGGATGTCTTGTATCCCAGGTTTTCATTTGTTCTAGATGCATACAAACAGAAGATAACAAACGCGAGAGCCGAGGGTTCAGCTTATTTATACTTCTCGCGTGATCTGAGGCCCTGGATCCCTGCCAGCACACTATACGAGATCCCACGTTCTCACTACTTTGTTATGGTCTGCTGCGATGACACTTTCTTTGCAAACTTTCATGCCTGACTCATTTCTGGTCGTCTGGAGTTCCAGTAGGTTTTCGTTCTGATCTGCTCAAAGATGCGCTACTTTGCGCAACATCCCAATCGTGCACTTTCTGGTGAAAGGTATCTTCCCTAACGCACGAGTTTGCGGTGTCTTTTGTTTTCGCAACGTTGTAATGTTGGCCTTCCCCGTAAAACATTCTTTTGTCTGCCTGTACTGTTGGTCTAAGAAAAGCTTGGTTTCCACCCTTGTTCCAAGGGGAAGAAGCTGTGAGACACGCTTTGGTGATAGGATAGTGGGTGTTGCATCATCTAGGACATCTCGCAGTTCTCGTGATAGCTATTCGGTCTTCTTTTTTACGTAAGAGCACTTCTCATTCGGTGATGGACGCAGGATTTGACTTTCGCAGCAGCGCTGTCACTTTTAAGGTCACTATCTTCGATCGTGTTCTGCAATGCTCAAGATGCACACCAGCCGCAAAAGTAGCAGCAATTGCCGAGTGCACCGTGTTTGACTTCGGCTCAACATTAGGTCTTCATGCAACACGTTCTCCAAAGTGGAATTGAGAAAATCAGGTCCATATTTAGGCCTCTTTATTATGGTCGCTGAGACTCCAAAGATATTGAGCAACGTTCTGCAAATTTAAATTTACTTTGCTTGAATGTATGACGGATGTCGCTTATGTCACACAAAAAGAAATGGCCAAGTTTTGAGGCACCATGAAGCTACACAGATTGACATTTGTCTTACTGCCGTAGTAGCACTAATACATTGCTATTTTTCTGCTACAGCGCCAAGAAAATTAACAGCTGATCATAATAATAGAACCTGAGTCGTACGGCCTCTTGTCATAATGCTTTCAAAGCAAAGTCAATACTATTCCTTATTCTCTTTCTCGGCCCGCACCAATATGGTGGCATCCAATGCATAATCCATAATGTGTGGTTTAACTATAAATTCATAAATACTACGATGCCCATTGTATCATATACACTATGCTAAGTTTATTCCCTCAAAATACTAACTTCTCATGGCAAACCTAACGCAATGCCCCTCCTGTTCTTTTTATATGTTATAACTGGGTTTGAGCTGATCATAGCTTAGCATATGAAACAGTTATTGCTTAGTTGTATACTGTTCAAGTTCTAGCTTCTCGAACAATTAAATTTGTTGTGAGCGTACTAACCATGACCAGAAATAAAGTGAAAAATGTGTTCCAATCTTCCTGTTTTTTTCGGCATTACATGTTTAAAGTGTGAGTGGAGATTCCTAGTTGCAAGTTGCAAGTTGCTCAGAGAAGTTCCCCGTGTATGAAACGAATGCGAACCTGGTCACTCCTTGTTGCTTTGTATTTCTAAGATTCATATCTCTGCAAATCCTGTCACCCATGTTTTTCTTCCCATTGCTAAATCTGCTTCAAATCACATACAACTACATATCGGCCTTTATCAGAGGCGCCTCACCAAACTCCTGAATTTTCTCTTTCTAGTAAAGCAGTATTATCCCAAGTGTACTGCGAAGATTCACAAGGTCGTTTACCTGAGCAACCAGGGTGTGATTGAAATCTTGAAATATAATAAAAAGCGTGTATCTCATTTGCGTTTTTAAGTAAGCAAAGACGCTCCTCTACATCGGCAAAGTAATCATGGCTCTACCTTGTGTCATTCACAAGTTACAGGCTAACTTGCAGCGTACACCGTAATTGTTGAAACCAAGACTGGAAAATTTTGGTTATACACTTTTTAGATTCTGTTTTAGAATACTATAGTTTAAGTTTAATGTTATTTCTTGTTCACATTATTTCACACTGTAAAAAACATACCATATTACTAACTTTTGAGAATTTTTCAAAAGCTTTCTTCAACTTTTTTAACCTAATGTTCACACTTACTTAAACTTCACACAAAATGGTGGTTCAATGGCCTGATTTGGCAATACCCGTAGGAATCGTATGCGTTCCAGTAGCACTGGCGATCAAAGCGGACGGAAGCATTTACTGGTCATCAGTAGAGATAGGCAAAAGAGTTTAGAGTATTGATGCGAAAGAATGAGGCAAGACATTGATAGAACTGGAGGCGCTATAGGCACAGGTAACTTTAATGTATATATGAATTTATATATGAATATGAACTCCATGAATTTCCTTTTAAGTGTGACACCTTGGGTTATGAATTTTTTTTTACAGAACCACGAGGGAGTGGAATGCTCTCCCGCCAAATATTGTTGGTATACAATGTAATGAAACGTTTTACCGCGCTTTCTGTGTTGAACTGAGTGTCAACTGATGCAGATATGTATGTACCCCCCTGCTGTAATGCCTTCTTAGGCGATGCAGGTACTCAATAAATATATATATATATATATATATATATATATATATATATATATATATATATATATATATATATATATATATATATATATATATATATATATAAAGAGGCAAAATGCTAGGGTGTGCGAGGGCGAGACTTAACACCTAGTTATATCAGGCATGCTAGGTGCATATTTGCCTTCGTACCCCCCACCGCCTCAACAGAAGGTCATTAGAAATTATGAGTATTGTCGTTGTGAAACGGAAAGGAAAAGCGTGCGTAGTAGCCTGTCAATCCCTAATTTCTGCTTCTTTGGTCTTATTTAAAACTTTAACAGCGCAAAACTCAGAACTTTAGATGTCTTCCAGCTGATTGGAATTGAACCTGGTTTATTCACTGTTAAATTTGTCATGTGAAGTACCCCTCCCATCTGACCAAGACATCTTCTGAGTCATTCGTTGGAGCAATGCAACCCAGAAAAAGTGAGGGGTGACACACGGGTAAAAAATGACAAGGAGTATGCACAGGGAGAGTCTTGCTACAAGTGTAGAGAGTTTTGGCCTTCTGGTACTTTGCATTTACACACATCTTGAAAGCCATGAAACACACAGCAAGCGCATTTTCATTAAGATCACTTGCAAGAAGCACTCTCACGTGGCGGCACGTGGAAGATACACATAACTCCTTCTCGGTATGAAAATTGTGACATCAATGCTCAGAACTTCTAGTCCAATTCATTCGCGGCAGTGTAGTGAAAACATTAGGTCGCTGAACACATGGTACACGAAAGAAAACAATGTCTATACGGTCATGCAGAGTTGTTCTTTCTTACTGCGCTTGCTTCAGTTTTCAATATAAGTTATATGTTCCTATCCTGGATAGCAATTTCGGTTTCAGCTTGTCGTTATATCTTATCAGCTGATGAACATAATCTCTTGGCGCTGCGGTGACTAGTGGTGGCTTAGTTTTATGACATATATATATATATATATATACATATATATATATATATATATATATATATATATATATATATATATATATATATATATATATATATATATATATATATATATATATATATATATTGACCCCCTGAGTTTCTTTACAGGCACCTAAATTGGACTAGACGAGTGATGTTGCACTCCTGCCTCGTAGGCATTTATATCTTTATTTATTTTTTTATTCATTTATTTGTTTATTGGTTTCCTCAAAGGCCGCTTGTCGGGACATTACATGATGAAGTAGGTGGTTAATCGCAAACAAAGATACTACAAGTTACAATGGGATATTTTCGATGAGCTGCTTGAATGCAAGTGGGCCGATGATACTGGCAACTTCGGTGGGCAGGCCATTCCAGTCTCGTGTTGTGCGCAGAAATGAATGCCGCCACCGCGGCCGGGATAAAGCCAGTGACTTCGAGATCAGCGAAGCAACAACATAGCAAGCGAGCTACCACGGCGGCCATTTCATTGCCTAATTCCACGCTCTGTTTGTAATCTTCTACAACTGAAATCATGCAGCAGTGTAGATGTGGTCAAGGGTAAATAATTTTGCGCGTGACAAAAACACGTAACCTTGAATATATCGACCACTGAGTCAGATTGAGCTTAACAATTAGCTGCTTAGCTGTTATCCTGGTATTGGCAGCGTTTTTTCCGTCCGAATATTTCCCGCTGATTCAACCATGAGTCCGCATGCTACAGTTTACCTTCCTACCCGCCGTGGTTGGTCAGTGGCTATGGTGTTGTGCTGCTGAGCCCGAGGTCGCGGGATTGAATCCCGGCCACGGCGGCCGCATTTAGATGGGGGCGAAATGCGACAGCACTCGTGTAGTTAGATTAGGTGCAAGTTGAAGAACCCCAGGTGGTCGAAATTTCCGGACTCCTCCACTATGACTTGCCTCATAATCCGAAAGTGGTTTTGGAACGTAAAACTCCATATTTAAACTACAGTTTACCTTCCATCACGAAAATACTCACCGCATCTGGCTGGTAGACTTACCCTCCTAATGGCTGTGCATGATGAAATCAGCGGTAGAATACAGTAGATATGCGCTCTTCACCAACATTTCTTCAACAGCACTGACGAGCCCCGTCACAATTTCTTCCTTTGAGCGAAGTGTTCGCAAGAATACTGCTACTATGTGCATTATATCTTTTGATGTGGATCGTGGCGCTGTGATGCTAGGATGCTGCTACGGTGTAAATCATGGTGACCCACCGCTATTCTTGCAAAACAAAAAAGAAGTGCGCAAAAACCTTCGGAGGGCGTTTCTCAAAGTCGAGTGAAAGGTTCCGGTAGAACCATTCAGATATGCGGCACTCTGGCACAGTTGTATGTCAACCCTGTTTTATCAAGATGTAAGGCGGGTAGGTGCTGTTACGCACGGGCAAGATGGAGTGGACTAGGCAGGTAACGCAGAACGTGACTGTACCATGTAATAGATACACGTAGAGGTACTGACTTTTTTCCCCTGAGTCTGTGGTTATACTGTCGAACATATGATGTCGCCAGCGTCTTGTGAAGCGTCGGCTGTGCTACAGTCTGGTTGCTTTGTGGATCCGGCGTCCACGTGCCCGGGCTGTAGCACAACACGCCACGTTCGAGAAAGTAAAAATGGGTGTCGGATATGCAGAGTGCCAGTTCTATGTTATGTTTTGCGGCGCAAAGGTGGATGCAGACAACCTGGGCGGCGTGCATTATATATGTTGCTATTTTGGGGTAATCGATTATTTCGATTTCTCTGTCGGTGACTCGACAGAAGAAAAAAATTTATTGAACCATGGTATTTTACTTCCCCTAATATGCTTAGAATGAAGTATCTTCCCAAGACGTACCCGAAATCTAGCTGCTTACCGTAATGTAAATTTGTACCCTGATCAAGCAGGGCAGCAACACCTCCTCTTACTAAGCATTGTAGACTGACTGCAACTATTATTAATGGAAGCAGAAGTACGTGAGGGTAGCAAAAACACGCCTTATCTATTTGCTGGGTGGCTGTTTCAAGGCACGTTGGAATTTCTTTTTTCCCCTATTATTTGTAGTATACACCTAACAGAATCGACCTACTGCGCCAAGAAACGTATAGAAACCTGAGGCGGTGGAAAATTGAAACCAGACGTCAGCACTATCAGCAGAGTGTCAGGTAGGTGTCGCTGATATGCTTGACGTGTAGAAAAAAATCACAGCCGCTGCCGCATTGCAACGGAAGCCAGACTGTGCTAACAAGCTGTCCCGAGGCAGGTGCTATCTGGCCACGACAATCGCTGTCACGACTGGCACAAGAGAAAAACGTTTGCTGCCGCCATTGTGGTGCATCACTAAATTAGAGCGCATTGAGTGCGCTGACACTTGACGGCCTCGGGATCTTTCAGAAACGAAGAGCTCGGCTATATGGCCATCTTGCGTTAGAAGGCGCAAGAAAAACGTTGCCGCATGGCACGAAAAAGCACATTGGAAGTTGAAACGCCGATGTTTATTTACGAACTTTACGCATATTAGTCCGGAAGAATGCTTAGGAGGGCACACTAAAGGTTTTGCGATGGTATACTGTGACAATGCGGAATCAGCAAATCAATTAACAAATTGTTCCACAGTTTCACCACTATATGCTCACTGCAGTGCAGGCTGAACTTTTTGATTATTTTTTCGGCGCGCTCATCATGTCACGTTTTCTGCTCTAAATCAAAAGCACGCATTCGCGTCGCAATACTCTATACGTATCTTACAGGTCACTATTGCTTACCTCTGTTTGTAACAGCTCGCGTACCTGGTTTAATGAAGCAATAAGCATAAAAGTGTGTACAGGCTTCATGTTTTGCAACAGCTAGCCTGCGCACAATTTGTTACTGCGGTTGCGCTGATTACTGCGCGTCTAAATTTGAGGGTCCGGTATGGGAGGAGGCTGCTCTGCCAGTATGAAATACAGCGTGGCTTTCAACAGCCACCAATTTCCTGGCTGGCAACAAAATTACAACCTATATACAACGAAAGAAAGACTTGCGGCAGAACCGGTAATGGTTTTCCTGTGGAGAATGAATGGCCCACCAGAAACCAGACAAACCACGAGACCCCGCACCCGGTGCCATAAGAAAAGTACAAGCTTCGGAGCGCGACGATTAGAAATATTTGGGGAAAGCTGCGAGGTAGAAGCACTTTGCGGTCGGCTTTTAAACGTCGTCGCTGCTCATTTTTCTCCTATGTTTGTTCGAGTGGTCTTTTTCTCTTTTATCTCTCGTGTATTGTCGAGTTCCGCGTGAATTGTCTGGCATTTCGAACCTTTCCTTCTCTTTTCACATATATATCAGTGCAGGTCCGTTCGTCTTTCACTGCTTTGTAACTGGAATGACCCGTTTGTTTTATTGCTCCCTTCTATTGATTCTCGCTCTTGGAAAAGTACTTGTTCTCCATTGACAAATGTTTCGCTGTAGTATTTGGCACAAGACTTTAGAGCTAGAACATATATTGTGGCAGAAAAGAAAGCATTGCGTAAAACACTTTTGCCACTGTCGATGCTTGTAGCATTTCATTCAGTATCGTTGTCACATCTGTGTCTGAGTGTCCTTGTACGGTATGCTCATTCAGCCACACACAAAAAAAGATGTTGGAGACGGGCTTTGCTGCAAACATGACTCTCTGTCTAATTAAGGCAGGGCGTTCTTAATTTAATATTCTCGTGCTACGTGACAAGCGCTACTGACTCCCCAGGGAAGCTAATTATCCAAGGCTATGAGCTCTGCTATAACGGGAATTCACTTTTTTGCAACTCTACACGAAACAACTGTGGCTGATTGTACTTGCAGTGTCCCAACAAACAGACCAGCGAAATATATAAGTTTGGTTGAGTACATTTATCCTAATACAAAACAGAAAAAAGAAACAAAATCGTGTTTCTACACTAAAGAACAAATGCTAACGCTGAGTGTGGATGTCATCATTTTATATGCGTTTATTTGCTGTAGCTTGCAATCGTCGCCTTCGCCTGTCCCGAAGTTGCAGTCACTTCTTTTCAAGGTTTGTTTCCTCTGAATGCACTGAAGACAAGGACAGTGATACATAGCACTACATTAAGAAGGGGGTCTTACGGTTTTAGGCTACCAGATTATTCTTCCATATGATCACAATAGGAACGTCATGTAGCAAAAAAAGCAATATAGACGCAATATCTCATCAGTTGAAAACTCCACTGAAATCTACATTGGCTGCAATAAAACTACTCATGATACACATAGAGTACCAGATTATGAAGCTTTAACTATGAAGGTTTTTATATTGCACGAAAACAATTTTACCTTTATGAACGAGGGGGACATAGGCTGCTAACGCAGCCGCATATATGAAAAACAAAACGTCCAGAGCAAGTGCCTTCACCTTCCTTAGATCAAAAACCATGTTAACAGTGCGTGACCAACTATAGAAACTTTCAGCAACTGTAAGCTTTTATTTGATTGAATAGAAAACATTCGCTTGATTCCATGAACATGTATTTGTGCATCAAACCTACAGAAACCCACCTGTATATAAGACGACTAAAAGAGACATCTCGTCCTGGCATCCACCTATTTCAGACGTGCATCGCTTAAGACAGCTATCACACCAACTACTGAAGCGCTGAAACTAACGAAATCATTTCAACAGAAATCACACTAAAAAAGTAAGAGCCCTTCCACTATGTTAAGATCTAAGACCAACGAAGCTGTTCGGCACACGACACAGAGGTGACCTGGAGTACTGAACCAAAGCATGAATATATTTGTTGTCCTAATCTGTGCTGAACTTGGTAATATAGGTACGCACACACATGCTTTTAAATGTGTTCGTCAAGTAAGACAGGGAATGGCCAGCTCCCTTAAGCAATGGCTCACACTGCCGTAAACGCAGCCTCTGCATTATCACGATAGAAGAGAAGTGAAATTCTGCGCTGGAATAATGAGCGACAACACAGCCAGCTGTGGAAGACAACGACGCTGGGGCCATTACTGCTGATGACAGTTTTTTTGCAGAACGGCGCCAGCCGTGGAAGAAGACGACGACAATCGCGACGATTGCGACAATCGCACTAGTACGTTGCGTGGTTAGCGCCGAGAATTTTTTAACAGTCTTTTTCGAAAAAATTGTAGAAACACTTTTTCCAAAAACATCTGTTCTAACCGTTCTTCCAGGGACCTCGTTGGGTCCCTGGTGTGTCAAGGGTAGTTCAAGGGCGCACTGCAGGTCCCCGAGCCAACAGGAGAATCTGGCATTGGGCTTGTACCCTAACTGCACTATCAACAGGATCGGCCCACATGATTTGTTTTTGTCAACATCTGGGCCACTGTTTTTTCCAGATCCGCGCCATACACAGTATCACTGTGAAAACTGGCCATGCAAAGTTATGAGCAGGGAACATGTGAGCATCTTAGCCTTGTCGAACAGTTTCAAAGTTACCGCTATGTCAGAATAGTAGGTGCGAAGCAATACAGGCGATCGCGGACTAATATTTCCTTCAGCAATGTGCTATCCACAACTCTCACATCATAGGTTCTCAAGCGCATCTCGGCACACTAAACAGGCCCAAAAAAGCGACACATTTTTCTTAGTATAGTGCTTTTTATGCTTTATTTACCTTCAGGCATGTATTACCTGGGGCTCCAAGCAGCTTTTCTTCTGTTTGCACTACACGTACACAAAACAACATACACTGAGGAGCCATGTGCCTAGACTTCGACAATGTAATTCGATTCAGCCACTGCCTGCCACAGGTGCTTTTATAGCTCTAGTGTAACGAATTTTTTTCTTTCGAGGCGCCGATTCACTCGCTAAATGGTTCAATTTTTCGCACACTTTTCTGCAAGGTTCCTTGACCTATTCACAGTTATTAGACTTGTACAGCACAACCACAATTATGCAACAGGTCATAAAGAGATGCAGCGCCAACAGTAACAATGCTGTTTTGATGCGACAGCATGGAATGGCCCGTTGAGGGAAAGAAACCGGGGTCTACACCAGCGAAACGGCATCTAAATTCCCACTGCTTGCGACGCCACGTCACGTTTAAGCCTCGACGGATCAGATCGGGATAAAGGAAAGACGTGCTGCAGCGCTGGCGCGCCAGGTGTTACATGAAAGAAGAGGGCATCGCCGCGACGCCACGTCACCCTCACTCTCAGAGGCCTCTGTTATCCGCGTCTTCGTTGTACGCGCAACCTCTCACCTCCGTTATAACTGCGCTTTGGTAATCACTCTAAAGAAATTTATGCGTAAAAGCAGATTACATTCGCAAGGAAAAACGTTGGCGGTGGTGGGTTTCGTACCTACGACACTACGCGCAGTAGCCGTGTGTCTTACCCTCTGCATTATGACATCATTGTAGTTG
Organism: Dermacentor variabilis; assembly: GCF_050947875.1. Taxonomy (NCBI): domain Eukaryota; kingdom Metazoa; phylum Arthropoda; class Arachnida; order Ixodida; family Ixodidae; genus Dermacentor; species Dermacentor variabilis. The sequence goes on from NC_134574.1 coordinate 132,992,618, forward strand.
GATCGAAATTTTCATTGCCAAGCGTGGCGTGACGAAAGCAGTGTCGTGAAAATCACCACGGTTTACTCGTCAGAGTCCAGATCAGATTCTATGGCAGCCGGATAAGGTTGCATGGCGTCAGGCATCGAAGTGCACCGGCCTTGTGCTATCTAGCACACATTGGCCAAGCGTCACAACGCGTTTCCTTGCCTGTAAGAAGTTCATAACTCAAATGGCCGCTCAGCGGCGCGCTATCGGACATTAATAATTTCGCACTCACAACTCCTAAGAAGTGCCCAGGTGCCCTCGGATTTCTTATTTTTCTACTGTAACAAAACTGTGAATTATTACTTATGATGTAAATTGTTCTCCAACTGCGCATAAGAGTTTTGTCTTTTGTTACCTACCATGCAAAATAGAAAGGCTATTATTTCCAGTTTGTGTTCTACTGGTATGTCGAACTCAAACCTAGACATCCCAAGGGTAGCTTGTTTCTTCGTGTTCCTTAGCAGATCAAAACCAGCGAAAGCAATAAAAACCGACTAGGAAAGCCGAGAAGAAGCAAAAAATAAGTTTAAAAGGGTCCAGGGCACCTCTTCCCCACCCCCCTCCCGACCCCCTGGTGAAAAAACACAGTGCATGCTTAGCATGTGCTGCGGTGAACAACCTAGCCTAATTTTCCAGTAGTTCGCCCTGCATGGAGCTCGCAAGCGCAGCGCGAGATCACATTTTTCTCAAGCACTCTTCTTATAACACAAGCCTGCCCCTCACTCTTTTCTGGGTGCTTTATTTCGTAATAATGCTGATTTCCATTCGCTGGTGCTATTGAAAAATAGCTGACACCAATCAAGAAAAGAGCTTGAATCACTGGGCTCCTTTCTACTGTGAGTGGGAACATTTACTGACGCAGCTTAATAAACAGGCTGCAGAAAGCGAAAGTCTGCTGTCGAATTTCTATAATAATACCGCACTCCCACAAGAAGACGACTATGGTCCCTCCACGCTCGGCGACGTCCGCCAGCGCAGCAATTATACTTTCCCCACCCTCCTGATCAATGTCATAGCCGTCTGGTCTAGCTAAATGGCATAGTTTTGAACTTTCAACTATCCTGGAGCCAAGCGCAACATAAAGTCAGGCCACATTCATGGTTGCCAACACGCGCTCATTCCGGACAACTCCTAGTTAGACGCCTCGGGAGACTTCCCTGCGCATTGAGGTATTGATAGAGCGTCAACATGCGCATGTTTTGATGTGGCTACTAGCCTTTGGTCAAGCGGGTGCCGGATAAAGCCGGTCCGCCCCAGGTAGCAGGGACAGACTGGAGCATTTGAGTGCGAGCGAACGCTCCAGTCATGTCGTGTGCGGAAAGAAAACGGTGCGAACACGCACTGTAGTTGCATGTAGCTGCGGTCTGCTACGTAGCGTAGATACCGCGACGACTGTGCTGGCTGAGCGCACGGCGCTTCGCTGACGACAACCGCGTCCGGCGCGTCGTAGGCAACAAAATCGCAAGTAGGGGCATCTACGGGAATATCACAAATCTAATTTCAAGTGGGCGCCACGGTGACGTTCAGCAGCAGGATCGCTGTGGGCACGCCCCGCTCCGTCCAAGCCGCTGAAGAAGGAGCGCATACACCGTGACCCTTACGTTTGGTTGCCAATAATTTCGATTCTGCTGAACGCATTGAAGTAGCTTGTGCAGTAAGGTAAGTGTGACTTACCTTACCGCAGAATGTTAAATCTTAAGAAGGTTAATTTAACTTCAAAGGCATGTCTGAACATTGGTAAAAGTGGGTCAGGGCCCCTTTAAGGACAGAGTTACGGCCATTATTAAGAGAGCGAAAAAAAAAGAAAAGAACAAGCAGCGTAGCTACACAGATGCACCTGGTTTGGCAAAGCCTTCCTTCAGAGCGGAGGATAGATTTTCCTTGTATTTAATACGCAAGAACTTTCAGTGGAATAAAATATCCGCCATCTGAGCGCACTCTTTGCTTGCCCAATAGAAACGACAGTGGTGGAAAGGACAGTGGTAAGGAGGGCCATACCCGAGATACTGTTATGAAGTAGTGATGTTAGGTTTTATGGCGCAATAGCAACTACAGCTATAATGCGCTGTTATGAAGTAGTGCGCCCACTACTGGGGAGATCAAATAAACGATGAGAGACGCATTCTTTGCTGGGCCCTTAAACGGAACTCGGCGAAGGCAGCATGAAAATGCGACTGAAAGAGAGATATCAGAGCTCCGACCAGGTCTCTTTGTTCAGATGTCTCGAGATGGAAACGAATGCGAGCAAACATCTTGAGATATGAGCGATGGAACGGAGTATGGCACAACCGCCTGGGTCACCGATCATCCCGCGATGAACGTACACTGTACTTTCTTTTTCCTCCTGCGCTGTCGGCTTCCTAAATCGTATCGTTTTACGACTGTCTGGGGCGGATTCTTTCTACTACTGTTCTCATACGTGTATGGGTGCGCCCACACATATTGCCTAACTGTCTGCGCAGTACTGCGACTGCAATGTGAACGAGCATGAGCCGCTATGTAGTCCTATGATTTTCTTTTATACTTTTATTTGTTTTGTATTTGGGCTGCCTGCAGTCGCGTTCATTGTTTTTTAGTAAACAAGCTTACACCGCTCCTTCTACTGTCCACTTTTCTGTATATGAGCATAGACATCTGCGTTCATACATTCATCGCAGAGTGCCTTTCAGTAAGGAAAGGAAGTGTGTATATGCGAGAATGATCTTGAAAACTGCTTCAAGCATATACGACATACGGGATGGAAACCACGATCTAGCCTTGCTTTCTGTAGCCGCTCTTCTCGTTCTTTCTCCCCTTGTTACTTCCCCCATCTAATTCTCTCTCAGGGAAACTTTATGGGAACACACACACACGCACGCACACACACACACACACACACACACACACACACACACACACACACACATATATATATATATATATATATATATATATATATATATATATATATATATATATATATATATATATATATATATGCGCGTGTGTGTGTGCGCGCGTGTGTGTGTGTGTGTGTGACGCTGTGCATACACTATTCCTATACTTTGTTTAATATTGGCAAGCTCTTTTATCGTTTCTGTCCTTCTGTAGTGTCACGATTAGCACAAAACCAGCAAATTAATTCCGTTCCCACAAAACTTACCAGCCCCATCTTCATTCAAAACATAACTGGACAAATGGCGCCTTCTAACACAACGACTGTAAGCTGATGTCATTTCACTTGGTACATGCTATCAGCCTCTTTTTCAATTTCTTTCAAAATTTAATTCAAGCCTATTCTCACATGTTTCATATCAGTTTGTATTACCATTTATACATATGTATTCATCGAAACTGTGGCAGAACTGTGAAAACTGACCAAGAAGAAGAAAATAAGGGATATTCGAAATTATAACGTGGGAAAGATTAAGGAAGCAGTAAAGAGTGACCGCAGCATGAAATCAGTGAGAAGAAACCTTGGCACGATGTAGGCACGATGCAGGCACGATGTAAGCACGATGTACGCACTGAAAAATTATAAGGGTAATATCATGAGCAATTTCGATGACATAGTAAGACCAGCAGAAGAATTCTATGCATAGCTGTACAGTACTCAGACCAGTCACGTTACCTTCATTTGAAGTAGTGTGTAACATGATACATATGTTCTTTCAATGAATTGTTTTGAACTTAGAAGGGCCTCGCAGTCTTTCTAAAGTGTTTGACCCTTATGTATACAACTTACGACCACTTATACGCAATGCCTCACGACTTCACGTGTACCCGAGAGCTGGAAGAATGCCAACAATATAATAAACGATAAGAAGGGTGGCGTCAAAGAAGTGAAGAATGGTCAGCCCATTAGCTTGCTTTCAGTACGGCATAAAATGTTCACCTAGATAATTTCCACTAGAATAAGGCCAACACTTAGCTTCAGTCAACCAAGAGAACAGGCTGGTTTAAGGAAGGGATATTCTAGAATGAATCACGTCCATGTCATCAGTGAGGTAACTGAGCAGTCTACAGAGTACATTAAAGCTCTCTATATGACTTTTATAGAATATGAAAAGGCATTTGATTCAGTAAAGATGCCGGCAGTCATTGATGCAATGAGGAACGATAAAGTACAGTTAGCATGCGTGAATATCTTCAGAAATATTTACAAAAATTCCACAGCTGCCTTGATTCTCCACAAGTAGAAACTTACCGATCAAGGAAGGAGCCAGGCAAGTGTGCACAATCTCTACAATTCTATTTATTGCGTGCTTAGGAGTAGTATTCAAGCTCTTAGACTGAGTAGGCGTAAGAGTGAGGATCAATGGCGAATATCTCAGCGACGTTCCATGGACAGATAACATTGTCCAGTCAATCTGAACTGAGAAAGTGTAGGAGTTAGGCTGAAGATTATTATGCAGCAGACAACGATATTGTTCAATAGCCTGGCAAGGGTACAAGAACTGAGAATCGCCAATCAGCGACTAGATTATGTACGTTTATCGACGTCAATTACTTGCAGGGGACTCTCCATGAGAAAATATATTACACAAGCATAAAAATGGCTTGGAGTGTGTACGTCAGGCATTACCAGTCCTTACTCGGAGCTTACCGCTGTCGTTGCAAAGAAAAGTGCAGAACCATTGCATTCGACCGGGGCTAACATATTAGGCACAAATTGGGATGTTAACAAAGAAACTGGGGAACACGTTAAGGACCACTCAAAGACATTTGTAAAGAAAAACATTAGGTGTAACGTTAAGAGAAAGGCAAAGAGCGGTGCTTATCAGAGAGCAAACTGGGATAGCCGGCATTGTAGCTGATAGTACGAGAAAAAAATTCACCGACGATTCTAATTATTCATACTGCTAAATTTGAACGCATCTCTATATGCTTCTTGATTTCATATGGTTATTCCTTAGCAATGCTAACTGTGCATGGACAATGCTTCAAGATTGATTAGTTGGTCAAGGTTTGTACTGCACTCGATGGCTTCACTGTGTTTGTTCACATCACTGTACTTGTTGTCTTTCGTTAGAGCAGATATTATTATTATTATTATTATTATTATTATTATTATTATTATTATTATTATTATTATTATTATTATTATTATTATTATTATTACTTGTGTTCAAAATATATGTAAATTTGAGAGGAAGAGGAAAGCAAGGAGCAGGCTGGCAACTGCCATGGGAAGGGGCACAACGCTTGCCTACTCTTCAGAAAGGAGGAGACAGCAGCACTAAAATAGGAGAAAGGAAGGAGGAGATGAAAGAGGAATGAAAGTAATAATCTTGACAGGCTTGCATTTTTCACTCATTCGAAGGAAATTGCTTATCACAACGTGGAAAATGAAAACTAAAGGTCAGTGACACATTTTTAATCACCCAAGAGGAAGTTGAGGGCTCACAAGAGGTCATTGCGCAGGGAGGGTGAAAGAGGCCGGATAAATACTTAAGGTGAAGTTGAGTTGTGGATTAACCTCGAGTTTTAAGGGTGAATATAAAAACAGTAAATAGGGGATTTGCGTAACCTTGGATTACACACTCTTTCTGTTTTAGTCGTTCGCTCGTTCAGATTGATTTGGGCATACAGCAGTTCCATTTCGCTTCATAATGTGCCCCTTTTGTTCGTTGATTTAAATGTGCGATTTTCCTAACCCTTGAAAGAAAGACATGTCTATTTTATCATATTTGGACTGAGCTTCATTATCATTATTCTCAAAATTTATTTTACCCTTAGGCACCCTTTAGAGAGCATTACATAATGTGGGGACGGAAAATGACAAAACCACGTGTCGTAAAACGAACGCAATAATTAGGAGAGTGGCAGCAGTTTTCCACACAAATAAATACGAGGTGACTACAACCAAGAACAGAATTTGGCTGACCACCATCGAGTGAACACTGCATTCGAACCAAGACGTAATCTGCGCAAAACATACGCGAGTTTACATTATTATTAGGTTTATTAACTCGCCCTCTGTTTTGATGCTGTTGTCTTCATCGGCAAATGAAGTAAATACGACAGCAATAAATAATGCAGGCGAACCACGAAGCACCTGCGGAGAGACGGCTTAACGAGGGCCCACTGAGGGGAAAGTAAACAGGCGGAACGCTTGACGACGATCACCAACAAAATAAAGAAGAGATGCATAAGAGCCCGCGCCTCCAGGTTGTGTCTCAACAGCTGCTGCCCTTATCGCTATGACCTCCGAGCAAAGTTTTCTGCCCCCGTCGCAGTCCACTGCAGTGTCTCGTTCGACGAAATCATCTTCTTGCCGCTTTACCGCGTTTTCCCGGAGTACATCAGAACTCTTCTCGATCAGACAGCCGGCTGTGCGTGGTTGCCCGAGGCAACGTGTTCGTTCTGCGAAGCCTCACGGACTCGGGAATAAAAAAAAAAGACAGACATAAGTTTTGCGACTCGTGGATAAGAGGGCCCACCATCGTGGATAAGATACCATAACCTGAATATGATAAAGCAGTTGAACATGAAATTGTGAGCAACAGCTTGAGGAAGAGATACAAAGCACAAATATTAGTGGAAGCAAGACTGGCTCTCGGCAGTACAGTCTTTCTCAATAGCGCTAAGGACAAGGACGAGACGAGGGCACAGCGCCGTGTATGTGAACTCGTCTCGTCATTGTCCTGTGCGCTGTTGAAAAAGAATGTTACACCAACTTGTCCAAGCTCCTACAGTGTCTGCAGTACCAAGCTACATTTAAAAAATGGTGCGATCGTAACCCTCTCGTTACCACGCCTATTCAAATTGATCACCGGTGATCGATGCACTATGCCGCCGATTTCCACATGTCGGAGTCGTTTTTTATCCACTTAAGGCTATGCAGTAGTTGGGACAGGCACTGAAACTTGAGAATCAGTTAAAATTTTAGCCCTATGGCGAGGTTGGGATTTTTGACGTACATTTTTGCCAACTAATGTAGGTGCGTTTTAGCGAAAAGAGGCGTGGCTGTCGCCTACTGCCGCGCTCGCGAAAAAATAAAGCACGCCGCTCGCAATTACACTGCAGAAGCGTCAGCATTTCATAATGAAATGACTCCCAGCAAGCAAGAAATTAAATTATGTCGCCGGCTGAACGATGATAAGTAACCAAAAATGACGCCAGCTAGCTGTTACCTAGTGAGTTTTGCTTTGGAGTCCGAGTTGTTCTCTTCCGCCAAAGTGTACTTCTGAAGGTTCGCCGCATGCCCAATATGTGGACCTGGCATTTTCAACCAGTTTTCAAAAGTTTCGATTTCCCTCCTATCGCAAAGTTCAGCCAACGGGTGCTACCGGCGTCACTGCGCAATTATCTAAAGTCGCTCCCATGGCGTCGTCCCGCGCGGCTTCGTCCCGAGAAAAGCTTCGTTCTCGAAACTATGCTGCACCCGCACTTCACTTTAGTGATGGGGACTCGAGTTATGATTCCGAAGTTGACAGCGACGCAGATTCAAGCTTTTACGGCGGCGATGTTTTGAGTCGGCACGGGACATCCGCAGCTGCTCACCGGCGAGTTTCCTTTACGGCCTTGAGCAGTCTCCTTCCTTGTGCGCGCTTGTATGCCGATCTTTTTGCGTGACCTCAGATCTCTACTGATTATATTCAGGGTGCATACTTCGCCTGGTTATGATGTGCTGCCATCGGCAGCGAATAAACATTCGTTCACGCCAAGAAGGCCGCCCATAGCATATCTCGGCGCATTACTAGGGAGCAGCGCAATACAGTTTACAACGGCGCGGGATCTCTTTCTACTCTTCATTTCTGCAGAGAGGGTAAAGGCAATCTGGAAAAATGCCAACAGATATGCTTGGCTGCATATTCTTATAGTTGCTCAGCTACGCTGAAGGCGATTGGTCCTGGAAAAGGTGCATCCCTCTAGACGAACTGATCAAGTACGTTCCTTCGACGACTCATCGGACCAACCTCGAAAGATGCCGAAAAGGCGGAACTACAATATTTGTTACGAATACCACAAAGCTGAACAAAAACCAGGCGTTTTGTGGGAAAAGTGCGGTGTGCAGTTATGTTTCACAGAATCGTCGTCCTCTACCGTCGCCCTTCTTTTCTTCAGACATGTTTTTATTGGTGTCATGCGTGAAATTCTGACGCTCATATTCCAGAATTTTTTGTTGAGTGAGACGTTTCGCCCTGAAAATGTGTCCGGCATGGTCATATATCTATTTTCGCAAACGGAACAAAAGAACAGCGCCCAACACGAACACAAATAAGAGCTTCGATTAACCGATTACAACTTCATGTAGACATCTGTTTGCACACTTCTCTGTTCGTTGCCACTAAAACTTTAACAATTACTTTTTATTTCAAGCACGGCAAATCACACGTGAAAGATTGATTGATTGATTGATTGATTAATTGATTGATTGATTGATTGATTGATTGATTGATTGATTGATTGATTGATTGATTGATTGATTGATTGATTGATTGATTGAATAATTGATTGATGTATAGGGTCTTGTCGTGCAAGGGCCAGTAATGGCCCAAATGCGTCAATCGTGAATTATAGGACGCCCGCAACTCATACATTTAGTAGTTTCTAGAAAAACATGATTCTCGCCCATTTAGGTTGTTACTCTTCTGTTCGAAAAACTCTAACTTTTGCAGAATATGAAATACCAGCACAGATATATCTTCGTTCATTCAAGCTCATGAGTCTCCAGCGTTTGTGTTATAAAGACACCGTACTGGCCACCGCAAAAATAGGAAAATGGCTTCTTGCAAATCTGTTAGAGTTTAAATATTGCCATTACATGTGCGCGTGGGCCAAGGATGTGAGTTAGCACCAGCTTGAAACTTATGAAAAATTTGCGGCACGTAATAGTAAAAATACGGTCCGTAAACTGTAAACCAGCTGAAGGATCAGATGCTTTGCTAGGATGCCAGCGTGATAGCGACAACAGGCTTCTAGCGCTTTATAAATTCTTGTTAGCCAGGTTGCTTCAATTGTTATGTGCACCTGCATAGTGTACATGCAGCAGTGCTTAAAATAAATCAGTGGAAGGAGGGAGCATGGCGCTCACCAGTGGAAGAAGTCTTGCAGTAGATGAAGTTTGTTATAGTAACATGAAATTAGCAATACATGGCTTCCGTGAAAACACTGAAGCCACCGTTACGTAGATTGTTTTGTTTAGCCTTTACTGGGATACTATACAGGGTGTCCCAACTATCATGATCCAAGGTTTCAATATACACAAATGCTACGTAGCTGGACAGAACCAAGTTAATGTTGTTGACCGTCGCATGGAGATACTCAGATTATATTTTTTTGCATTCCGCATAATTACTTGATCAGTATCAATTCACAATAAACTTCGCAAATATTATAATTCGATGAAATGTGTTAACGTGAACAGTGTAGAGAAACATGACAAACTCCCCTTACACCTTTATGCTGATCAATACGTGCTACATAAAAGTCTTCTTTTTTTCTTTTCGAGCATGAAGGGCACCCGGGAATGCACGCAAAGGGCCTCGAGCGGCCAATCATGCCGCAATAGTAGCCAGCAACGCTGACTGCATCGTAGCCCCGAAATCAGCCGCCTAAGCTATAGCTGTGGGAAACACATCTCACACGCATATCACTGGATGTGTATTCATGCTATGACAGACCGATAGAATGAATGCCGCTGTGGCACAAGCATAGGAAGCCCTAACTGTGGTTATGTAATATGTGTCGTACTTTTTTTGTGCACGCAACCGACATCAACATTCTTCCCCCGACAAGCCCCACACGTCGTATTCCTCCTCTCGACACTGGCAGCTGACAGCTACAGAAGAGGAGGATGTACTAGTGTAATCCTTTTCAGGCCCTTCCTCTCTAACTAATACAAGCTTCGCGTCATTTAGATTCCAACATAGCTATGCCTCTGCGAGATGTTCTTTCTTTTTTTCTTGCTTGTCATCGGCATGATGCCATGGAGTCCTTTAATTGACTGTTGCGCAACCACAGACGCATCCTGGCTTTCAGTGATGTGGCGTCGTTGTATTGCGCTATCAGAGATGCGCTCTCGCGTCTGTCACGTGGTGTCACGTGGTGTCGCTGCGCTGTTCCTGCGACGCAGCTGTGTGCCCGCGTGCCAAGGGTCTGCTGGCGTTCTGCTGGCTCGCGTCCCTATATAAGCACCCGGTGCTGCTGGGTTTACCGTTAGTTCTTTCTGTAGTGGCCTAGCTTGCCGTATAAACAGTTTTTCTCCGTTGCTCTAGCTTCGGCGTTCCCCTCCGTGGTCACGACGTCGAACCCGCGACCTCATGCTCAGCAGTAGAACGCGAAAGCCATTGTGCCACCGTGATGGATGCACACATCACAGTGTGAAAACGGCACTGAAGTACAGCGTACAGTGTCAGTCGCAGCTGAAAAGAACAACACATTCGGCAGCTCATTGTTTTCGTCACAGTTATTTCGGGTCTCGTGTGTTTTTTTACGTTATTGTTGTTTTCTTCGTTTCTTTTAGGTCGCAAATTTTTTGAACTGCTGGTGCTCGTAACGACAAATGTTTCCGGTAACTACAGGCCAGCCACCGTCATACTAAATAATAAAGTTTCTACTAGGGCGCAAAATCACGTCCCCACGTCTGTGAAGTGTGGACTGCTGGAGCAAAGCTAGCAGAGGATTTGCCTTGTCTAATGTACTTTCCACGAGTTAACTATTGATGTCGGGAATGCAGTGGTTTTCTTAGAAAACTGAACCCTCTCTATATATTCAGTTACGTGCTCAGATTGAACCTAAAGCTCAGATCCCATGGGGGACGCCCACTGAACAATTAAAGCCTACTTCTAGTCAAGGAGGAAGAAAACGAAAAAGCTTCCCATGAAGTGCTATGTTCGACTTTGAGGCAGATAGAAATTATATTCAGTGAATTTAAGGCATGTCTTTCTTACTGGATTTATCAGCAAAGCTTGTTTCAGGTTTTGTTTCATTTTTGGGTTCTTGTTCCACTCCACCTAAAAAATTTAGCTATGCGTGGGGACCTCCTTCCCATTAATATATGCAATCTGTAGGGTGGCGGGACTTTTCTTGGCAGGGCCTAAATCTGATGACGAGGAGAGTTCAATTAAAATAGATTGGTAATATGATGTTTTTCTTCGATGTTTTTATTCTTTGCTAAGCTTTTCTTCTGGCTTAAAATGCATGCTTGTTCTAATGTGGCAAATAGTTTTTTTTTAATGAAGGAAGTTTAACAAGAGATTCCTATACTCTTAGGTGCCACCATCTACCCGTGCGTATTGTTAATGGCTTTCTTGTTCGTAGGACTGGTGGCAACCTTACTGAGAACTTTCCAACTTTTTTTTTTACTCTGACAACAGATAAACATTCTAAATTTGGCTTGCTAGGAGAGCCTTGCTTTTTCTTTTATTCCGGAAATCGCATCATCGTCCAGGCTACCATCAATATCAACTTACCCTTTGTCAAAGGACAAAAATAAAAGCTGAATTTTGCCCACCGACCACCGCCACGGAAATTGCAGCTTATGACGCCATGTCACCGTGCATTTGGTAGCGGTACGCACTAACCGCTGCCAAGGCGCTTAATGTGCTTTTTCGAGGTTTTTCTCGCACCGAATGCACCAAGAGTAGCGGTGCCTCTATAGCAGTTTCAAAAGCCGCAAGAAAAACAGCATTGTTGAGCTAACGAGGACCAAGTTGTGTATGCCACAAAGATGTTGTTCTTCAAACACTGGCGTTCTCTGCTGTGAGAGCCCCGGTTGCTGTTGCCTTAAATAAGTTCTGAGCAGAAGGTGCGCTGAAGTCTCTTGAGGGGTCCTGTATTTTTGTTTTGCTAAGACACGGAATGGCCGGGGTGCGAAATGCAAAGCATAGAAAGAAAGGGAAGGCACCTGAGAGAGCCAGGATTCAGCCAGGAGTTAGATCAGCGTATCACGAGACGCCGAGAAACAGAACGGGAGGCGGCGTACGAGGTACGAAGTTAGGAACACACCGACCGTCCAGCATGTTACCCTAATGCGATGTCCTCTGGCGTAGTCGTGAGTTAGTCCTAGTTCCAAAGCAATGTTATTCTTGGCGCTTGGGTAACAGGAAAACGGCGAGGAGCATCTTCTGCACAAGTCAGGAGCCACGCAACGGGATACGCTTGGATTAGCAAACGAGGAGCGTAATTTGGTTCCCCGGAAAAGCAGACCGTGGTATGGGCGCATTAACTTGCCAGGCCTGTCGCCTCCACAGCTTGCAGCTATAGAGCGCCCGGCTACCTACCTGCCCTCGCTTTCCTGCCTTGCGCTCTGTAGGCTTTCTCTAAGCTTTACCCTCGCAAAATCATCGTTTCCAGTGCTTAGTCATACTTCGTTTCGGTTGTTTCCTCAGTTACAGGCAAAATCTTGTACCTGCGTGAGCATCGTGGTGATGACGCTGAAGAAAGTTTGCTTGTAATTGCACATAAAACTGGCTGTCGCAGGGCCTTGCGGGGAGAGCAAGAGAAGAAAGATGAATAGAAGGCCTTAATTTTTGAGCGGGTAGCGATAATGTGGCCAAAGAAGCGGTGAGCTTATTTTATATGGATTTTTTTTCTAAAACTGTAGTATTGAAATAGTTGAAGGCGAATAATAAATTGAATATTACGCCGTCGTTTTATAAACAAAGAAAAGGAAAATGAACGTAGCAGTAAACATGACTTGTAGATGGGGGAAGACGAAGTTGCAACCTTCGTATGACAGATGCGACGCACTACGAAGCCATCTAATAAAGTGACGCAGTCAGGGAATTTTACTTGCTGTTAACAGTTAGGTATGTGCTGCTTTATACGGCCCCGTGTTATTTGGCGTCTTTCAAGGCCTTCGAAGCGGAGGAGGAGCGTTCATTGAACCACAACAGTCATGAAGTATGTGTATCTTAGGAGCATAGATCTGGCCGATAAACTGTCGCATTCCACCTCAAAGTGTCATGATTGCTGAAGGGGAGACCATCGCCAAAGGAACAAGCGGCGAAAAAGAAAAGAGAAATAATCAAGACTAAATGAAGATGCTCGATTGCGAGTCAAATAACAATCACAAAATCAAACAGAAAGTAAAGACAAGGAGAGTACAACGTAAATGATTTTAAGCATTACTATCGAATGAAAAAAAGCAAATTTGTGACGATCCTAATCTTTTTAGAGAAGGCAACATTGAAACGGGATGAAAACATATTTTACTGCTGCTGGCAAAATAAACCGCGTCCTAGATATTCCAGCTGGGGACGTCATGGACTCGGATAATCAAAGACCATTTATTTTACCTCCCAGTTTTGTTTCTTTTATTAAAATAAATAGCGTTGACAAAAATTTTAATTTCCACAATGGAAATAAATTTACAATCAATGTCCCCCGTTTTTTTTCCTTCGGTTATAACGATTCACCCTAATATTGTCACATTGTAGTGACGGCTATGAACACAGTGGATAAAGTGCAAATGGCAAAACTAACTCTTTATTGGGCGAACCTGTGCCCAGAAAACCAGAGTACACTCAAATTGCAATGGTAGCAGCGGACACCAGTCAGCGATCGTCGAAAATCTTATCTGCAGGTTAAGCGCGTCAGCTTTTATACATGAGTCATCGTAGGTTTCAGAGTAATCGCTAGTACCCAGCATGTTTTCCTGAATTTACTAGAGAATTCGCGTCGTACATACAATCAGATTACACAAGCTTCGATGACAAGACACAACGGATAGAACCATCGAAAACATTTGAGAAACTTCCGGTACATGCAGGCGCGTCCTGCGCTCAGCGATAAAGTTCAACATTTGCTAGTCGGTGAACAATGGTCGCCGCATAAAGATAGACAAGCACACGTGTCAATATGGTTGCTTCTGTTGTAGATAAGTAGAGCGGATGTATTTTCATCAGATCATTGCGTAAGATATTTTAGATACACTCTACACACGAGCAACACAGATTCAAATCTTCGTGTATTGGTATTGCTAACGTTTTTTTTTTCTTCTACTATGCGTTTAACAACAAATGGGGTAATCCTACAATATAAGAGCATCACCTTTGGTGCTGTCATTTTTTCCCGTAAAACAGGTGTGGATAATTATGAATGCCTTGGGCACTTCATCCCTTCTTTTTCTGCAAAAAAATACATATATATATATTACGTTTCTTAAATGTCGAAAGTGTTTCGCAATATTGCGACATATTGTTCGTTGACAGACCAAAGTTTTCTGCAAAATTAAGCAATAAACTGTACGAATGCCTGGCGAAAAAGAAGTCAAAGAGCTGTGAGAAACAAAATCAGGATTAAAGTTAGAAATATGTCAGACACTTGTAGGCAATGACAAGGCATTCAAGAACGTAATAGTTGGGCCTATTTCATAGAATTGAACGTAAAAGAGCCAAATAAAAGGACACAATTGACGTCCAAACCAGACATATATTAATTAAACAATACAGTTCTCCAAGAAAAATGCAAATATCCTGTAAAACTGAATTCACGCGGTGAAATCATAGCTCTGCGAAAACATCCACGTTCAGTTTTTGTAGATGCTGACAACAAACTCCTTTCGGGTTGTCAAAACCAGATGCGCTGTTCCCTGCATAGTGTCGCGCTAAATTCTGCCCCATCGAAGACCTGCATGCATCGCACGAGAAGTAAAGACTGCGCAAACTTTGTTTTGTTTCGCAAAACGAACCCGGGCTCCGAGAACGCAATAAATTGCTGAGATGACGCGAAAGTCCTTGAACGCGAAGCCCGAAATGCGCGTTCTATGAATACGGCCTAAAGTGCACTGCGTACCAATATATAAACCTCGTAAATTGCGTCTCGATCGTTTCGCAGCAGCTGCGAAAACGACCGGCTGCGCCTTATATAAACTGCGACGTGCCATCTCACTCCGAGTTAGGTGTGCGACAAACGCGTTTCTATGTTCCTTCACAGAGCATATTTTCCTGTGACGCATAAGCATTTACACTACGGGACAGTTCGCGCAAGCTGTCGCGTGGCGAGAACGGTGTAGACGAGTCGTAACTAAGACAAACGGCCCTTCATAAAAGTGCGCTGGCCATTCGCCGTCGTATGCGTTCGCAGCACCGGGCGGTTGCCGAGCTCCTTGAGGCGGGAATGCCGGGAGGGCTGTTCTGTGGCGCTAGCTTTGTAATACGGACGGCAAGTAAAAGCTGAAGAGGGGCGAGGCTCAAGGTTATGAAATGACTGATGACGTTAATGAGTCGTCGGCACATAAATTTTAGCGTTTCCGTTACGCAATGGATGGACAGGAACGTGAGTCTCTGTTAAGCAACAAGAAGCAAGTTAACCAAAGGGCCGAATTTTTAGGAACAGCAGTATGAAATCAACAGACAATAAAACCAAAGAGCACCATGGGGGCGTTACCTTATAAATAAAAAGATAAGATTATTCAAGAATAAGAGTAGAACTTGCGAAAACCTTGAATGCTATGAATATGAGATTGTCGCAAATTTAACTGGTTTTAGAATAAATATATACTCTGAGGCACCAGAAGCCTTATGTGGGCGAGTTGGTTTAACATACTTGAAGAAAAACAGCGCTACAGAGACGCGGACTAAGAGAAGAACATGTACGACGGACAGGCACCGTACGTCGACGTACGACGATGTACGACGGAGAGCGCCTGTCCGTTGTACATGTTCTTCTCTTAGTCGGCGTCTTTGTAGCGCTATTTTTCTTGAAGTATATACTCCAGTTAAAAAATGCGGCGTACGTTAGTTCACTTCACTTGCGAGTGGCCTTATCTTTATTTATTGATTCATGTTTCTGTATTAATTATTGTTGTGATAACGCCAGGGGACGGGTCCGTCAAAGCGCGTAAAGGCGCAAATTTAGAAAATCAGCACAAAAGACGTGCTCAAGGTCAAAAACAGTCCCGCGAGAACATCGTGACATTATTATGGCGCGACATACATTTTTCGCAAGATGCTTCTTTACAGTCTGGGGAAAGAAGTGCGCCATGATAAACTTGCGTGGTTCTTCTAATGCTTAGAGGAAGTGCAACGGTGGCTTGGCGCAATATTGTTGTACTGACAACGACGCCAAAGCACAAATTTCATTACCCTGCTCTCACATTCTGACGCCCTGTGAAAGTGAGATAGGTCCGTGCTTTCCCTACCTTGTAGTGCGCGATAAAGAAAGCGCAGATCAAAGAAAGCGCAAAATTAATGCTTAGCCGTAAACAACACGGCCTCTAATAACAAACCGTGAGATGACTTCCCCGTCTGATCTAAATTTCTGAAACAGAAAGACAGTTCCTGTGCTGGCACAATCCTTTAGTCAGATTATTAATATTACGAGTACTTTTCTGAATTACAAGACCAATATTGCCAGCTTTCGCCGGCCTTCGTGGTGAGCAGCTGCACTGCAAATTGGGAGTTGCGCAAGAAGAAGAGGCTGCTGTATTCGTTAGAGTTGCAATTATTTCAGATTTTACACTATGAACTATCGAAATAATTTGGATCAAGAACCAGAACAGACAAATCAGAACGAATTTCTTGGAACATGAAAGAAAGAACGCTAGGAGCTGCCCGTGTCTAAGTGTGCTGCTGTCCTAATTCTACGTTCTTATGCAAAAATTTTAACCGCTGTAACAAATACAGGCGTAGGTGTAAATGCAACAACGGAGTCTAGTCTTTCAACTGGTTCACGTTTCGATTTATGTTTCTGTATCTGATGGTGTTGCTGACAGTGTCTGCGCAAACGCATTTGCTACTATTGATAATGCATGGCAGGGTATTTCTAAGAAGTTACTGCTTCCTATGGGAGACTTCAGTAAATCGGTAGATGGTTATTTAAAGCAGTCTGTGTAGCAGCGGGGTGCAAACAATTGCGAAGTGTATGCGGAGAAGTTAACGCAGAGACGACAGTCACATGCTCGAAGAATGGGATACAAAGGCACGTGTGGTGTGGTACGCACGAATATATGCTATGCAAGAAGTCAGTACCCTACTGACTAGCACGACAGACGTGACACAAAAAAAAGGTAAGACACAAATGCGTTCTTGATAACTTCTCCCTCAGCACATGCCATCCGCGGCATACATTTGATTCCTAGTGCCGGTAATTAGTCCACACGCATAGCACAGAAGCTATAGCAAAGCCTGCACAGCAGTGACTGATAAGCAAGCTATTTTTTTCAAGACTACAGAGACTTTTGCAGCGACTTCGTGGACGCCGATATCACCTGCTTTAAAAATTGTCTGCACAAGCTTTTTCAAGCCACTTCAGTCGCTAAGAAAAAGGGCGCAAGCATCATCAGGCAAATTTTTCACGCACTGAATTTTTGTTTCGCAAAACACGGCGCATTATTCGTGAAATCATAGAACCGACAGAAATGTGTAAACCTTACGAAATATTCGTAAGAGTCGTCAGGCATGCAATAAGGCATAACGATCCGCTGAATGACTACAGTGTCACCACGACGGTGCGACGACGGCGGCATGACGACAACAGAATGACGACAGCGGGATGACAATAGCATGACAACGGCTGTGCACTGGCGCTTCATTCTCTGCCCATTTGAAACACACAGACCAGGCACTCCGCCGACCGATAAAGGAGAACCGCACATCGAGGCGTGATGACCTGCGACGTGATAGCCTTGTGTCGTTGGTACAGCTTATGCTGCTGAGCAGCCTACCATCGGTTTAACAAATTTGGGGCACGCTTCTCCGTCCTCGCCTTCTGCGTACTCGCTTTTTCTCACTTTGTGTAATTTTTTCATTGCATGCTCATTAAACATGTACATCTATGCGCCCACTTCTCTTTCTCTCTACAGTCAAAGTTTTTTTTCATTTAAAGTCAGTGGAGACGGACAGCCGCTAAGCGCAGAAAGCTGCGGTGGGGTTATGTCATTACCTAGACGCCGCCATATTGGGGTATAGAAAGAGCACATTACGAAATGGGTATGTATTTTGCCTCCATCGAACGCGCTTATGAAAGTCCGAAAATGTATGCAGAAACGTATAACAGGGAAACGCGCAGCCATGTCACAATCGTTGGTGAACATACCTTTAAATGAGACGCTGCATACTCTACGAAGCTTACGCAACATGATATGTAGACGTTGACGAATGTAAAACCAACCACACTTATGGAAAAACAGCATAAATATGACTTTATCCACGTGCGCGGAAGCCTTTCGTCCACCATATCTTTATGCCGACTGATGAGCACATTAAACGTCCCTGCGAGAAAAGGATACCTGAAAAGCATTCAAAAATCCTCAAATAAAAAATTACTGAACTCATTCTTTGAATAATAATATTTGAAAAAAGAAAGCCCTTATCTACTACCTCTGACGTTTATAAAGACGAAGATGGTAAATCAAGACTGAAATATCAACATTGTAGCAACATCTTGATTTGAGCGAGTTGGTTAATTTTCAGCGAAATGTTAAGCAGCGCGAAGACGACGAAGACAATAACTGAAAACACACACGACAGGGCTCGTGGTGTTGTATTTGTTTTTGATTGTTGTCTTCGTCTTCTTCGCGCTGCTTCAAGTTTTAGTCAACATTGCTGTGAGCTATGGGCGAAACAAACCAACACGCGTCCTTTTAAATGTAGGAGTCGTTAATCTCACATGCTCTGCAGAGAAATCCAAACTTCTCTTATATCGCCCCCACTTAAGGACAGTTCTCCCAAAAGATACGACAGAAACTAGGCTCACGAGGAAATCAAGCTACACACTAAGAACGGGTGGAATATCCCAATTTTCTACCAGGTCGAGGTGCTAGGTTTACTGATTGAGAACAAACGTACAAACGGGGAAACCATAAAGAAGTTAGACGCAAAGGTAACAATAACCATGAGGTTAATCAAACGAATTACTAATGAACACCAGGGTATGAATGAAGAAAGTATGATACGGCTGAGACAATCATTCGTGATCAGTCAGATCACATACACAGCATTTGGTTTGCAGCTGAAAAAACTAAAATTAAAAACCTTATTTTAAAAGCACAACAAACATTTCAGACGGAATGATTAGCCGAAACCAAAACTGGACGGCATATACTACGCAAGCTAATAATGAATTATCACAATCTTTATGGGGAAAAGAGGACGATAACGAGAGAAATTCGTGACAAACTCCTAGTACCAAATATACCCAAGCACCTACATCCAGGTTACAACGAGGGCAGGCGTACAAGCATGGGTCAGACGACAAAGCAACCTTCGCAGACGCTAATGAATACCTGCACAGAAACAGCTACCTCGCAGAAGTCGTATATCACACCCAAAAACACCTTACAAGCGCGTCAGTTAATACTAAACATTCCGAGTCAACAAGGGAGTTAGCCATTACACTATCATTGGTCTCCACAAATGATCAATACACCATTACCGATTTTTAGGCGGCCATTAGAAATTATGAAAATTGTAGGATCTCTCCTGAAGTGTCGCACATCCTCAGAGTCAACGAAGCAAGATTCTCGAACGCAGAGAAGAACGGCAGACAATTGCTCTCTTCCCAGCACATACGACTCCAGGCATTCCCGTAATCAGCCCCAGCGAGGTAGCACACCGCAAAGCTCGAGGTCTTACTCGCCGAGCAGAGCAAAGACTGACTTGCCTCTGTCAGGAGAACATGGAGGACGACATCTGGAGAAAAAATAAAACGGATTAACAAAATTTGTGAACATTACGAAATTCCATCAAAATCGGAGGCAAGTATTACCACAGCCGCACACTAAACTGAAGAGAGCTGAGTCCGTTACTTGGAGGCGATTACAAACAGTGAGAGAGAGAGAGAAAGCAAGGACAGGAAAGGCAGGGGGGTCAACCAGAAGAGCACCCGGTTTGCTACTCTACACTGGGGGTGGGGAAAGGGGAATAGAAAGAGGAAAGAAAGGAAGAGAGTGAGCACTGCGTGCGTGTGGGAGGGACACTATACACAGGGACACTATAAACGGTCTCTTAAGCCGCTGCACTTCAAGTATTGCACTAATCAATGATTCGCCTTTCGTGCCAGTGAGGGGTGTGGCCACGGTCTGAGTATCTTTGACTCGGTGAACGGTCTTAAGTCCAGTCAGTGTAAAGTTTCCCGCAGAAAGTGGCGTTGTACATCGTAGCGGGAGCAGGTACAGAATAGGTGCTCGATGGTCTCCTCGCACCCACAGGAATCGCACATCGTACTCTCGGCCATTCCCAAACGATTGGAGTAGGAGTTCGTGAACGAAGCAAGGTTGCTTCGCCACGGGAAAGTCTAGATGGCAGTTGTAGCGGTAGCGTGGGGTCCAGTTTATGAAATCGGCAGTTGAAGGCACTTGAACTCCAGAGATCTAGCGACTTTTTGCGTGCATGTAGGCGAAATTCCCTGAGAGCGTGCGACCTCGCCAACGGTATTGAACGCGTATGAGTATCTTCGTGGGCAGACCGAGCAGCCTTATCAGCTAGGTTGTGGCCGACGATGCCACAGTGAGCAGGAATCAATTGAAATATAATGGTGTGCCCTCTTTGCAAAGCATGATGGTGCACTTCTGATGTCAGATCTCATCTGTTCGCATGTTCTGTGACCTAATGCAGACTTGATGCTGTGAAGGGCTACCTTAGAATCATAAAATACGACCCATTTCTCTGTTGCCTCTTCGGTGACGTACTTCATAGCGGCATGGAGAGCTGCAAGTTCTGCCGATGTAGATGTAGTCGTGTGCGACAATTTGAATTTAACTGTAACCTTCTTGGATAGAACGACGAATGCTGCAGTTGAGCTGGTACGCGAGGTCGAACAAACAGAGTCTTATATGGGTCCAGTCAGCTGAAACCTTTCTACCCTGATATATACGAGACGGATATATGCAAGCTATGCAAGTCTGCTAGAACCACTCTTCAACACATGTTGTGGGGTTGTAAAATATATCAAGATAACATGCCAGTCCTCCCGGAAAATCTACGGGCGTGGTAGTCGGCCGCGCTGGTCAGCTAGGTCATACTGCAAGGCCAACTTCTGGCCATGCAGCGTGCCATGGACGCCGCACGGGGGCAGCAGCTCCCAGTGGCCATCTAGGTGGCCCTAGGCCAGGGGCTCCCAATCGCCGGATTCCAAATAAATCTGTCTGGCTCGTTGACTTTTTTATGTGATACTTCTTGCAGACCTATATAATGGTTGCTTTTATTTATTCGTTCTCTTCGCTCTTAGGCGCACTCAGCTTAATTAGGGTGAATGACAGCACCTGCTAGCGGATCTCTAAGGCCCTGCTTCAATTATATCGAGAGTGCTGAGCGAGTTTTTACTGTTTCTTTTTGAACAAGATATACCAGGTTGAATGAAATTGGGAGAACACAAATTAAAAAAAAACGTATTTGCTATTAATTTTGGTGTGATCGCAGACGAAGAATACTGTGAAGTTTTAGGGAGAACACGCTGTCTGAGTCGCAATTTCACAGTTCCTGCTTGTTCCTTCATTCCATATCATTATTGTATTCAGTCGCACGTTATGGATGACATTTCACCAAAGAATAATTTTTGCTGGGAACGGAATTTCTACAGCAAGCAACCCAGCGATTACCATAGTACCTAGTGCCATAGGCGGCCATAGTGCCTTTTATCAAACAAGCATTTCAGTCAGCGTGAAACTAGCACGTACTTTCTCGTTCTTTCCGTTTTCCACATGCTTAATCACGGGAACTGTTACCATTGGTTTATCGTAATGCTTTAAAGCAGCGTTTAGCTACTGCTTACTGCAAGCTTTCTCACAAACTTGAGGTTTTGGCTCTAGCATGACGTCACAGACTGCGCTGCGCGATAACATACATGTTTTCATAATGCCTATCAGGTAAGTATTCCTGAACTTCCGTTCTGACGAATGTTGGGACGAAGATTGAGGGACGCCATTGACATCACAACATATTTCAGAACGTTATAAAGAGACTGACGACCGGCACCACGAACAAGGTAAAAGAAACAGCATAAGTTGATATACTATGGAATGTGGTCTCTTTATTCATAAAAAGACGAAGACACGCTCGAAGATTTTTCTCACAGATAATGTGACCTCACAGGTGTTCAACGTTCGCGAACACCGTTACTGATATAGCGGGTTACATGCGGGATCGTTCACTCCACTTGACAAACCTTCGCAATAACGAAGACACAAGAATATAAAACTGATGCTATCTGTATTTTCACAAAAGGCGAAAATGCTGGTTATGAGAATTAAAAAGCCACGCCTTCTAGTCACAGAATTTCAAGCCACCAGTGGCGCATCTTAAGAGAAGATGCTCATGGTACCCTCTTGCTTGCAGCCGCTGCTTTTCCATCTACTAAAAAGAGATGTACTCTTGAAATGCGCGGAGAAAATTTGCAGACCGAAACAACGATGACCGACCTAGAAAGGTTTCGGAAGAAAATTATCTGAAAACTGTGCGAAGCGTAGGAAAAAGAAAAAGAAGAACGAAGCGGAACAAATTACAAGTGCACATAAGGTATGCGAACGGTGACAGTGAAAGGACTAATGACTGCAACTGGGATTTACGACTTCCTATCACAAAGCTGCCGCATGCCATAAAGCGAAGTGTTATGTTGAAAACCAGGCGCCTGTGTTCATAAATTGCACAAACGCAGGTCGCACTTCCTTTACTAGAAGACCTCCGTAGTATATTGCCATATTTCTTTAGATATACCAGGGTACATTGCCAGCACGAAAACACCCACACGTCCGCCTTCTGACGTCGCGAGAGTTCTTGAACTGGTTGTAAGTGTGAATTACGGCGTTTCATAAAAACGGGCTCCTCCACGCTTTCGCATTGTCGTCACAGCATTGTAAGCGGATGCCGCGCGAACAACAGCGGCAGGCTATAAAAATTCAGAATAATGAGCGCGACGAAGAGCGTAAACAAAAAGACATTATCGCTTGTAAATTTCGACGCCGAGAATTATTTGAGAAAAAACAGAAGACAGAATGAGTGGCCATGCCAAAAGTGTAACCAGTACTGAAAATTTAGAGTTTTGCAATGAAATGGTTAACACTTTGTTGATGGACGACTAACCGACCAGTAAACGCTCATGTGCAGCAAAATATTTACTCAATATTTAACAGAACTCCGCAGGGTTCAAGGAGTGTGTGTCTAGGCTGCTAGTGCTGATTACGAGGTATATGCGTGTACACGTCTGCATGTCCCATTACCGGCTGCTTCCATCACACACTAGGGCGCCACTCAGCAGATTCATTTGACAGAAACCTGCCCTGTTCATTCAACCCGCTAACTTCTCCGGGCTGTATCTTTGTGAGCTAGCAATATTCGTCTTTCTGTGAAACTATACTTTATAATTCGTACATGCTCACTCCACGTTATCATTAAACTATCTATTTTTATTGCTTATTAGAAATGAGAAGCACGCAAGCAACAAACGCTACAAAATACTTTTCAACCAAACAAGAGTAAAATAAGGCTACTATCTGGCGCAAAAAGTAAACGCGAGAAAGATACGAAGAAAGAAATAGTCACGTTGTCAGAACAAAATGGTAAGGACAAGCCGTCAGCTAGGCCTTTGCCAAGCGGTATTACCAGAAGAGCCTTCCCCCCGATCGCTTTGCAAGCTAACCCAGTTCAGAACCAGCTTATACCTTATGCTGCCCAAACTTCAAGGCTGATAAGCATGTCGCTTCAAAGACTGGCCAAGAAAGGCGGAAGTCATTTAGACACAGGATTGACCACTGGTCCACGTGCAAAGCGTAACGATGGTAAAAAAACATAGTAGATAAACATAAAAATATATAAATAAAAAAAATAAAAATATAAATATATATTGCGTTCTACTATCACAAAGTTTGTTAGGACGCTTACTCCTTTTGCGTCTTTGTTACTTTCAAAGCTTTAAGCATTTTTTTTATTATTGGGTGGTTGGTAAGAGGATGTATGCTTCCTACTGCTTTTTTACTATGAGCACTGATATGGCAACGACGTCATTTACGAGTCACGTAGAAAATGTGTTAGATTATCTAGAGCTTCAACGAAGCTCAGGGCCTGAGGCGCACGATAGCTCTTAGGGTCTCAGTAAGGCGGCACTTGAGCCTTAGTGATGTGCGTATTTGGTCCTCGCTTTATAGCCACTTCTATTGAATCTCTCTCTTATCAGCGGTGAGCCGTATGTAGCCTTCGAGGTTCACTGTAGTTTGGAAAGCCGTTCCCTTATCGGAATGTTCTGGCTCCTCCCGACTGTTTCAGTAGCAAGAGCCTTGCAGCGAGGGTAGTTTGGTAATACCGCCTTCAGCTGCAGTGAGGCGATCCTTTTTTGACTACACTTGTAACCGAGATCCTTTTTTTTTTCTTGTTCTTGGAACAATGTTTTTGCCGCTCTCTATCTAGGTGCACTGCTATTGGCGATCAGTTTAGCATTGGCTTTTTCTGGCTCATTTACGTATCCACTAAGTGGGTCATCGTTCTGTGTGTCACCTATCTTATTAGGGAAATATAGTGGTCTAAGATTATCGTAATACAAGACAACCATGACATAATAGTGCTGCGCAAACCCGCAAGGTGGGGAGAAGTAATTAATAACGGGAAAGTCAAAAATCCACCCGTTCGTAGCAATTGCTACAAAGAAAACCCATACGGTTTCCTCGAATGAAAAGCCTCGCAGTTGAAGAAAACTTCATCCTGGCCCGGGCCTCGAACCTGGGACCGCCGCCTTTCGGGGCAGCCGTTCTACCATCTGAGCTAACCAGGTGGCTAGTAGATGGTAGGGCGAAGTCGAATTTGTGAACAACTCGAAGCAAAGGCAGGTGTTTTACATAATGAGGCAAGATGTTGACATGACGTTTATGTCAAACCTTTGCCTTTGCTTCTAATTGACAAATTCGACTTCGCCCTACCATCTGCTAGCCGCCTGGTTACCTGGTATGGTAAAGCGGCTGCCCGGAAAGGCGGTGGTAAGTCCTGGACCAAGACGAATTTTTTTTCAACTGCGAAGCTTTTCCTTCGAGGAACGCGTGTGGGTTTCCTTTGTAGCACTTGCTACGAACGGGTGGATGTCTGGTTTTCCCTTTATGAGCAAGATAGTCATACACATGGAAATCTTAATTGGGTTCTTTTCAAAAAGCACTTATTGTCCGAAGTCTTCCGAGTCACCTGTTCAGGGGGACTCAAAGGAGTAAAACTGAAGAAAGCTCATGGTGCTGTTCTTCTGCAATCAAACACCTGACGGGTGTTTTAAGAACATGAAGATGTGATTAGGGTGCTCCAAATAAAAAAGAAACTCTACACAAGTGATATTTCTTGCTACGGTGACGTTATATCGCTCGGAGGATATTGCTGGCAGTTTACGGATGATGTTGCCTTAAAACACTCATGATCCGTCCACACTTAAATAGGCGCTCTTGTACCAATATGCACAAGGATAATTATGCTTTCATTTTTTTGTATGACAGCTGTGCTGTTAATGTATGTTTGAGCTACGATGTTGGCAACTGCTGCATACAGATTTGCTTGGGCACGCGCTCACACACACACACACACACACACACACACACACACACACACACACACACACACACACACACACACACACACACACACACACACACACACACACACGCACACACGCACACGCACGCACACACACACACACACACACACACAAACACACACACAAACACACACACACACACACACACACACACACGCGCGCGCGCGCGCGCGAAATGTTAAATATGTGCTGAACTTGTGCTGTTCGGTTTATGACAACTTCCTTTTTTTAAAAGAAAAGAAACATTTCATATTGACATGTTCAAGAATCGTATGGTTGTTGAAAATCACACGTAAGAAAAAAATCTACCGTTTCTTTCTTAACGCGACACAATTACGTGATACAGAAGTCATTGAAGTAACGTGCGTACTTAAAGATACCTGTACATTGATTGAATTTATTGTAATAATAGTACAGTAAAATATTTCAGTAGAAGGGTGCCCTCCGTCAATGAGTAACAAGAACTGGCCATGATGAGCCAGCCATTGGCAAGAATATTCTTGCTCGTTTTATGCGCAACTGTGCATAGTCAGCTCGCAGGGCGTATAACCACAGAGACAGGACATGTTCTAGACATTTTTTTCTGGTTTACCTTGGGGATAACTCATTTCGGCGCAAATAAAAGGTTACCTGAACGCCAGAACTCCCACTTACGTATTTCTTTCGTGAGTCTTTTTCCCTTCTTTTTGTTTAATTCGCACGAAAGCTGCTATTCCCAGGTCGGGCAATCGTGTCGGCTGCTGTCTGGTTCTTGAGCTTGCCAACTTGAAGAAAGCCTCCTGAGACATTTAGGGAAAGCAGAGCGATCCCCTTTTCTATCTTTGTGAATTTTTGATTCACCCTTTTTTCGCAGCCTCTTTTCTCTCCGCAATAACTACCCGAGCGTCATATCTTTCGCAGTCGGTTGTCAGCATTGCACCCCAGGAACAATTCCTCCATGCAGGGTATTGCCACCACTGTGCCATGCACTTCAAGAGTGAAAACATCGCTCTGCTCACTTCATCAGGTAACAAAGAACATGTCGCATACGCCGACTTGTATTAGATTGCGGAGGTGGTCCGTATAGCCATCCACCGCAGTTGCGGTATATTGAGACCGGCGAGCTATGGTGCCTGGCATGGTTGGCCCGAATAGGGCTGGCAAACATCCAGCTGCCGACAAGGGGCTGGCTAGTGCGACCGCTCCGGCAGCGTGATTCCCTTCCTCTAACTTCATGCTACGTTTGCGTGCTTGCGTGCTTGGGTAGAGAGGCTGTCGCCTTTGTCGGCTGCCCCTGGCCGATAGCTGCGCCACAAGCGTATTTAGGTCTTTTCGGCCAGCCAATGACAGCGTCGTATGTAAGGAGGTTCAGATCTCCAAAGAAAGTTCCTCTCTGTGCTTCGCCAAACATTTCTTTTTCTTTTTTTACTTCATATAGATACATTCAGCCGGTCTCATATGGACGAGAAATAAGTCCCTGGACAAATAGGATAGCGGTCTCTCGCTGCGGAGTAAGGAACAACATCCACTTTTCCTAGAACAACGAATACCCTTATTTCGCTTTTCCCAAGAGCCTTGGCGCGCACACACACACACACACACACACACACGCCCACCCACATACACTGAAGACTTCATACATGAGAACATTACGCAATAGCACGTGTCAGCTAGGCAGTTGTGATGTTGGGCATAATATTAGCCAAGGCAGACTGTCAGTGGCAAACCGCTCTTATGAAGGACAACGTTTGTGAATTGGACCGAAGGATATTGCTCACAAATGAATTAATTGTTATGGGCTTGCCGAATTAAATAACTTACATACCAGTAAGGAGAGGCCATCATTGCCTCTGAAATCTGTTCTTTTTCTGTAGGCTCCAGTGGGTCATACTCGTGGAGAATGGCATGTTGCGCATAGTTACAACTCAAATATCGCTACCCCGACTCATTGTGCGTATGCATAGTTCAGTGTAGCACAAAAAAAAAACAATACAGTATGCTTTAGGTACGCCACGCAAAGTGCGCGTGCGATGATTTCTACACATGGTCAACACTGTTGTTATTGTGCTCGAATTTGAAGCTATGGGAGGTGCATATACCGCGTTCCTTGCATGCTCGCGAAATCGGCTGCATAGGTTGGTAGTGCAAATTAATATGTTTTTATGAATGAACGGGGCACTATGGGAAGACAAGACCGTCTTCTTTTTCTGTTTTGCTCCATATCTGAGGCCGTAATAGAATAACTACGTTTAAGAAGGCGAAGCGCGGTTCGTGTTCCTTCCGTGAAACCGGGTCTCGGAGGCAGCATCCTACGCGTTAGATGAATTGTTTTGATGCCGTGTTTTCTGCCACAAAATGTGCTGACAGAGAAGCACCTCCATGAAACCAACTTCTTCAGGGCATGTAACAGCCCAATATCAAGCAACATTCCGCTGAAAAAAAAAATAACAGAGGACAAGATAGGCTACTCGGACTTTCTATTTAGCTGTAAATCCTTAGCTGTAATATATAGGTAACTCAGTAAGTTCGTTTTGGATATCGAGCTTAGTAAGGCAAGGATAGCGCGGCCACAGACAAGGAACTTCGAAAGGTGGCTCGTGGAAAAAAATCGAACGTATGTAACAGAAACACTGACAATCTCCAAATCATGAAGTTTAACGGGCCCTCAGGAACAGGGGCTTTAACTGACCGAGGTACTTGGGTAGGAACGTTTTGCTACTACTGACTTCGATTTATTGAACCACGGCTTGAGAAATTAGAGGAAATGCATGGTTCCTGTTCCTACTACGAAGCCGAGACCCTGTGAAGACGAAATCAAATGTGGAAAAAATAAAATTGGTTACTATAGCACTCACATCCTTCTTTTTCTTTCACCTAAACTTTCATCTAAGCGTTTATATGACATAGGTTTCGATATTTGCCGGTTTATATTGTTATAGCACTCCGCAGAAATCCACGGACGTGTTGCTTGTCTCCATCACAATATTCCATCCTCCCCGTGCTGCCTATAAGTGCGAAGATGCGGTACGTCCCAGCGCGCTTAGAAGTGTCGCGAGTGCAATAGCCATAACTCGCGTTTACAGCTCCCGTTCTCGGGACAGGCGGCGATGACGGTTGCGTTTCTCATATCGACCACGTGGAGCGTGGCACAGCGGGCGAGGATACGGCAAGATGCACCCCCCCCCCCTTTCTTTTTTATCATTTGTTTTCCAGTCTTGGAGTAGTGTTTTTTGTGTATTTTACGTGCTTAGCTTTTTGAAAGCACCACCGCAGTCAGCGCGCAACGTGGAGTTGTGCCTCGAAGCGTGAAACATAAGTGCTGGTCATAACTGTGACGTACGACGCGACAGGGAAGGAAGTTCTCGGCATGTTTTGAAAATGTTGCAACGCCATGACCCTGGCCCTATGTGTTCCCTTACTTGCGCTGCGTGTCGCTTGGTTGACAATGATGACGATTTAGAAAAGTACAGTAAAAAGGTCTTGGCGTTAAGGAATTGTGCAGGCGAAAAACAAAGGTAAACTATGGTAGTATGATATGGAGCGTGTGGACGCAAAAGTGGCTTACGGCGGACACTTTGTCGGTGATACTTTAACAACGGTGGCGTTTTGTTTGCTGAGAGAGCAGTCCTTATTGTGTGCATATATGCGTAAGTTTCATATTTTGCTGTTTAGCTGTCTCTAAGTAAACAGATCACAAACACACATAGAGCATCACAACAAATAAGGTGTTTGCGACTGGAAAAGGCAAAATTAGGTGAAAAATTCACGCGCCAAAGCAGACAAAAATTTGAAAATCATAATATAAAATTATGTTTGTATTAACATTTGCCAAAACTATCAGATCTTACAACATCTCTTTGTGCTTTCAATGAGACATTGTCGTGATGCGCGATTGCAGCATTCCCCGTCAAGTGTGTTTCAATGACAATGGAGTGAGTACTTGAGTAGGTGCAGCTTGAATACATAAGCATTAATTTCGTTTGAATTATATAGGAAAGACCACAACCACACTCTGACCATTGTTTGAGGGAAATAAAGCTCACAGTGAGTGACTGTCGTAAACTCAATTATGTCTCGTTGCAACATAGCGCCGCAAGTATAACTTAACTTTCGTCACACGATAAAACAAACTATGCCATACTAGCCTCGATCTCTACATAACTTGCCCTGAAAAAACATAGCGATGCTTTCAATGAGTACAACTTCCTCATCATCATTATCGATAAAGTACTGGCATTGAAGATGAAGTGAAGCATGAAAAGAAACAACTAGTATAGCGAACTTAGGAAACAGGGAAATGTGCCAAAGGAAAAAAGAACGTGGCCCTGCCTTTTTTGATTGAGTTACTAGCGACAGAAAGAACAGCACGGGCTTTGTCGCGAAATAACTTCCACTACGAAATGGGCAAGAACGCTAGCCACTAGCTGGACTCTGGCCGTTATTACGAGAGCACGCCCGTCAGCCCGAAAACGTCATTTGAACTCTGAACGTGAGGCTTCAATATGCGCAGTTCATCCTTCACCGGTTTTCCTTCTACAGGCAAATTGGCTTTGGCAATACAAAATGGGCGCCCACTTTTCCTGCTCCGTTTCCCGATATACACCGGCCAAGGCATTTGTGGACGCGGTCGTTTAATTAAATCCGGACTGCTCAGCGAAATGTACGCTTCATTTCCGGCTGTCGGCGCTTATGGCTTTCGCAAACCGTGGCTTCCCTCCTCTCTTCGTCGTTCCCGCAATGCGCCTCAAAACCTGAGTACCACCCGCATAAACACGTTACAGAGCGCTCTGTGAGTAAATCCCAGTCCAACGCTACCGATCAAATTCTCACCAGCTTTGCTGACCACTGTACCGAACGTCTGCCGATGTCATCGGCGCACATGCAGCCGCAACTGCTTTCTTTCATGGCAGTAGTGTCTTACAGGCAAAGCACGCTTTACAGGTGTCTAAAGAAAGGTAGTGCGACGTTTCGTTTCGGAGTAGGAAGGCTGCAACGACAGTCGCTAGTGATCGCATTCAAGAACTAAACCTTCGGTGGCTATAGGTGAATGGCGCGGTGTATGCGGTAAAAGCTCACTATAAGAAAGGTCACGGGGGAGTCGGAATCCCTTCGTTTTATTCATTATTATCCTTCACTGCAATACATACTCAAATGTGTGCTCAACTTTCAACATGCCTAAATAGGGACTTTGCCACTCACGCAAGATCCAAAAACGCCACTTATGCGATGAAGGTTTAATAAATTAGCAAAAGGAGGTTTGGCATGTGCTATACGCAACTCGATTATTCTTTTTCCTACGCGTCAGTTTGCCGAGATATTGTAAAACCGCGTAATTTCACCTCCTCAATTTTTCGCTAAATGTGGACTTGTGATATTCGCGGCTAGTAAACTTTGCGATTCCAAGCTTGTTCCGTACGGCTTGCTTGGGCCACGGAAGCTCCTTTGCAATTACTTTTTTTATGTTGTCACCGTTTTTGCCGTTTTGAAGCAGCGACCTTTGCTTAGTTTCCTACAAGGCAATTTTGTCAAAGGCGTTCATGCAAGACTCCTCCTTTCAAGGGATGGACGCCCCCTAGTCCATTGGAGTGTGTCATTTCTAGACGAGCCCTGAGACTCCCCTTGAAGCATTTCAGAGGACTTGCATAGAGAAAGCTTGCACACACAAATAAATCAATTGCGCCACGTTTTCTAGTACACAGTCAGCAGAATTGGCTACAAGTTCTTTTTTTTACTTTTCACCGTTCCCCATATCTGTTTCAATGTATCGCTACATTTTTAACCATGAAATTTTGGCATAGAGCTTTCCGGCGAACCCCAGTAAAGGGCTTTAATGTACAAATTAACTATGATGATTATTTCAAGCGTAATTTTGCGTCGACCGTTTTAGGAAGCTGAACGAGAAAAGCGAGTTTTACCTAAACCTGAATAAAAGTTGCCATTAGTGCTTTAGTTCAAATTCTTGAGTATAAGTTGGACACCCTGATGTTATTTGATCATGGTAACGTACAGACACAGCGTGCACGTAACATCGCCATGTGCAATCCAAAGCGCCATAGTTTAACAATATGAAAATGAGTTCCCATTATTGAAACTTATTCACCGTATTAGTGAATACCCATGAATGCACATGTCGCCACAAATTACAGCTCACCCTTAAAGATTAATGTTATCTCCATCCTTATTAGTACCAAAGATAGCGGTTTGTATTCATGTTCACAAGTGCCAATGTGACGCTCGAATATTTTACCCAAAGAAATGAGAACAGTAATGTGATAAATTTATTATAAAAACTGGGGTTACCGCGTCCAGCACACATGAAAAAAGCAATGCGCACCAAGTTCGCTGTGCCGCTTTCCATATATATATATATATATATATATATATATCATATCGGGACCATTCACACAACCTTGTGGTTTTGATGTCCCACCTTTATAAGCCACTTCAAGACAATTTAACGCAGGAAATTGATAGATATTTCGTTTAATTCATTGACTGTGTGGGTGATCTGTCAGCAGGCCTGCTGGCTGTCACTAGGAGACAATAAAACTACAGCAGAGCTAATCTCACGACGTCTATCGAAGATAACGCCATGAACATTCGGGCGATGTTGCGATAAAGTGCATTTCTGAAATCACGTTTGTAATAAAACTGCACTTAGCGGCTTCACAACATAGACTCAATTTTGTTCTATCGCAGTTGTTCTTTATTCTTTTTTTTTCTCTTTCTGCCCCTTCTTTCAACTTCTTATATTTGCAGGCCGTCATAGGACTGCTTTATTCCCCTCAGCATTGTTTGCATCCCTCCTGGGATGATACTTGAATATATTCCCAATAGGAGCGGATTCCATGGTCCCATTGGGACCAATGTGCCTTATGGTCTTTAAGTGTCCTTGTTGACTTGCCATGTTGATTCCATAAGATCGCCCGTTATAGGCCGCGTTCAGGCTTGGCCCTCTTTTTCAGTACGAAGTCATCAACGTCGAGTGTTGCTAACGTTGTATTTTGCCTCTTGTCGAAGTTTATCTTCATTCTTTTATGATACCTTGATATACTATCTTCACTTCTTGCTGCTTCTGTGAGCCTTGCGTTCTTCTCAATGCCGAGGCTTATATCCGCAGGCAGATAAGGTGGTCTCTCAGTTGCAGCGAATAGAGGAGTGCATACCAGGCGAGTTGTACGCGAGTGGTTGTGATGAGCTACTGCCGCTTTCAGACAACATTTCCAACCCTTTGGGAATGCTTTATACATGCTACTTTATTGTTTGATGTGACTAATAGCCATTTCAGCCAGCTCGTTTGCTGCAGGATGATAGGGCACAATTAACCCTAACCTGATGTTACGCTTTTCAGCCCATTCCTATAGCCGACGACTTCGGAAAGCAGGTCCATTGTCGGAGACAATTAGTTTTACATTGTCAAATATTTTCGTTTTCAAAAAGAAAATTACGCTATTAGGGTCCTCTCTACCAGGTCCTGTTGTCCTGTTGCAATCATCCTGTTGCGCACACCAATGCACAACAGGAAGGCCTTTGTCTTCTTAATTCCTTCAGTCTCTGTTCGTAGTTCCCCGAAGTCTAGATGAATAACCTCATATGGGCGCGTTAGAATATTGCGGTACAAACTTTTCCTGCGCCGGTTGTTTAAGTTTTACTTTGTTAATCTGGCATTTAAGACATGATAATACATAGACTTTTGTTTTTTGCTTCATAAGAGGTCATGAGAACGTTTTTGTCAATGTCATGTAGGTTCTCCAAAAGCCAATATGGCCTCCTGATTCGGGGCTATCATGATACAGTTCCAATATTTTTTCGAACCAAGGAAGTGGGAACGGCAACTCGTCCATTTTAGTACGTTGAAAAACTTCGGTTCCTTCCAATAACCTTGCAACATTTGCCTCTTTGTGGTTGTCTTCAAGCATAATGGCTAATCGCGACATTGCATCCGCGTCCTCCATAGAAGCTCTCGAGCGATGAGCTACTTTAAAGCCATATTTCTGCATTTCACCCACCGAATGGGCTATCTTGGGCCACCTTCAATTGTACGTTAGTGCTTCATGGTTTGTGAATAGCTTGAACTTTGCACCTTCCAAATACGAACAGAAGTAGCGGACGACTTTTAAAAGGGCCAGAGCTTATTTTTCTTTCGGGGTAAAATTCAATTCTGTTTTGTTGGATGTGTAGCTGTAGTACCCAACTACACGAAGCTGCTGGCTTGGTGGTCGTGATGAGTCTCTCTAATACAAGACGGCTGCCGTTCCACAGGTAGATGCATCGGTTTTCAAGTCGAAGGGCAGTGCAAAGTCTTGTAAGCAAAACACAGGTTCAGAAGAAATTATTCGGACCGATTCTCGATAGGCACCATCACATTCTTCTGCCCAACAAAACGGAACATCCTTCTGAGTCATTCTTATCAGACAGCGAATTTTGAACGCATAGTCTCGAATGAATGTTTTGAAATGGCCCGCTAAGCTTAGAAGCACGCGAAGTGAGTGCACATCATATGGCTTTACTAGATTTGCAATGCGAGCTACCGATTCTTCTTTCGTATTCCTTACCGTTCCATCCAAAACTCGTTCCATCCAAAAATGACCTCTTAGTGTTGAAGAACTCACTGTTCTTGAAATTAACTTTTAGCTTAGCATCAGATAACGCTGTAAAAATAGGACCCAGATCTTCTTCATGCAACTTTTCACTTTTAGATTCTATGATAATGTCGTCCACGTAGACGTTGCAGAAGCGTCCAGTGTAGGCAATTAATATCATTTTTGGAAACCAATTAGGTGAGTTTTTCTATCCAAAAAGAAGGCGATTACATTCGTATATGCAAAATGAAGTCGTAAATGTGCTATATTGCTTGGTGTCTTCTTGCAGTAGCACCTGCCAGAAGCCCTTGCACAAGTCTATGCGAGAAGAACAGGTGCAGACGCCGGTTTCATTGATGATAGTGTCCAACCTTGGCATTGAAAAAGGAATTGACAGGGTTTCGTTATTTACTGATTGGGAATCCATACATAGCCCCCAGCTGCCGTCTTGCTTTGGAGCAATGGTGATAGGTGAAGCAAAGATACTGACGGTCGAATTACATTAGCATCTAACATCTTTCGTAGATCTTCCTTTAGCTGCACCTTCATTTCTCTACTCAAGTTGTATGGTTTTTTTCTCACAACTGTTTTGCCGGAGATGTGAAATGGAACTTCTAACTTTGTTGTCACCGGTGGATACCCTGCCAAGCATACCAGTTAGGGGTAGAGTTAAGTAATTACACGGTGTTTTTTCAGCATCCGTAGGTGATCTTTTTGTCCCGACTCTGTTTGTTAAGCGTCTTTATCAACATACACTGTATCGTCCCAATAAATATTCAGTCTCGACAACTTCATGTCCGGACTATCTCGTCATACTCCACAGTGCCTACAACTAATGCAAACACTTCTACCTCTTTAGATTGGCACTTTATTTTCAAGCGTACTCACTCACAATACTCTCTCTTGCTTCCATCATACCCGCGCACAAGAAATGACTCCCTCGGAATACATCTCGCGAGATTGCATTGCTTTTCTTAAAAATGAATACAGAAGCTCCGCTGTCTATAATTGCTCTTGTACGTTGTCCATTAACCTCAATTGTCGTTCGGTCAGACTTAGAACACACATTTATTAGTTTTTTTTTAATCTGGGCAAATAGCTTTCCTCAGGCAATGGCTCTTTCCGCGTTATGCAACGACCTATGACTTCCCTCTTGGTAACCCTTCTTTGGCAACTGTTCACGAAACTCTCTGTTTCTCGGTGCCTCTGCCCTTTGGACATCCCAACACGGCTTTGTCGTCCTCTCCATCCAATGACAGGTGATCTCTTGAAGGGACTCTCGCAAAGCCTCCATAGTTTTCGGTGCTGCATCTTGAATTTGTCGTTGTATTTTCCGAAGTAGGCCTTGTATTATGAGCGTTATAACAGATTTTAGTGAAATTTACGGCTGTGCAAGTTGAAATAGTCGACGCTTTTCGAAGAAATACTCGAGCCTGCTCCAGACTTGTACTGATGAAATATATTTGCTTCCCATCGCTCAACCGGGCTGCCACAGAATGACGAGATGAAGCTCCCCTTCCATGTGCTCCATGCATCACATTGATGCCCCTGATACGCAGCTCGTACCATTTTCTTGCGATGCCATTTAAAAAATGAAGCATATGCTTCACTCTTCTTTCATCGGTGTCCTAGCCGTTTTGTCGACAGGCGTACTTAAAGAACGTAATCCAAGCTTCTGGATTCTGTAACAAACCATCACAGGGTTCAGCTTCCACACCTTCTGTAGGAACACTTTCTTTGAGACTCAGAGCCGTGAGAAGAGTCTGAATCATTTAATTTTGCTGGGAAACTTGGTTTTGGGTACGTTGAACCGCCTGAAGCATATTGGAGAGATCTTAATGGTAAGTTGGCTGCTGTACGACTGAGTTCTGTACTTGCGCTACAACAAGACGGTTGAAAAGGGAGACTTGAAGATTTGTCTGCACGGGCTCTTTTTCTAAGAGTTCGTCCAAAGACATAATGTCTTCTGCAGAACGATAGACAAGAGCCCACGTGCCATCAGGTCGACGGGAAGATCGACTGGCGGGTCTCTAGTAAGCGCGTACTTCGTAAGGACGAGGCTGTCTTTGGCTGGCTGAACGAAGAAGGTTACCCACATCATGGATCGCATAAAGCCGACTGCGCCAAAATATGTAATAAAACTGCACTTGCAGCTTCACAACACAGACTGATTTGTTCTATCGAACTTCTTTGTTCTCTTTTCTCCCCTTCTTTCAACTTCTTCTCTTTGCAGGCTGTCATAGGATTGCTTCACCGTATACATATCATCCGTAGTGGTAATTCTGAGACTTCCGTTGCTTCGGCTCTATTTGATATATATTCGATCGTCCCACTTTGTTATGGCCCTCTCTTGCCAAGGTCGCCCGTGAGCAAGGCAAAATATAGAAGAGTTTATAGCGCCAACGCAATGAAGACGACGGAATTCTGAAGAAGAAATGACGTCCATTGAAAGAGAAACGATAGCAATGACGGTATAACGACAACGAGATGAGGATTCCGAAGTGATGACGATGGTATAATGATGACAGTGTGACAACTCCATGGTGATAGCGGTATGACGTCGAGTAAATGACAAAAATGGCGTGGCGACGAGGGTATGACGAGAAACGTGCGATGACGCTGGAATGACGACTATGGTACGAACACGATGGCATAACCATGACGGTCTGAGAACGAAGGCATGGTAATAGCTGTCGAGAGATGACACAAGAACCATATTGACATGACGATTGCGGCGTAATCACGAGTAAACGATGCCCCCTATTACGATAGGATGACCAAGAAGAAATGATGTCGATGGATTGATGGAGGCAGTATTACGACGACGGCATGACGACAAACGGATGAGGTCGCTCAACTGATGATGATAGTAAAACGACAGCTCGGCGACAATGCCACAACGTCGATGACATGGGCAAGCACAGAGAATGACGTGGCGCTGAGTGGTGGACGCGTCAGCAGACCGATAGCGCCACCACAAAGGGCACAAACGCGACCTTTGCAGGGAGGCCGTCGACACGCACGCATACCATTCTCAATATACATATACAAATTTAGTTCACCGCAACGTCCCGAGCACATGTCAAAACCACTAGAGTGCCATAGCTAATAGCCCCCCCCCCCACCACGTAGCCCCCCCCCCCCCACCATGCACGTAGAAACCGCCCGACCTTATCACTAATAGACCCGCCCTCAACGACACATCAAGATCGCCCGGACCTCTGCGATGCTCGAAGAATACTCACCTACACCGCAAGTACGAATGTGCTATTTTGTAGGTAGCGAACAGATCCTTCGTATGCAATAATGACACCGTTATTGAGGAAAACGAAGTGGGCCTAGGCAAGCCTGGCGTTAATTCACGGCAGGTTTATTGATGCTCGTAAATCTTCGTCCACAAGGCAAAGCTGTTCGCTGGGTCTATCAAACAGCCCACACGCAAACACGTGCACAATGACGACGAAAATACAATATGTAAGCAATTGCGCTTTATGAAGTTCAGCACTAACACATTATTCCGATTCTTAGGATTGGGCCGGAAATGTCCAGCTCACAAAATAATTGTAGTTAGCGCTCGCTTTTCTTATTAATTTCTTTAAAATCATACAAATCAGACGCAGAAGCTTTATAAATTCTGTAACGGTGATTTGTGAAGTATTCAGAGCTATTTGAATGACTACAGAAAATGTTTTGGTAGGGTTACCGTCGAACATTCTGATGCAATATGTAGGCAGGGGTATTTGTTATTCTTAGCACTAACCTTTCATGCGAGTGGATCTCTTCATCACCAGAGTGTGATACTCAAGTCCGAGATCGTGTTCGTGCTCTTTTTCTTGCCACAGCTAGAACATAAGAAACAAAAGCAAACTGAACGTTCGCCTCCAGGCACCGTGAGCAAGAGAAGTACAGTCACGTTATAGCTTACTGATGTACTCTGTAGATTGCAATCGTTACGCATCATTTTCTAATGCAGATGTGGTATTGTTAGACCAGCCCATCTCTAGCATGGACGTCCTCGACAGCTTCTTCATCATCGACTATGTCGGAGATTGTCGCCAGGGTCGCATTCTCATCATGACCATCCATCCACCAACCTATGAGATCTTCACCATGATGAAGTGAGGCAGATCGCCGTCTTCAGTATACAGCCATGTAGAATGTCGTCAATGTGCGACATCAGGAGGATGAAGTAACATACTGCCAGCTGTGCTGCTGAAGGGGGAAAGAAAGTTGACCAATCCACTGCATAACATGCACAGAAAAGCCTTCCACTTTGAATACAGCCATTAAATCCAGTTGCACGTAAATTTATTGCCTTTAGTTTCTTTTAAAAGACAACATGTCATCAGACTTTTCCGTCTGAGAACTGATGTCACTCACAGCGGTCAATATCAAAGAATGTGTTGTCAGTGAATCTATCCGCCTTTTTGCCCAAAGGAGAGGCACATATTTTCCCTAATAATGTTCAGTTGCAGAAAAAAAAAGTTCGCTGTCTCTTGTGGTAACCAGTTTTGTGAAAAAAAAGTGATCAAATAGATATCGAAAACTATTGAATGCCGGGACCTCCTGTTCGGTTGCTACGTACTGCTACGTATTTTGCGCTGTACACACGTGGTCGGTGTTGTGCCATCTGTGCGCGTATCTCGCAGGCCACAACCGGCACTAATGCAGCGGACAGTAGCGTAGATAAAGTACATGACGCTGATATGCCCAACGAGAGCCTGCTGCTAGCGGGGCAAACGAGTTCCCATCAGGCCGAATCGCTGAACTCTTATTTTTTTAATAAAAGGGGTGTTTATTATGCTAAAAACAATGCAAATTCTAAGTATATATCCGCTCTAATATCTATTTGAAGCAACGATAAAGCTTTAGAGAATGTTTGCAGAACGAGAAATTTTTACTGGCTAGATTTCTTGCTACCTGAAAAATGTGCGAAGCAAATATCACGATCATACTTCCCGTTTCCATATCAATTCCTGGCGCGTGCACCGTTAAGACCATCTGTCGCACAGCAATATAGCATTCCAAAGAGCGCTGTCATCAGCGCTGTATGAAACGGCTTGCGGCGTGCGAAATAGCAAGAAGACGAGCCCCGAGGGAAGCAGCTATTTCGAGATGGATCTCGTCTCATATACGAGTCAGATGGAAGGGTCATAAATACGCGTCTGTTCAGGCGAGATCCTACGCAAAAGCCCGGTCGTGC
Source organism: Dermacentor variabilis (assembly GCF_050947875.1). Lineage (NCBI taxonomy): Eukaryota > Metazoa > Arthropoda > Arachnida > Ixodida > Ixodidae > Dermacentor > Dermacentor variabilis. The sequence continues at coordinate 133,031,837 of NC_134574.1, forward strand.
TGCACTAGTTGGTACAGCCGCCTCCTTTCATTAGGTCGGAGAGGCAGACTCGCAGCAAAACGTAGCTGAGCGGTGAAGCGCGTCTGGATCCAGAACACGCGTCCCAGAGAAGTGCTTGACTGTTTTGCTATTGGTGGAAGTTGCTACGGCCGATCTGAGATTTAGCGTTATGCTGGAACCTGGCTGACGTGCTATGATACGCTGCATGATGTCCACTGAAAGAATGATTGATGACTTCCGGGGCCAACGTCCGCTTTTTCAGGTAAGTTTTCCGTCAGCAGTATGGTTAGCCGCTGGAATGCCGAAAACGTATGTGAAGACGCCGTGTTTACTTCTGCGTGAGCACAGTGCCACTTCTGCCAAAAAAAGAAACGAGCTAAGAGGCAGAATTTTTTTATTTTTAAGCAAGTTATATAGCTCACTATTGAGCTTGATCACAACATCAGAGAATCCTGATGTCTTCATAATTTTTGCACTTCCACTTGTTAAGGTCAAATATCACCTATTCTCAATCATGTTACACAGATTTTTATAGTATTGCAGCCACGTGTGATAATGCTATAGACGGCAAAACGCCTTTCTAGCAGGTTCCTGAAGGAATATAATATGATATTTGTTGCATGTATATTAGCCTCCTCTGTGACTTTAAAGTTGTCAGATTTATTGCCTTGTCTCATTCGCAAAGCGAATCGAAAGTTCGGAGCGGGCGCATAAAAAGTTCAAAGTAATATATCGCCTTACGTAGCTTAGCTTTATTGACTTCTTAGCTCTATGCAGCCAGCGTGGCTGAAGTTGTGTCTCTAAGTCATCAAGCTATTTTGTAACGCTCTCTTTAAGAGGTACACTTTCCGCGGACATTTATAAACAGAAGTAAATATTTTAACACTTGCGCGCTCAAGGACGCTACATCAAGTAAATGTGTGGTAATTAAAATATTCACCGCAGCATACGGCACATTGCACTCTTTTGAGGCAAAAAAAGGAAGACGCAAGAGTTGATAGCAGATTTAATAGAGGATTTGCAAATAAATTTTTCTTCGGAAGTGTTTGTTGGTGTGCCAACATAGTGTTTAAGAGCACCAAAGCGTCGTTACTTCCTGCTCCTCCTCCTCATCATCATAATCATTATCATCATCGTTGTCGTCGCCGTCTTCGTCGTCGTCGTCATCGTCATCATCATCACCTTCTTCTTCGGCCTGGCTACGCCCACTGTAGGACAAAGACCTCTCCCATACTTCTCCAACTACCCCGTTCATGTGCTAATTGTGGCCATGTTGACCCTGCAAATTCCTTAATCTCATCTGTCCACCTAACTTTCTGCCGCCCCTTACTATGCTTCCATTCTCTTGGAATCCAGACAGTAACCCTTAATGACCACCGGTTATCTTCCCTCCTCAGTACATGCCCTACCCATGCCCATTTCTTTTTCTTGATTTCAAGATGTCATTAAGTCGCGTTTCTTCCCTGACCCCAATGAGTTCTCTTCTTATTCACCTTAACGTTTTACCCATCATTCTACTTTCCATAGATAGTTGCGTCGTCCTCAATTTAAGTAGAAACTTCTTCGTAAGCCTCCAGGTTTCTGCCCCATAGGTGTATACTGATGAGACACAGCTGTTATACAGTTTTCTCTTGAGGGATAATGGCAACATGCTGTTCATGATCGGAGAATGCATCCTAATCCGTGTTACCTAATGCGTGTTGTCTTCTGTACTTCTCCCGCGGACGGGCATTAAGCTATATTCACTGCGACAAGTGTGGCTCCACTCATTCCTTCCATAATACGGCTACACTTAGAGAAAGCGCACTGCCAAAAAGCTAAATAGCACTCAAGAAAGAAAAGCTCTGAGTGTGCGGCCCCCGAAGCGCTACGATTTAGAACATATTACCTCGCCTTAATCATAATAAAAAGAATAAAAGGATTTGTGAAGCAGGCCCTACTTGAAGAGTGCTTTTATTATCTAGCTTTTCTAACACGCGTGCACAAGGCTTTGGCACGTTTCGTTTATCCAACTTCATATCGTGCCTTCATATCCAGTCATGATGACCAGGAAGTCGAAAGCTTCTATGAAGACGTGGAATCGGCGGTGGGGAGAGTGAAAACTAAATACACTATACTAATGGGCGACTTTAATGCCAAGGTAGGCGAGAAGCAGGCTGGAGACAAGGCAGTGGGGGAATATGGCATAGGCACTAGGAATAGCAAGGGAGAGTTATTAGTAGAGTTTGCGGAACAGAATAATATGAGGATAATGAATACCTTCTTCCGCAAGCGGGATAGCCGAAAGTGGACGTGGAGGAGCCCGAACGGCGAGACTAGAAAGGAAATAGACTTCATACTCTGTGCTAACCCTGGCATCATACAAGATGTGGACGTGCTCGGCAAGGTGCGCTGCAGTGACCACAGGATGGTAATAACTCGAATTAGCCTAGACCTGAGGAGGGAACGGAAGAAACTGGTACATAAGAAGCCGATCAATGAGTTAGCGGTAAGAGGGAAAATAGAGGAATTCCAGATCAAGCTACAGAACAGGTATTCAGCTTTAACTCAGGAAGAGGACCTTAGTGTTGAAGTAATGAACGACAATCTTGTGGGCATCATTAAGGAGTGTGCAATGGAAGTCGGTGGTAACTCCGTTAGGCAGGATACCAGCAAACTATCGCAGGAGACGAAAGATCTGATCAAGAAACGCCAATGTATGAAAGCATCTAACCCTACAGCTAGAATAGAACTGGCAGAACTTTCGAAGTTAATCAACAAGCGTAAGACAGCTGACATAAGGAAATATAATATGGATAGAATTGAACATGCTCTCAGGAGCGGAGGAAGCCTAAAAACAGTGAAGAAGAAACTAGGAATTGGCAAGAATCAGATGTATGCGTTAAGAGACAAAGCCGGCAATATCATTACTAATATGGATGGGATAGTTCAAGTGGCTGAGGAGTTCTATAGAGATTTATACAGTACCAGTGGCACCAACGACGATAATGGAAGAGAAAATAGTCTAGAGGAATTCGAAATCCCGAAGGTAACGCCGGAAGAAGTAAAGAAAGCCTTAGGAGATATGCAAAGGGGGAAGACAGCTGGGGAGGATCAGGTAACAGCAGATTTGTTGAAGGATGGTGGACAGATTGTTCTAGAGAAACTGGCCACCCTGTATATGCAATGCCTCATGACTTCGAGCGTACCGGAATCTTGGAAGAACGCTAACATAATCCTAATCCATAAGAAAGGGGACGCCAAAGACTTGAAAAATTATAGACCGATCAGCTTACTGTCCGCTGCCTACAAAGTATTTACTAAGGTAACGGCAAATAGAATCAGGAACACCTTAGACTTCTGTCAACCAAAGGAGCAGGCAGGATTCCGTAAAGGCTACTCAACAATAGACCATATTCACACTATCAATCAAGTGATAGAGAAATGTGAAGAATATAACCAACCCTTATATATAGCTTTCATTGATTACGAGAAAGCGTTTGATTCAGTCGAAACCTCAGCAGTCATGGAGGCATTACGGAATCAGGGTGTAGATGAGCCATATGTAAAAATACTGGAAGATATCTATAGCGGCTCCACAGCCACCGTAGTCCTCCATAAAGCAAGCAACAAAATCTCAATAAAGAAAGGCGTCAGGCAGGGAGATACGATATCTCCAATGCTATTCACAGCGTGTTTACAGGAGGTATTCAGAGACCTGGATTGGGAAGAATTGGGGATAAAAGGTAATGGAGAATACCTTAGTAACTCGCGATTCGCTGATGATATTGCCTTGCTTAGTAACTCAGGGGACCAATTGCAATTCATGCTCACTGACCTGGAGAGGCAAAGCAGAAGAGTGGGTCTAAAAATTAATATGCAGAAAACTAAAGTAATGCTTAACAGTCTCGGGAGAGAACAGCAATTTACAATAGGCAGCGAGGCACTGGAAGTCGTAAGGGAATACATCTACTTAGGGCAGGTAGTGACGGCGGATCCGGATCATGAGACGGAAATAATCAGAAGAATAAGAATGGGCTGGAGTGCGTTTGGCAGGCATTCCCAAATCATGAACAGCAGGTTGCCGTTATCCCTCAAGAGAAAAGTATATAATAGCTGTGTCTTACCAGTACTCACCTACGGGGCAGAAACCTGGAGGCTTACGAAAAGGGTTCTACTCAAATTGAGGACGACACAACGAGCTATGGAAAGAAGAATGATAGGTGTAACGTTAAGGGATAAGAAAAGAGCAGATTGGGTGAGGGAACAAACGCGAGTTAATGACATCTTAGTTGCAATCAAGAAGAAGAAATGAGCATGGGCAGGACATGTAATGAGGAGGGAAGATAACCGATGGTCATTAAGGGTTACGGACTGGATCCCAAGGGAAGGGAAGCGTAGCAGGGGGCGGCAGAAAATTAGGTGGTCGGATGAGATTAAGAAGTTTGCAGGGACGGCATGGCCACAATTAGTACATGACCGGGGTTGTTGGAGAAGTATGGGAGAGGCCTTTGCCCTGCAGTGGGCGTAACCAGGCTGATGATGATGATGATGATGATGATGATGATGATGATGATGATGATGATGATGATGATGATATCGTGCCTGAATGTGATCCTTTCTGTTTTCTCTTATTGTTGTTATGATTTCTTTTCTTTTTCTCATGTAAATGTCCATGCTTGTTAAAAGGGTAGCCTGCCTTGCAACCCACTGTAGCTGAAAGGCGCTCCCCAAGTAGCGCTGTTGCTGAAAATATTTCATAACGCATAAATAAAGCACTGTTATCGTGGAAACCACGGCTCCCAACGACACTCTGCCGATGCCTTAGCAACGTAATGGTAAATGACTTTCCAAAATTTGTTTCCATAAGGTGTTCGATTGTTTGTCCCGTTTTTGTTTTCTTTGTGCGCTTCCCCGGCTTGAGGTCCATGCGGGATACGACATTCAATAAAACGCTTCCGGTTTCCTAATGACGTGTCAGAGGTCAATCAGTTTGATCGAAGAAAACGAAGGGCTGTTGTCTTACCAGTAGATCAATACCGCTACGCAGGCACTGGCATGGAGGGCCGCTTTTTTCGCCAAAAAAGAAAGTAATGCGTATCTAAGTGGGCAAGACGTACACAAAGCTTCAGGTGCGAAAAGAAAGAGAATGAATACGACTGATGGCGCAATATTCCCAAGGCACGCAATAAAAGGCTTAGTGGGGTCGCAGACTTCGCTCAGTTTTTTCACTCAGTGTAGCTTGATTTTGACCTGCCACGATAACTTAGTGGCTGCGGTGCTGTGCTCCTGAGAACGAGGTCACCGAGGCCGAATTTACACAACAGCGAAATGCAAAACAACGCTCGCGTGCAAATTCTTAAGTGCACGTTAAAGCACCTCGCTTCGACCAACTGAACTCGCATTTCTCCACTACAGTGTCTCACAAGGGGAGCTGATCCCGCAAGTTCTTCTGAGTAAGTGGAACGCATTTTCGAGTATCTTGAAGCTGTAAAAGCGCACAAACAGAAGAAACGGAGATAGTGCACAGGACGAAGCGCTTACTCACAGCTGAAAAATTTTATTGAAAGTTTCTTGTCTTTGTGCGCTTTTACAGTTTTAAGATGCAAGTAAACTGACCAGCCCAGTTATCCATGCTGTTATAGTATATTTCCGAGTATGTTGTACATATTATAAGCAACGCGTGACAAGGTTAGGGTGTTCCACTTAGTCAAGCTTATGTGGGGCGATTTCTGGAGCGACATACAGAAATGTTAAGTAGCGCTACCGAAAGGTTAGCTGGCGCTCAAGGACGTTATTGTCACAATGCATGGGTACACATCGTAATTGGAGCGTGTTTGCAGTTATGATCGACTTAGTGAGCGTAACTTACATATGTGGAATGATATAAAAATTCAAGCCCTACTCTTGCTATGGCACGTTAAACGCCGTGATTTTGGGATTTAATAAACTCTGCTCCAACGTTCAGGGAGCATCTAAGTCTCTGGAGTACTGTGGCATTCGGGAAGGCTAGAAGTCACTAGGCAAGGTAAAAAAATGGTCCTCCTTAGTTAACTGGCTTGAAGAACGTGTGGAGACTCATAGCTGCTCAACATAGTGCAATCTTTCTTTTTCGATGTGAAATTGAGTATGGCAAAGACCACCAAGGATAAGTGGCCTTCTTACCAATTATGTCAGCCTTTGTCGGAGAACAACCACTGGGGGAACGTATTATTTGATAATGCTTTCGTGCGAACTAGATGATATACTTGAATTACATCGTGCTGCAGAAGATGCATAAGAAAAGATGAAATCCCAGGAAACAACTCAGACTACCAATTTTGTTTCATAAAACGGTGGAAAGCCTTTATATAGCCAACCTTGTCACATGCGCCACACGGATGCTCAAAAACTAGCCAATCATATTACTAGCGCTAACACGAAGGGTGCACGCTATCTTTTACTGGCAAAAAATTTGATACGACAGGGAAAAACTCATCGTCAAGGCCATTTTAAAAGCAACATGTCAACAGCAAAGCAAGAACCAAACTAACCAAAGCAGCTGATGAACGGTAAAAACGAAAAAAAAAGCAACACAAAGCAATTTAATTGCATATGCGAAGTTAACAAGAATTGACTCAGATGATGCAGATGATGATGAAAACAACATGAGAAAAGAAATGCAAACATAAATATCAGAGCACACCTAGGCGCTTCTTATTAGCTGTGAGTGCGAAAGCATTATTGTCCAATTAAACACCACTGAACGGTTTTTCGAGTTATGAACTGCTCGCGGGAAAGAAGGCGCGTTCAGATGCTTGGCACATTTTAATTTGGCCTTTTTCTGGGCCCTTTACGTTATTTTTGTTTGCTAGCGGTGATCACTTCTCTAAAGTGAGGAGGCTCTGCCTTTACCGAGTGTACTAAGCAGGAAAACAACCTACTTCAGAAAGGCCTGAACAAATAGTCTAAAGACGAAGGCCACGCTTTGGAAAAATTTCCAATATCACAGGCAAGTCAGCACACAGCGTTTTGTACAAACAGAATCGTTAGGAGGACATCTCGTTGCCCGAAGGCCCCTGTATGATTTGCAAGGAGGCTACAGTATCTATGCGAGCATACATACGTCACATGGCACGGTCACTTTTACTAAAAAGCGTTGGCGACTTAAAACACTGGCTTCTTGTCCCTACATTAGTGCGGCTATTTTCGTGTCATTGCTCTGAGGCACATTAGTTGGACTACAACTAGTCATTATTTACAAGTGCGTGTACTAGAATTGATAATTGGTCGTGAAGGTAAGCACCCATCATGTTGGCAATGATCGCTTAATTAGTAAATATTCTTAAAGCGCGCCGTCGCTAATGACAGCTATTCTAAAAAATACACGCGTGCATTGAATGCCACCTCTCATACTTGTATATTTTCGAAAAAGAGATATTTCTTGGCTATCTAAACAACTCTTGTCAAATTTACAACGTTTTCTCACTTACGTGTACCCGACAAATTGAGCAAGAACCGCGAAAATAAAGACAAGCAAACAAAGCAAAGGTCGCACACCGATCACAAGTGCTAAACCACAGATGCCGGTTATTTATTTATTTATTTATTTATTTGATTGTGTGGCTGCGATGTTGAATTTCACATGTGCGAAATTTTCTGCAGATTACCAAGTGATCTGGATCTGTGAAGTGACCATTGGAAGAATTTCTCTGAACACAACCGGTTTGCTTGCTTCGGTCTCCGTTTAGTAGGACTGAGGCATTTCAGGTTTGCCAACGAAAGATGATGATGTGTAGTGTTTTATGGCGCAAGGGCCAGGTATGGCCAAAGAGCGCCATGACAAATGGTAGTGTTAACGATGTATTATGGAAGATGTGACTTGGCTGTAAAGTGGCCTAAAAATAGTCGCTGTAAAGTGCGTAAAATCTACGTGCTATAAAATTATGGCGATGATTACTGACGAAGACTGTGAAGATTAAAATCCATCGTAAAAGAATGATGCATTGTTTAAAATATGCGAGACGTTAAATTGCTTACAGCACTATAGCCTCGCCAGAGCCCTTGAACCACAAGGGCCTAGAGGCATATGCTTATTCAAAATAATTATCGCAGCGACATCCTCAGAAGAGAGGAAGCGCTACGAACCTGTGGGGCTAATAACATGCAACACAACATCTTTTAAAAAACCTAAGACGGCGTTGGTGTCAAAGAGTGGTTCTGGACCAAGTAACATAACAGGATGAAGGGGGATGTGGTGCCTGTATGCTAAGAGAAAATGTTTTTTTCTTTCGGGTTCGGCTTCCCGACACTCCAGTAGGACGTGGAGGACGGTCAGCCTCTCCCCGCATCTACCACAGGTTGGAGGCTCGTTTCCCGTGAGTAAAAAGTTATGTGTGCCAAAAGTGTGTCCTATTCTTAGGCGGCAGAATAGCACATCTGTCCGGCGGCATTTTGTTACAAGAGGCCAGAAACCTAATTGTGGCTTTATTACATGCAGTTTATTATTTATTTCTTCGTCCCACATGCGTTGCCAGTGGCTTCGTAGTTTCCTTCTTAAGAAAGGCTTCAAGTCTGTGACAGGGACCGAAGCAGTAGGATTAACTGCATGCAATGAGATTGATGTGGCCATCTGGTCGGCTAGAACGTTTCCCTCGATGCCCCTATGTCCAGGCACCCAGCATATGATCACATGTTGGTTAGATATATATGCTTTGCACAGTGCGGAGTAGAGTTCAATAAATACTGGATTTTTGTGATTACAGAAAGACATCAAGGCCTTCACAACACTGAGGGAGTCCGTATATATAACTGATTTCGGGAGCTGCCATTTGTTTATATGCTTTACGGCCGAGAGCAGTGCGTAGGCCTCAGCCGTAAAGATACTAGTTTCCGGGTGCAGTACGTCGGATTCCGAGAAGGATGGACCGACGGCTGCATAGGATACCCCGTCGTGTGACTTTGATGCGTCTGTGTAGAACTCCGTGCAGGAGTATTTGTGCTGGAGTTCACGGAGATGCATCTTGATTTCAATCTCTGGAGCATGCTTTGTGACTTCCACGAAAGATATATCACATTGTATGAGCTGCCACTCCCAAGGAGGTAGCAGCTTGGCTGGATGCATTAGGCGAAGCTCGAGGAGTGGAACGTGCATTTCTTCGCTAAGCTCCCTCACACGCAGCGAGAAAGGCTGTCTTACGGACGGACGATTGCGAAAGAGTGTAGCACATGTCATGTCATTAATGGTACTAAAGCAGGGATGTTGGGGGTTTGAGTGGACTTTCAGAAAATATGTATGGCTGATGTATGTTCTCTGCAGATGAAGTGACCACTCATTTGATTCTACATATAAACTTTGTATGGGACTCGTTCTGAAAGCGCCAGTGGCCAGTCGGATTCCTAGATGGTGGACTGGGTCTAGCATCCTTAGTGCGCTCGGGGCGGCAGAGTGGTAAATCACGGCGCCATAGTCTAGTCGTGATCGAATTAGGCTTTTATAGAGATTCATTAAGCACGTCCTGTCACTACCCCACGTAGTCTGGGATAGAAGTTTGATTATGTTCATTGTTTTTAGACACTTTTCTTTGAGATGTTTAATGTGGGGGACGAAGGTGAGTCTGTAGTCAAGTATGACACCTAGAAATTTGTGTTCTTTGTTTACAGGTATCTGTTGTCCACGCAGTTCTATGCAAGGATCTGGGATAAGTCCTCTCTTTCTTGTAAAAAGAACACAAGAGCTTTTGTTAGGATTGATCTTAAACCCATTCTTGTCTGCCCACATTGACACTTTGTTCAGGCCATGCTGTACCTGTCTCTCGCAGACTGTGAGGTTACAAGATTTGAAAGCTATTTGAATGTCGTCCACGTAGACAGAGTAAAAGATGGCGGGTGGTAGTGAAGCACGAAGCGTGTTCATCTTCACGATAAATAGCGTGCAGCTGAGCACGCCTCCTTGGGGTACGCCCGTTTCTTGCGTAAAAGGACGTGAGAGTGCATTGCCGACTTTTACCCGGAAGGTACGATTTGACAGATAGCTTTTTATTATATTAAACATATTACCGTGGATGCCCATTTCTGACAGATCTCTTAAGATTCCGTAGCGCCAAGTTGTGTCATACGCCTTTTCCATATCGAGAAATATCGATAGGAAGAACTGTTTATGTATAAATGCGTCCCGGATATTCCCTTCAACACGCACGAGATGATCGGTTGTGGAGCGCCCTTCTCGGAAGCCGCACTGATAAGGATCAAGCATTTTGCTCTGTTCAAGGAAATGAATGAGTCGCCGATTTATCATTTTTTCGAACACCTTACAAATGCAACTTGTGAGGGCTATCGGGCGGTAACTTGCCACTGAGGAAGGGTCTTTGCCTTGTTTCAAAACAGGGACTACAGTGGCTTCCTTCCACGCGGTTGGAAGGTACCCTGCATCCCAGATGGTGTTGAAAAGTGTGAGTAGTGTAAGTTGCGTGTCATTGTGTAAGTTTTTGAGCATTTCATACATGATTCTATCAGATCCTGGTGCGGAACTCTTGCATGCGTTCAAGGCAGCTTTCAACTCGGCAGCACTAAAAGGGCAATTGTACGGTTCATTCTGTCGGCATTTATTGATGAGTGGCTTGCATTCTTCTATTTGTTTATATTTTAGGAAGGATTGCGAATAATGATTTGAGCTTGATACACTCTCAAAGTGCTCCCCAAGTGAGTTGGCCTGGTCTTGCAGTGTATCGCCCTGTGTGTTTACCAGGGGGACTGAGTATGTTTGCCTACCTCTAATCCTATTAACTCTGTTCCAGGCTTTGGCCTCATCCCTAAACGAGTTAATACTCGATAGATACTTTTGCCAACTTTCTCGTCTGGCCTGTCGGCGGGTTCGCCTGCCTTCGGATTTTACTTTTTTAAAGTTAACTAGATTCTCTGCAGTGGGATAAGCGCGTAGCAACCCCCACGCCCTGTTCTGTTTTTTACGAGCGATCCTACAATCGTCGTTCCACCATGGGACACGCCGTTTGCAGGCCAAGCCTTTTACTTCTGATATGCATTTAAATGCGACATCTATTATGAATGCTGTAAAAAACTCGACTGCAGCGTCAATTCCTAACGAAGACAGGTCAGCCCATGACATACTAGTTAGAGATCGAAATTTCTCCCAATCAGCTGTCTCAATCTTCCACTTAGGAGCGTATGGTGGATATTCGTTTTCTTTATATGATCTTAGCAGTATAGGGAAGTGGTCGCTACCGTAAGGGTTGTCGGTAACTTCCCATTCAAGTTCAGGCAGTACAGACGGGGAGACTATACTAAGATCTATTGACGAAAAGGATCGGTTTGCAAGAGAGTAATACGTGGGTTCTTTCTTGTTGAGAAGGCACGCTCCGGAAGAAAAAAGGAACTGTTCAATAAGGCGACCTCGCGCATCTATACGAGAGTCGCCCCACAGGGAGCTGTGCGCATTGAAATCGCCAAGAACAGCATAAGGTTCTGGCAATTGATCGATGAAGGAGTGAAATTCATGTTTGTTCAGTTGGTAATGCGGGGGTATGTAAAGGGAGCAAATGGTGATGAGTTTGTTTAGTAGGACAACTCGAACCGCCACTGCTTCAAGGGGCGTTTGTAGCTGTAAAGGTTGACACGCAATACTTCTATGAGTAAGAATCGCAACACCACCCGATGATGCGACGGCATCATCGCGATCTTTGCGAAACGTAACATAAGTACGGAGAAAGTTTGTGTGTTTAGATTTTAAGTGTGTCTCCTGTAAACACAGCACTTTTGGATTATGTTTGTGGATGAGTTCTTGCAAATCATCAAGGTTTCTAAGGAGACCTCTGATGTTCCATTGAATTATTTGTGTATCCATGTTTAAGGTAAATTGGTGCTGTGTTTACGGAAACGGAGTGGATGCCTTATATTACAGAGCCCTTTCGAGGCCCTGTAATAGGTGTTTTGTTCTTTCTGAAGCGTTCGAGCGATTCTCGACGCTCCTTAGGCGTTTGGTGCGCTTTGGGGACAGGTGTAGTGTCCATTGCCTCGTGTGAGGTGCCGGACAAGCGCTCTTGCGAGCGAGAGGTTTTCAGAGGGAGTCCCGCCTTGGAGGGCAAGACCCCTGCGCCCACCAGCCCGGAGGTCGATGGGGCTCCCTGAGGGATTTGGCTGCGCTGGCCGTTGCCAGCGCTGGAAGGGGCCTCGGAGGTTGGGGCAGCCTCGGCTGCACCCACCTTCGGGGTGGATGGTCCCTTCTCCTCGGTTGACGGAGCAGCGCTAGCTGCAACCGCCGCGGGGGCAGATGGCGTAACTGCCGACTCACTGCCTGTGGGTCGGACAGCCGCCGGAGGCCGTTGTGACGCTGCCCCCTTACGCGCCACATCGGCAAAGCTGCTCTTAGACAGGTATGACACCCGCCTACGTGCCTCCTTGAAAGATATATTTTCTTTGACTTTGATTGTGACAATCTCTTTTTCTCTTTTCCAGGACGGGCAGGACCGCGAGTATGCGGCATGCTCGCCCTCACAGTTGACACAATGTGGAGTGTTCTGGCACGTTTCGGAGGAATGTTCTTTGTCACTGCACTTGGCACATGTCAGCCGGCCTCGACAGTTCTGTGAACTGTGGCCGAACCTTTGGCACTTAAAGCATCTGAGAGGATTGGGCACGTATGGCCTAACACGAAGTTTGATATAACCGGCCTCGACGGACTCGGGGAGGACACTTGAACCGAAAGTGAGTATCAGGTGTTTCGTATTGATCTCTTTACCGTCTCGCCTGATCTTAATTCGCTTTACATTTATGACATTCTGTTCACTGAAACCCTCCAAGAGTTCAGCTTCAGTGAGCTCTAGCATGTCATCGTCCGAGACAACGCCGCGTGTCGTGTTCATGGTTCGGTGCGGAGTAACTGTTATTTGGGTCTCCCCAAATGAGACAAGTTTCGGCAGTTTCTCGTACTGATTCTTATCGTGGAGCTCCAAGAGAAGATCACCACTTGTCATTCTCGACGCCTTATATCCTGTTCCAAAAACTTCAGTTAAAGACTTCGAAACAAGGAACGGTGATATGTTACGCACTAGTTTGTCTGGGTTTTCTGAGTGGATTACATGATATCTAGGAAAGTTCTGGACTTGTCGTCCGAAAAACTGAAAGAGATCTTCGGTGCGCCCTCGTTTGTGAGGGCGATCAGGGAGTTTAGGAAAAGCGTTTTCCATGAGTACAGTAGGGTTTTCGGCCGCGATGCCGACCACCCACCATGGAGCCCAACAGGGGGACGTGACAGGAGTTCCTGCTAGAGAAACCCTGCCAACGCCAGCCGTACATCGCTGCTATAACCAAATACAGCATAACCAAGGCTGGCTAGCTACACAAGGTTAACCCTTGCCGCCGGGAGACTAGGAAGTTAGCAGAAGTGAAGAGAAGACAGGAAAGATGAAAAAGGCGAGAGAGAAAGACGAAGATTGGAGAGGAGGACAGGAAAAGGCGACTGCCGGTTTCCCCCGGGTGGGTCAGTCCGGGGGTGCAGTCTATGTGAAGCCGAGGCCGAAGAGGTGTGTTGCCTCCGCCGGGGGGCCTTAAAGGTCCAGACACCCAGCTTCGGCTCAACGCCCAGGATCCCCTTTTCCCCAGACACGGCTAAGCCGCGCACGGCTACACGCGGGAGGGTCCAACCCTCGTGTGCTCGGGTCCGTGGTGTCGCAACACACCAAACGCCTGCTGACGCAGACGCCCCTGCGGGGGCCAACGAAAGAAAGAACACCTCTACAAGTTGGCATATTAAGAGGAATGGTATGTTGCAATGAGGCCCCACTGTAAACAAACAGACGTTTTATTAATGAAAAAAAATTACGGCCACTGAATGTAACCTGTGCAAGTTCCTTGTTCACAATGCATCAGACGTAGTGCCATTTTCCATTTAAATGCGCGGTTTACGGCATAATGAATGGCCATAAACTTGAGGCGTGTGGCCGTCCCTGTTCTTAACGACATCTGACGCTGGCTGTACCTCTGCTGATACAGGTAAAACAAAGTAAAACAAAAGCTTCCAGCTCAGCATCGTGCATTATGCACAACCCTGCGGTTGCAGCGTTTACAGAGATCTAGCTTCCACTAAAGCTTTCGTAAGCAGGACGCGTTATTTTTAAGGACAAGCGAATTGTGCAACCTTCTCTGAATGTTTTAGCGCGTAGCATCGCGTTACTGTGTGAATATTTTTGTTTCCTTTTTTTCTCCTTTCTCCTTTTATTCCCTTTACCCCTTTCCCCGGCACTTCCCCCCAGCCAGTACTTCCCCTGTACTTCCAGTACTTCCCCAGCCAGTACTTCCACTGGCTAACCTCCCTATCGTTCCTCCCCTTTTGTCTCTCTCTGTCTGTTGAGGGAACAAGCAATGCGCAAATCCCACACTTACTATCACTTCCCTGATACGACAGCAAAGGTGAATATCGTGCACAGCCCAATATTTACAGCTACAGGCCTCGTACCATGGTTGGCCACTTGCAAGAAATCTTAAATAGCGGTCGAAGTTGGGTTGCAAGGCAGCTTCGATGCACGGGGACATGAATGAGGCGATAGTTGTGAGTACTATGCACGGAATTTTATTGTGAATTGCCTACAACACGTGAAGTTCCACTAATTATATCGTGCTACTGTAAATACTGCGGAAACTTTTGGGATAGAAAGATTAAAGCGACCTTAGGTGATAATGATATTTTAGTTCTTGTTCTCCCAGCCAAAAGTGCTTTTATCTGAGCACTTACCTTTGAGTTGTTCCGCTACACGTGGGATTCCTTGAATGAAAGGCTCTAGGTGCCCATGATCTTAATTTTCACCCATTTCATTAAAGTTGTGGCTAAGGAAATTGTTCCCTTGGCCTGACCCGCTTTATTATTATTTCAGTAGGGCAACATGAGATCTTTCGACATACTATTGACGGTCTAGTTTGCGGATGAAAGCAAGTACTCACAATCGCACGTAATAACGATGTGACGGTGACCGACAACTATGGGCATCAGGCTTCGCAAGCTCTTGTTCCGGATATCTACGTGGAGAACAAATCTTTGGCCGGGATGAACAAAGAAAAACAACAGAGAGGGAAAAGGCGCAAGGAACTGTAACTGCTTTCTGGGATTCCAAAAGGCCGCAAGGTTGGCTTATTTTCAGTAGCAGGAAAGAAAATAGCAGGTGTCAGGCAACTGGAAAAATGACATCACAACACAAAACAAGCGCGTAGTAGCCGGAATAGTTTGATGAGAAATAATGGGACCATGTCAGTGGTATACTTGCGCTGTCGGAGCAGACACCCCCGACATACAGAATAATTAGTCTTGAGGCAAAAAATCTACGTTACAATGCGGTAACACGCGTGCAGAAGTAAAACACCATGGTTTCCCTATTACCTGCGCACTACCTGAGAACTAAAAGAAAAGGAACTGCGTCTATCTTTATGGCGAAAGGAAAAAAATGGAGGACTGTGTCCTTTATTTTACCTATAATGAAATCTAGACGCTTAGATGAAGAAAAATGCATCAAACGCCCTTGTAAAGAAGTCAGCGTGATTGGTGATATTCTTCCTTATAGAAGTGACTTTGTGTTAAGGTTCAGGAATCTTAGAGCGCTAAATAAGGACAAATCCGTGAACTCAAAAAAATAAACTTTGGTGACAGCAGGCCAGATTCTTTAGATAAAAATAATTTCGGATGCCACTTGCAGAGCAAGTACCTATCCCCTGCTTTATGCTAAAGATATCTTGGCTATAATGATTACGTACGATTTTGTGATTTTCGGTTACATCCGTTATTACCCGTTTTATGTGATACTGACTAGACTCGCCCTTTGTAGAGGCTAAGGTAGAAAAAAGACATCGCATTGAATTTTGTAAAACGTGTGCTCTGAAACCGAGATGTCACCAGGGACGTGAAGGGGCACATGCACTACTACTTCAGAACATTTTGCAGATAATTTGATCTCTGCCTATGTCATTATGTAACCCAGAAAGGTCATGCGTTGAGAGACAACTGGACTCTCCTGAATTGCAATGTGCAAATCGGTTTTCAATTGTTCGCAATTTGAAGTAATGGCTTTGGCGAACTATCCATGATGTAAACCTATAACGCAAAATTATATTTGCTACAAAAGACCAGCGTAATAATCGGTTCAGACGGAGCGTCGTTCTTACGGCTACTCCTGTAACTAGTGAATATTCTAGTAAATTTAACGTCGTATATTATCTGAAGTTAATCTTGCAGATATCAAAGGAACTATAAAATTGAGTGAGGTGTATTCCTTACGGTACAGATAAAGCAGAAAGCATGGAGTGCATGTTTCCAAGGAACGCGGAAGCCAACAGTACTCAGAGCTGTGGTCCTACTTATAGTCAGTTGAGAAGCAGTGCAAAAAAAATATAGATTGCAATAAGCACGAGCCAAATTAGAAACATTTCACCGTTGGCATGGAAACGCGAAGTAGCGTTAGCAATGAACCGGTTAAGTATACGAAGACAAAACAGAAAGTAACGCATTTCTCACCACGTGTCCTGACTATAGGCTAATAAGTGTGAGAAGAAGACTTGGGTCTCTCTCGACATAGCTTTTGCTAAGATAAGCTAAATAGCACCTAACCATTTCGTTACCGCGAAAGATTGAATGTCAGACGTGGCGTACAAAACGTTTCTTAGCATGGGGGTTTCGGAATCATTTTTACGAACTTGGTTTCATTCCCGTGCAGTGATATCAGTGGACCTGATTCCTTTTGCCGCGGACCTCTATCAAAGTGCTACCAATTTTCGTCCAGGAATCACAAGGACGGCCTCTTTCTCCGCAATGAGGCACCACAACTACAGGGCAAATGTGTCGGGACGATAGTGTCGGGACGAATTTCAACCTTTGGTTGAAAGCTTGGAGAAGCAAGCTTTTCCGTATTGCCAAGGAGGCGCTGCGAACCTTGGGAACAAGTGGCACGGCACTCAAAGGCCCTCAACTGTGGACGCCTAACCATAGTCCTAATGCCGATGGGGATGCGTTCGAGAAATTGGGAATGTTTACCTGCCAGGGGGAATAGAGTATTACTGCAGGCATTGGAGTGATGACCACGCGTCCACCTTTCCAGGCAGCTGCTTACTTCTACGAGACTTGGGCCAAGGCGTAAGCCGATCGGTCGGTCGCAGGCGCAGCAGTGGATCAGATCAGCTCTGGAACTGTTACAGTGTGCGTGTTGACAGGTCACCAGGAAGCAGGAAGGAAATTTGTAGCGTCTGAAGGACAATTTGAAGACCGGGAGCCCAAGTAGCGCAGACAATTGAACTGCGCGGCTTTTTTACACGTTATGCAAAATTGTATATTACTCTGCGCAAATCTTAGAAATTTTTGCACCATTTCAGAGTCCGAAAGGCTGTCGTCAATTTTAGGTTATTTCTTGTTATGGTGCTAAACAATATTGTAGAAATTTCAATACCGCCGCACAGACTTTTGTACATTCAGACGCTACCTGCGATTTAGCAAAACAAGGAAGGCAGCTACAAGGAGTGGTCGTAGCTTGATTTCAAAAGCGGTTTTAAACAGATTGCTCGAGATCGCAGGCTGTCCTCGTGAAAGTGATTAGCCTAAAACCAAGCGGCACATGTTCGGTCACTGAATCAAAGAGAAGTGTTATCGAACAACATTTCAAAGATATTGTATCATTTCATGAACAGACCGGTGTGCTGTAGAGATGGGTGTGGGGCGACATTATATATATATATATATATATATATATATATATAGAGAGAGAGAGAGAGAGAGAGATTCTATTTGAGAAGTTATTGTATTGTACCGCAGAGCAGAACTGCATGCATGTCCAGCATACAAGGTTCGTGTGAGCAGCTTTGTGGGTGCCTTCATACAAACTTTCTATGCACGTATATCGACAAATATCAGCACAGCAGCCATGGTCCGAGATATATGGAAGTGCTCACAAAGAAAGACATGGTCTAAAAATTGTAGGAAGGAAAATATACATAAAATGCACCCTATTTGCAGAAATTCCGAGTTTCTCTTCCGAAGTACATCAGGATATAAGTTGAGAAATCAAGAACTTCTGGCAGACAGTCAGCAAGTTCGTCATTTCTTGCGTTAGCAGAAGATATTCATAGAGATCTGAGACATTTCATGCCGCATGTTGTTTACTGTCTTCAGCACGTGCGATCAAATTGTAGAAAGGAAGGGCAGGGTAGGGAAGGTCTTCTGTTGTCACCTCACGCAGAAATTTCAGCGAAAGCCTCTGACTCACAGGCTTTGGAAACACTAAACGAGTTGTTTCGAGTTCCACTAGACCGCAACGAAGATTCTGTTCTCTTTGCGCATGGCTCCACGTGAGCGACATTGGAAAAAAAACTCTCCCTGACTCCTGTTTACGAAGGAATCCAATTTCGCCGTGCCCATGCAGCGAATCAAAAGCGCCTGTCAAGCGTGAAAGCGCAAGCTGTTTGCAGGACTTGTTATCCGCGCGTTGTTCGTTTCGTCTGTTGCGAAGAAACTGCGAACTGGAGTAGTATTGCACATTCATTTTACAGAGAGCAGTTCAATTACACTTGCACTGGTGGTTATATCAAATCACGCTGATTCTTTTCGAGAATATGAGAGACGTCCGACCGTTCTTTGTGCTTGATCGAGCGTAATTTTTTTTATACTAGAATCCTGTGTATGTTCTTCCAGCTGCTTCGCTTTTTTTCAGTGAAACTTTTCATTCTTTCTAGCTAGGCTTCTGAGCCTCTGGATCAAGGATAATAAAGGAAAAGATCTGTTTTCAACGAACAGTGGCTTGAGAGACAAAGACAACGAATCGTACATCAAACACAAAAAAAATAGCGGACACGGTCACGCGAACAATGCACTTTGATGACAGTAGGCTGGAGTTGAGGGTTCCTTGCTTTGATAATACTTTTTTCACTTATTCGCTCTTGTTTATTGGTTGATTTTGATAACAATGAAAATCCTAGCAACTACTGGGAGGCAGGCATTTCCACGAACGCTAAGATAACATGATTAGCTGAAGAAAACTTTTTAGTGAGGAACAATTTCTTCTAGCATTTAATTAAACCTTATTCTATGAAAAATGTTTGATGTTTGCTTACTTTAGGTTTATTTATTTATACTGTGTATCCTTTGTCAAAGCGTATTCAGATCGAATTGTTTTCTATGTACTTCAACTGATTGCACTTAATAACCGCAAATGCGCGATGCTATATTTTACAATTTGCATGCGAAATGCATGTTTCAATTTTGAAAGAATAGCACGCAGTTATGGAGCTCTCGGAGCAACATTTGCAGTTAAATTTATATCCCTTGACGAAATGAGCTTTCAGCGACCTTGTAGCGAGTACATTGTGATGAAAATGTGTGTCGTATCTGAGGAAATTGCCATTTTGGCGTATTGAAACATTTTTTTCATTTTGTTTGCAGCTTATAATAAGACCTAAAGCAGGTGGCACAAAGGCCAGAGATGCTATTCTGGACATGCAGACACCACCCGAAAATTTTTCTGAAATTTCTCTACCCCACGGCGCTTAAAATGTTCTGTTCTGAACTCCTGTGCATTTCTTTTTGTCTATTTTCATCGTTCTGTGCTTTAATGGTTTCGAAATACACTGCTTTCTAGGTTCGAGTAAATAGCAGTCTTGTTTTGGGGCTGAAGCTTTTTCGTTAACGAAGTTGATTCGGTTGATTCTAATTAAGCTGACATTGTCAGAACACATTTGTATATTGCTCCACCTTTCTTATATCGAGCAGAAACCAATTTCTAGACGCTGCGAAGGCGCTGCAGTGAGTGTTCTTTGTTTGTGAATTTAATTAAATGTCTATAGGCAGTTCTTGCTTTCATGAACGCATAGATAGCTTTGCCTTCTCTGTCACATTGTTCGCTACAATGACTGCACCAAGAATTTAGCAGATTTAAGACTTACTGGGGCTTGTCACTGACCTAGTCTGGTTCGCCCGCCAGGTAACCATGGTGTTTATTTGACAGCAAAGGATTAAGACACAAAAAAGGTTATGCAGAAACCATGGACAGTGTGAACGGATACAAGCGAGGCTTTCTGTATGTTTGCAGTACTGACGGTAATTGACAGTAATTGGTGGTGGACAAATGATTAGGTTATTGGGTGCTTCGAGCAATGAAAGAGTGGTGAGGTGCCGTTCTTCTTCAGTGCACCCCTTGTGTTTGGCCGCGTGGTACACAAAACACAGAGAGTGACAGGTATGCTCTAGGCGTTCTATGCGCCATTGTTTGATAATCTGTGGTGAAGGTTAGCAGTGTTATTTACTGACGCAGCGCCGCGCATTGTTTAAGAATTGTTAAAGTTTACTGAAAAACTTGTGCCTTACGCGCCAAAATCACAATCTATTGACAGGCACGCAGTAGTGAGAACTCCGGATTAACTTTTACCCCCTGGGGTACTGTAACCTGCACCTAAAGCTAAGTATACAAAAGCACACGAATGTTATTGCGTTCCGCCGCCGTATAAATGCCACCGCAGTGGCCGGGATCCAACCCGGAACCTCGAGCAATGCCATGGTCACTAAGGTACCGTGTCTGGTACAGAAGTGTCGATTTCCTTGGAGGTTGTTAGCCATCGCGCCTTCATGACACAGTCATTTTTCAGACACACCAGAAACACATCCTACCGTATCTTGTAATTACATTTTTTATCCACATATTCGTCAGCTGCAGCGGCGTGTAGTAGTAGCCTTTCCCCAGACGACGCATGCTTTTTGACTTCGTATTGTCCCTCTCCGTTACCGCGCAGATGATTTGCCACGAGGGCAGAATGGTAAAGCTGTTCACTAGTATTGTGACTGCGTCGGCGAGTGAATGGGTAAGACATCCGGTTCCGCTCCATTCGCTGTTTTCCCGCTCTATTTGTTGTCCTGGCTTTTGCACGTGAGCACAAAGGCTAGCGCCGGTGCTTCTGCAATTCTCTTGGGGGGAGACTGCAAGGTGGTCCCTCCCAGGGAGCTCCAAAGGGCATTTCGGCGACGCTCCTACCACGCGAGACACGCATTTCCATATCGCCAATCTTTTGCTCCGCACACAGGTGTAGGGTCGTACCATGTGCTCTCAAAGACCTCGCGAAACGGCATGCAAGACAGAAACAGCAGCAGCCGCAGCAGCAGCCGCAGCAGCAGCACTAGAAAAGTCAAGCCTAGAGGCAAAGAAAGCTTCGAAAGACGAGGTCTCTAGCGACAGCCTTAACTCGACTCCCTGTTTTGTTGAATCTACGTGCGCACATCCCACCCATTTGAAAAAGATGCATATCCGAAATGCCTCAAAGCATATCGCGTAGCACCGACGCGAGTTGTCATGCACGTTACGTTCAATAACAAACATTTTCGCTTTGAGCTGGAGTCCTGCAGAACAAACCGGCGATATGAAGCATCTAGCCATGGCATATTTTCGCCTGTATGGTACACCGCGCAAACAACGTCGTTAGAGAGGGATTTACAGCAGTATTTTCTAACAGGGCATGCCAGGAAAATCCGCCCAGTGCAATTCAGCAGAAGGGTTACACACCACGAAAGGAAGCTGAGGTTTTATAGCCAGGTAACTAAAAAATGTAAACAAATTAGGACTCTGCTTTTAGCAAAAATGTTGGAATATACAGGCGATGCACCCTATATGCTTATAGTTAAAACACTTTAAGCCAATTGAAAATGAAGTGAACTATAAGAGCACCGTAAGTCAAATCAATATGGCACCTGAAGCAAGTCAGATGTGTGCACGAATTCTGCTCATAGGCAGTGGGGTAATACAAGCTAAACGCAGCAGGCAAGACAGTGAGGTGGCAGGCATAGAGAGACAGAGAGAGAGATGGCAGGTAGGTTAACCATCCACAAGTCCGATTTGCTACCCTGCGCTTGGAGAAGCAGATAAGGGAGTGAAAATAGAACTAACAGTGAAGAGGGAGAGCAGTAGTTGTGTGAAGACTTGAAGGTACACACCCGGACAATGAGCGATTGTAGAGACCTGTAGACATCAAGTACTATAGCATAGTCTTCTTTGCTATCTGCGCAGCGATTCGGAAGGCCATAGTCCATGATCTTGGCTACTAAAAACGGTCCAGAGGTCATGCTGTTAGATGCGGAAGAAAGCACGGGGGATGTTGCTCAAGCAGCTATTTTAGTCTTAAAATCTAAACAACAACGCCAGTAGCAGTCATCCCCACCGAATCTACGCATGACGATAATGATTGATACATATTGGGAAGAAAATGCAAACCAAGGAGCACAAATGCGGTACAAGTGAAGGGATGCCCAAGGCATGCCGTGTCTTAAAAAAATATTTGTATTCTTTACTACCTATTTGCATTAAGCTGCATCTTTCAAGATTATTTCGCGGTTTCTCTACGGTTTGACAGTTGCATTACAACTTCATTCTTTCCTGCCATATGGTGCAGATGTCCTTACATCTCTATTAACCTGTGTTAAGAAATTGTGCAAAGCATTTGAATTGGCTTTCATCTTACAGTATGACCAGGACAGTGGCAGTGCTTGTTGTGGAAGAAATAAAAGGTATAATGCCGTCATCGGCATATGCAGAGCGATAATATTTATTTAAACGTCTCCTTCTGTTTAAACCAAGAAATTATTTCGTGGCCGCACGTTTTTATTGCTATTCTTGTGCAAAGCAGTTTCCTTCAAGTATTCTTGGTGGAAAGGGTTACGACTGCATGTAAGCCAAATATTTGAGCGAAAGTTGATTATGTGCTCACTGGGAAAGCGGAAAGCGCCTAAGTATGGGAGTGTGGAAGCAGCAGCAACATATACACTTGAACGACCGTATTTCCATAGGCGAAATACTTCTCATTCTTCTCTGCAAGCACTTTAGATGAAGCGTTCAACGTTTTTTGTTGACGTTAAATTTTCGTACTTATCAATTTGATCTAACTAACATCATGTACTCACACTGTTAGATGAACAGAAAGAAGTAAACTCCTCAAAGGGGCAGTATAGAGCAGCACTAAGTTTCTTAAACGGCTCACATAATTTTCGAATGTTTATAGTGCTGTGGCTTGGAGGGAAGGGGTTGATAGGACCAAATTACATATTCGTTTTCATTTCGTTCCCAAACATTGGAACAAGACAGGCAGGTAGTGCAACAAGACTGATTTGGGAGCATCTCATGGAATTTCGGCATTTGGCTGAAACTCAATGCAGCATCGTTGGTAAGTGATTATGTAGGTCCAAGTTGACAAAGTCGACATTCAGGACGCCTAACGCCAGAACGCCAGCGCCAGATATGACATAAGGCGGAGAAAACTTCTCTGCGCAAGATACGCGCTGTGCCAGGAATTACTCCTGGTGTCACTGCCAGTGGAAGGACTTCATCAAGGGCTACGCCTCCTGGCTCAATGACATGACTCTAGCTCCAGATATTGCAGTAATCCACCTGTTGTGGACATTATCAGGCACACGACATATTCACGAGCTCTTGTTCAAATGTTCTGGGCACCGAAATGGCCGGCATATTAATTTTTATTGATTTTGGAAATGCAGTTTAGCTGATTGCAATTACATAGCTTTGATGGACCTCCATTACCACGCGGAATTGCACTATTATATATAAGTTAGGTTAGCTTTCTTTTACAGTGCTGCAGTGCAGCCCCTGGCGAAAAGAAAACATGATGCTTTTACACGTGCGTTGCCTTGTTTTATTTTCGTCTTTTCTGCCCAAGCCTCTACTTAAAGTAAGAACGACCGCTTTGCGGTGGAAGAAGCGTAATATATTTATGAAGCTTAAAATAATGTTCCTCTTCAGTGCGCCTTAAAGATCCAAATATCAAGGCATCGTAAAAGCAACAGCACAATTTTATGAGACGGCGCTATTGGCTACGTAGGTGCCATTACGAAGAATGCGCTCTCTTAAATAGGTGGAGGGTGGCAAACAGATAAGATACAACGACAGCAAAAAAATTCAGGAACGCACACACTAGTTGCCAATCTTTCTGCTTCACCGCAATAAGGATTAACAGAATAAGCTGTAAAAACACCTTATGAAACTCCGTAACATTGTGCGAGCGTACGGAAAGTCTGGCGACTACAGGAGCGATCATGAAATGGAAAAATTTCCAGAATGCCTATGTGCATCTTGCTGCCAGCGAGCTGCTGCAGATAAGCTGCATAGGCGCACAATAAGAAAAAAATACAGAAGGACTTGTTTAGAGTTCATGTTTTGGAGCAAGGATGAAGGCCTGATAAAAAAGGCATCGGACTATAGAGCAAAGAAAGTGGACTAACTTTCATACCGGCTGTGCCATTCAATCGACGTGGGACGATACCAAAGCAACGGAACTCTGAGGGTGACCGCTGTGCATGTAACATAAACGTGAATTAAGAAATATGTGGAGTTGCAGCGTTGCTTCAATGCTAATTGCATTACCGTAAACAATCATCGAGAGACGACTTTAACTGCAGACGAGTTCAATTTGCATATACTATATGCAAATTCTTCTAGAAACCCGAAAGAGAAACCCAAGCGCACGACGTAGTGAACGTAACCTCTCCGGATTCTTCTTGCGACACAGCAAACAACACACACCAAAAGCAAGGGCCAATTGCGGGAAACAATCATTTCTCTATGAGTCCACAAAAATAATGAACACATACAGTGCATCTGTGGATCCTTCTTTACACATTTAAAAAATAAATAAGAGATTGTTTAGATAGAGAAGTTATATGCTTCAAATTGAATAAATGGGTGTATTAAAGCGAAAAATGTTTCTGCCATGAATTACATATTTTTTTTCTTTTCAGGTTTCACATAATATGATTTCATTTATTAATATTGTTTTGCCTTTTGTACTAACACAAATATATTTGCATCCACGCCCTGTTGCCAGTCCTTTATTATTTTTGGCATACAATTAGGATCCTTTGTTGTTTTCTTTTTGCGCATGTTGTTGCCCTATATTGCTCTATATATTCGCTGAAGTACAATCGTAGCACATCATTAGAATCTGAAATGCTTAGTTGTACTTAGCCGCTGCTGCACATTGTACTATAAGTTTGAAGAATCTAAGGACCGTGGACATTGCTACCACGATTTTTCACAGTAACCAACGCTATTGTAACGTGAAAAATTGAGAATATGTCTGTGATCTGCTGTCAAACCTATCGTTCGCGGGGGCTGAGACCTTTGTGAGGCTTTCTGCGTTTAGTCTCAGTCTACCCTCGTTTGAATGAACGAGAAATAAAATTCAATTCAATTCAATTCAACCATAGGTTTTTCACTTTTCATTAGCACTGACACAATAGTGGCAGCAAAATATAATTTTTGTCGCTTGAACATGTTGTACCGAGCAGATAGCTGGACCACGTTGCATATGCTGTCACATACGAACCATTTATACAGGTAGATTATGTGGTTTCACGGGCCAAAACCACGATCTGATTATGAGGCATGCCGTATAGTGGGGGACCCCGGAAATTTGGGCCACCTGCAGCTCTTTAGCGTGCACCTCAATCTAAGTATACTGGTGCTTTCGCACTTTGGCCCCATCCAAATGCGGCCGCTGAAGGCGGGATACGATTCCGTGACCTCGTGCTTAGCAGCCCCAGCATAGCAGCCACTAAGCAAGCACAACGTGTTCGGACCGTTTCTAAGCGTCGTTTAAGTTCTCCGAACGCTGCCCCTCGTGGACGTTTTCCAATTATGGTGCGCTGGTGCGGGTCGACCGTGCTGCCGGACCCGCTTACAGGGTGGCCATCCCGCCCTCGGGTGTCGCACGGAGAACTTTTGTCTCCTACCCCCTCCCCCCCGCCTCCATGCTGGGTGACGGCTCCGGAAAGTGTACATGAAGGTCTGCACGTTCCGAGGTAGTTGACCTTAGTCGTCAAAAAAGCTGCTTTGCAGCCCTGGAAGGTCGTTCAAGGACAACCAGGCGAGGAGGCAACATAGGGCGGGTGCGGCAATCGGAGGGTAGAGCCCAGGGAGTGTCCTCATGGCCGAACATGACGCCACTTGCACGGGGCCTACGACTGGATGAAAATGACGACACCTGCATGGGCTCGACGATTGGCTGATAGTGACGTGACCCCGACGGACCGAAGGGGTTATAAGGCAGATAATCATTGGAAGAGACGTTATTCTTGCCACAGCCAGCAGCGTCCGAGTTGCTGCCGGCCGCTGATGACCTTTTACTCTTAGTTTACTTGTTTCTAAGTCCTGTACATAATGTGAGTAAACCTTCATTTCTCCAAGTCCACCTCAACGTCGGCCACCTTTCAAATATTGTGTTCACGCTGTAATATCATTTGCTTTCTGTTTTTGATCACACATTTCGCAATATATGCTTTGAGGCCCATACGAATTCGATAGTTTCCTTTCTTCTTCTCAATATGGTATCTTATAAAAACTTTGCTTCATTTCTCTTCCTTTCGGTGGCACTCTGGCTTTGACGTCGCATCATAAACTCACCCTTGCTTCATATAAGCTGGCACTAAGATGAAATAATATGTTACACTGTATTAACAAACTAATCGTATTGCACTATCAAAATACCACATATATGCCACTAAAGGACGCTTGTTAACTAAGAAAAGGCGCGAAAACTAAGGCCAGGTGGCAATGTCGCCTTGAAACTCCTTAGCCACTTCAGCCTTAGGGCATGGTTCCTTACAGCGTCTAGTCCCGTGCTAATGCATTCTGATCGGTAACGAAGGAATTAATTGCATTTTCAAGAAAGCGAAGATACAAGCAAGCAAATATCGACATCTTACGCTGGTGAAAATCGCCCAAATACGAGACTATACTCTGAAATCTATGTGTCCCACAAAGTACCGGTGGCGAAGTTTTCAGTAGTAATCTAGTTCTTCCCGATAAATGAATGCGATTAAAGCTTTCACCGGGTGCTCTACCAGTCTAAGCCAGGCTAAACCGACCTAATGAGTTATTAGGTAGTGTAAGAGCAGTAGCAGTTCAGCGAAGCTCTCGGCCTTCGAATACTCATAGTTCGCGAAAGCGGTTCATTTTCTGAGAATGACAGTGACTCTATAATCCCGATCACCTTTGTTGTTCACATCGCGCTGCCCCATAATATTGCAATGCCGCAGAGGAGCATCCACGCATACGTAATTGGGACGCTGCCGTAACGACGCCGTGAAGCGAACGAAGATTGAATAGACTGTAAGACAGGGTAGAGTCACGAACAGGAGCGCGTGATATGCAGCCAAGCTCATGGCAGGGCTAGGCACGCCATGAATATATTGCCGTATAAATTATGTTGGCAGCTTCCTATTTATGACCCTCCGAGGTCCTGACGGGCCTTCGTCTACATAAGAAAGGGTACAAGGGTAATGTACGTAATATATTTTGCTATACTGGTGATATGCGTATTTTTTGTGCTTTAGCTATCCACGATAGCTTCAAGTGGACGAACCGCTTACGCTACAAAGTGATCACTGTTTTTTTTTGTTATTGCTTGACGATACTGTGTGGGCCATAACACAAACACAACAGTGGACGTTCCGGCGAAATCGGCCTGTATTCTCACGCATAGGGTTGATTAGGTGAGGCTAGGTTAGGTGGGATGCTGCCTTCGCTCGGTAATCTGTGAGGACAATTGTCTACATCGTTCTCATTTCTTGTCAAAGCCTCTAAAAACGACTAGCGTACAGAGGTCACAAAAGAACTGAAACCTACGATTACACAACTCGTTTCGCAATAGAAAACTGGCGATTTGGTTAACGTTCATCGTGTGGCTGTCACCACACGATGAACATGTTCTCTTTCTGCTTCCGTCTCTCATTATTGTTAACATCATCATCATGATCCAAATTTATTCACATCATTCTAGTAGCTCTGCCACCGCGCAAAAAAAGACAGATCGTTCCTTGTGGAGCACAGATCTCTCCATGGGTTTAAACGAGAGCGCCTTCGGTGCAGCTACAAGATTTCAGAAGAAAAACAGAGCAGCTGTGAGCCCTGAAAGATGTGGTCGCAAAGCTTTGGGCTATTTTGCTGTAACTTAATTGCCAAAAAAAGGCAATCAGCGCTTGCGCTATACTCTTGCTTGCTTTTTCGTTGGCCTCCAATGGCAAATAAGGGAACGCAGGTTGCATCTCTATAATCACACGCCCGCACTATGTTGTAAGGGTCATTACGGAATTGTCTCCGATGCCAAACAAGTATGTAGCAGAGCACGTATCTCGTTCACTAAAAAGTTTCAGTTTCGCCCGAAAGGCGAATCGTCGATTGAGACAGCAAATAAGTAGACAACTATACGAAGCAACGATAGTAGTTCGGCCGTATAAATTCGCATACCTTTGCTTTGTAACTCAATTACCAGCATGGTATCAGCACGCACAGGCAACCATGAACACATAGCACTCGATCACCGCGGACAGTTGCTGTCAAAACGCTGGCGTGAGCGAGCGCGGCAGCAGCAGCTAGCGAAGTGACCTTCGTGCTGCCTATCGCTTAGACTCCAACTGCGCGGAGAGAACAGAGCACGCACGAACGTACGGGCAACCTCTAGGTTCCTTTCGAGATACCGCGCAGGACAGCGCGGCGACGCGGAAAGTACGCAGTTGCTGGCAGAGTAGAAGCTGCGCCCTTCCCCCCTCCTTCATCCCTCCTGCGCTGCTTCACCACTTTCCACCTTCTCGAGCGCGAGATTAAGCCGCGGTAGTCATTTCCCTTGCGCCCGGTCCCGAAATACGCAGTTGCTGCAGGAGCCCATGACGCCCCACCCCCTCGCATCCCCCCCGCCCTTTCGCGCCACGGTGGACGGTGCGTTGTCTCTCTGCTTTCTTCCCTCGCGTACGCCATATTGAGGCGTGCTCCTCGGATCCCCTCGCGTGATTCCACTCGCGCATACAAAATACGGCACGCGGCGACGGTGTTATCGCCCTTGGACTTTATGTAACTGAGCATCCCGTCGACAGCGACGCCGATGGTGAAAATGCGTCTGGAGTGTCCATATATTTGCTATCACAATAAAAAACCGATGCATCATCGTTTAAAAATTGCATTTTACTGCAAATGTCTGTAGAGTGCTGAGGTTGATGTAGATGCGGGAACAGCTCAGTGACAAAAATTTGTTGCTGTTTTTTTTTTTTACGCAGCTGACTCTACTTGGAGCGCGTTCGCAGGAGTGACCTTTCTGAGAGTTACTAGTCTTAGCTAATTGCCTAGCGCGTTCTGCTGTAAGTCACGAGGTAATGGGCTTCAGCCACATGCAGAGCGAACAGATTCTCATAGGGTAAATATTCAATGAAACGCTGATGTACTGAATTGTACATAGAAGCATGTGAAAGAACCTCAGCTGGCCAAAATTATTATGAGGAGCACACAAAGGCGTCGATCATGGCCCCACGCTTGTGTCGAAATTAAACCAAGTCAGACACCCAGTTCTTGCATGTGCGTGTGCGTGTCCAACCGGAAATGAGTTGGTGGCGCCCTCTCAGTTCCGAAACCGGCACCTCGGCTTTCAATCGTGCTTTAGTAGAAAATTAAGAGGTAATTCTGACTATATGCGGTTCTTTACCGTCCAGTTCAATGTAAGAAACAAAAGAGCTCGTATTGCGAATGCCCTTCTTTCGAAAGTCTACAATTTGAGCTTCGCACCACCCTTAGCAGGTTAGATGGAAGACCTCTCATTAAGAAAACAACACCTCAGGAGCGAAGCACCCACACATTGCCGTAGCAGAAATCCGCAAGAACGGCGCATCGATTTATGAAGTCAACCAGCGCGGAGTGGTATCGTGCGAGGCATATCCACTTTAGTAACGAAGAATGGTGAATGTCGATAAATGCACCCACGCTGCAGAACTTTACGTTGTATTTTTTTTTTGCAATGGAGTCTTGAGCGCCAGAGAATAAAGGACCTCTCACCTTCCATGCGCATTGCAAACAGACCAGCGCGGCGCATGGCCACGTCCCTGCAATCGTGTCTGCAAAATATTTAGCGGCTGCACAGCGCAAAAGGCGATGACGTTTCAAATGTACGCTCACGTGCCTTTCCTCTACAGTAAGCTCCGAGTCCAGACGTAAGCCCAAGTTCCACGCACAAATACTTCTATGTAAGCCGCACTGCTTGCTACGTCACCGAATATGGCACGTGACATCGGTGCATTGTTTAGCACAGACTCGCTACTGGGAGGACAGCACTCTGCGAAACGAAAAAGAGAAAAAAGAACGAATTAGGGCTGGGAGGTAAACGTTACGCAGTACATAGACTGCGGCGTGAGAAAGGTACGGGAACAGATAAAGAATTAAAGGGTGTCTACGTTATCTGCTAAGCTCGCGTCCTGGCAGAATGTCTAGGCGAATGTGAAGTTTCTACGATCTGCTCGAACAAAGAAACAATTTGGAAAACTCGATGTGCTTAGCGGCTCCCCAGACGGCACCCTACAGCTTCCAGTATGACAAATAAGTTCTGCAGAAGCCCGCAAGCTGGAGAGACGCTTATGAAAAGGAGAACTGACAAATTTTTGTTGGAAATCACTTATCCCTTTCAAAAACTTCTTGTGTATAACCCAATTGTGTAATGGGGCCTGTTTAGGGGTTTTTTATGGTGGGAGTATGCGCAGTTTCTAGTTAGTTTTCAACAATCATCATCATCAGCGGCCTGGTTACGCCCACTGCAGGGCAAAGGCATCTACCATACTTCTCCAACTACCTTGGTCATGTACTAATTGTGGCCATGTTGTCCCTGCAAACTTCTGAATCTAATCCGCTCACCTAACTTTCTGCCGCCCCCTGCTACGCTTCCCTTTCCTTGAAATCCAGTCCGCAACTCTTAATGACCATCGGTTATCTTCCCGCCTCATTACATGTCCTGCCCATACCTGTTATATCAATTTGTTTTTAATCTAGAAAAAGATTTCACAATGTGTTTCAGATTGCTGGAGCTGTACTTTAACAGAATGATGGACGTCGTAAGCCAAGTTAAGGCGAAGCAGAAAAACTAGCTTATTTATCCTGACCATTCAGTGGGTATTGCAGATGGTGTCACAGTTTTTCTACGTCACCACTCGCGAAGCAGCCAATCGTTTAAAATTCAGTAGATGATGATTTGAGCTCATCTCTATCTGACATGTTATTTGTGCTGCCAGTCTTTGTAATGCTTTGGAAATCTGTTAAGTGAGTGAAATAAAGAGATTTCCTTGTTGTCACGTTCGATGCAGAGCCCTATATCGTGTACCGTAACCTCCTATATACTCAGCCTGCTTCGCAACTACAGCCAATTCACGTCAAACGTGTATGCGTATACTAAGAAAATCGCGATCGCTGTATAGGGAACGTTCTAACCACGGGAGGTAAATATGAAAAAAAAAGATCCATATTTACTCGTCGCCAAGATATATACAAACACCTTAGCTGCGCAGTGACTCTCCTGAGTATTCTGTGTTTGCATTAGCCGGAAAACAGACACGGCCCTTAGTACCGCAGTTGAAGCTATTCAAGGAACCCTGCAATGCGGTGGAAGTTGCTAGAAAAGGTAGCAGTGGAGCCTTCTTGCGGCATCCGCGGAAAACGCGGGCGCCAGAGCCCGGCCGGTCGCAGCACTAGAGCATTTTCAAGCTCGCTGCGCTCTGAGCCCGCGCGGCAACGCATACGAGGCGGCCGAGGGCGCTGCGAGCTTGGTGATGCCGTTTCCAGAACGTTCTACGGGCGCCACCGTTGAGATTTCCTTCCTCCTCCCCACCGCCGTCACCGCGCTTGCCCTCAACGCCGCTACTGCGTTGTTCCTAACATTTTCTTTTTACTCCTCCTCCTCCCCAGCACCACTGTTGCCCTTTCCCTCAATGACCTCCGGTGCTGCTGTTCCCTAAAGCTCTCGCTTTAGGAAAAAAAAAAAACAGTTTGCCACTATTCAAATGCTGCTACGCGTCTTCCTTTCTGTTTCTGTACCAGGACAGCGCTTCCATTTACATCAGAAAAAACATACGAGAGTACCTGCGTTCCGTGAGCTCAGTCAAACTATAAACCGTCGCGCACAATACTTCGGAACTGCTAATTAAAGTGAGGTAGAAAGAAAATTTAGAACCTCTTTC
Source organism: Dermacentor variabilis (assembly GCF_050947875.1). Classification (NCBI taxonomy): domain Eukaryota; kingdom Metazoa; phylum Arthropoda; class Arachnida; order Ixodida; family Ixodidae; genus Dermacentor; species Dermacentor variabilis. Next base: position 133,063,809 of record NC_134574.1, read on the forward strand.
AGTGCAATAGAGTTGCCAAAATGAAACCGAGTGAGCGTTCAAGACACACCTAGTAAATAAAGAGAAAAACGCGATGAATAAGAGCGCTAACACCCCGGTGTGGCAGGCGCGTGTAACTGCGTCAACAATGCTTTTATCTGCCAGTAGCAGCCTCACTTCCCCGTACTGAGTTCATTACATGGGCTTGCTCACTTCTGTCACGTCCTCTTGCAGCTAAAGCGAGGTTTGTTTATCATCAGCAGCAGTGCGCGTGAAAACTTCCTATAGTGTCAAGCCGCCACCGGCATGGTGCTTGTGTCTGGATGCTGTTCATTCCTCTCCAATAGGAAGTCAGTGTGCCTAAGCGGTGAAAAAACAAAAGAAAGACCGGGAAAAAAAGCTTTTATGAAAGCTATGGTCCGTGCGCAGCCCGAAGAAATAACAAGAGCACCACCCGACAACCGTGGTCTTTTCGTACTGTGAGTCGTTTTTGGTGGGCTGATAACGCTGCCTTTACTATTACTTTTTATTAGATGGCTCCGTGTTTGTTTCACCCTGACTGTTGCATTGCGATGAGACTCATTTGCATGCCGTCGGGATTGCGGGTCGTTCAAGCGTTCCAAAAAGCTTTGATGAGGGGAAAACGTATCCTTATGTTTTTGTTTATGGCAGGTTCGGAGTTGTACAACAAAAGCAAAGCCCGAATGCATTCTTCCGTTCATGTGGGCGCATTACGAAACACGGTATTATTCAATAATAAACTATGCAATCAGGTATTTTATACGTAACTGGCATTCGCCGCCTTAAATAATGCTAATGTGCACCGGTGTTTGGATTGATTGTGCGTTTTCTGTAAGGTTAAATGTTGATTGTGAAAATATTGATCGGAGAGTATGCAGGAGTAGTGATAAATATAAGAGCGATGCCAGGTGTTGCGTCACAGTCGTTAAAAGACTACACTTGACGCTGAGGTCAAATACGTACATTCTTTCTACAGCGAATGAAATTGTAATTCCATGTCAATTACAAACATAAATATACCCAAGAAATTACCTAAAGGGCTTCACACGTAGGTGAAAAACCATCAGCGAATGCCGGCGATGACTGCCAAGGGAGGGGGAGGGGCAGAATACAGGGAAATGCAAGGATGAAATAAAGCAAAGTGACAGATTTTTATGCTAGCCAGAAAAAAAGCCACGCGTCATTGCATTGGTTATGAGGTCCTCATCGTATGTTCTATAGCTGCTCGTTACTTATTTGCAGTCTCACGCACGAGGCGCTATGTAGCTAATATTGTTGCGTTCTCACATAATGTACAGCGTGCCAATACTTCCTCACGGATGTGTCGCTGTGGCTCAGGACATGCGCTAATCTTTTTCCTCTAACTGATCCGCACTCATTTGCGAAAGAGGAAGGAACTTCTCTTGGAAACGCAGAACTGAAGGAGTGGATCAGGAAATGCCTCTGACGAGTCCTGGTAATTTCTATCCCTCGACTGGGTTTCGTAAAACGGCTTCCGTTTTCCTCTGTACAACTCATTTCACCGCAAAAATCGACCTTTGTGCCACTTGTTTTAGGACGAAATCTGAAGACCTTGGCAAATTCTATAGGAGATCACGATAGTTGTACTGAGCCAAATGCAATATCTTATCCTGCAACCACAACATTTTTATTTTTCCAGTTATTCGACTGGCTCGATTCGCGTAGAAAAACCACTTAAGTTGCGAGTGGTCTCGAGCGGGGGGGGGGGGAGGGGGGCGGCTCTGTTTGAGGGGTGAAGTCGGTGCAAGCGCTAGGTTCACGTCTCTCGACAGTGTATGTCGGTGAACGCGGGCATGGAGGCAGCTGCGATTTTGTAGATGCAGATTGGGCCGAATCCTTAGCTTGTGACCGAGTATAGAAAGCTATCCGCTGTAATTAAGGCATTATGCGCTGAAATGCGCAAATATTCGTTGCTTGGGGTTATTTAGGAAGCGCCTCTCTCTTTTTTTTCACTGCGTTGTTCAGCAGAGAACCGAGCCGTTAACCATCACAACGGTCGCGGTGCAGCATAGGTGGCTATACAATACGAGTCGATCGATTTGCCATATCTCTGTTGTCTTCAGCGGCGGGAGCTTCGGTGCGAAGCGTGGCTACAGGACCTGCTGATCTGCAGCTGCTGCGGTATGGTATCCGGTCGGGAGTGAAAGAGGCCGGCTGTCGTTCGCGAGCACTCCACCAGATCACCTAGCATTCACGAGCCCCAGAATTCTCGCGCAACACCACTAGCGTCGTAAATGCATTTAACGGTCGGCTTTACACCGACAACACGGCCTTTGCATCGGCGTTTTCTTTTTGTATTGCACGCAAGTCCAACCACCACCGAGAATTAAAATGGGCGGAAGATCAAAGGAAAGATATTTGCTGCAAAAAAAAAAGAAAAATAGTAGAAAGATGCAATGGCTCAGATTGCAGGCGGTCGTGCACATGGAGCCGTTCCAGGGACAGGAGAATGTTTCGTATCGCGCATGCGCGCTGAACTCCAGACTTCACGCGCATCCACTGGAGCATGGCAGCGGCTCCTCTCGTTAACGCTAAGCGGGTATCGATCAAGATGGTATCCTCCTTCGGTCCACGCTGCTTACATTGTACCGACGATAGAGCTTTTATAGAGCCATCGTTACACGCTCCAGTTGGATTCCTGCAGCGCGATGGCGATAGCCCTGGTAGCCAGGCCAGTGAGGGCTGGGGGAGAAAGCTCATTTTCACGGTGCATTGAATATTCCGGAAGGAAAACAAAAGTAAAGCCATGTATATATATCATCGCAATAAAAGCACAAGTGAAGAGAGCAGAAAGGCTTCCCCACTATTGCATCACCTGTAACCCCACGGGTGCTGCGAAACGTTTTCCCAGTTCTTTTAGTCTTTTTTTTTTTTGGCAGTTCACTTTCTTTTCTGGTACGTGATTTCGATGTGGTTGACGTGGCATTCGCCGTCATCAGTCTTTGGCGGCGGCGATGCTCGCCGAGCGCCAATTATGAGGCAGCCAGTAAGGAGACGAACCTCTCCGAGCCGATCGAAGTGACGGGATATGGAGCGAACCGAAACAAGGTTACCGGGGAGCAAGGTGATGGGAGTGCTGCAGAAGTGTATCGATTTACGGTCGTGATTTACGCTCGTGCGGGGTTTCACGCTCGGCTCGCTACTTTGATTAGATGTGCGCCTCCATCCCAAAGTGTCACCTGCCGTAACGTTTAAGTGGTCGTTCGGTCGTATTGTGTTCGACTTCGCTTGTTCTTTGTTAAGGTATTATGATTTCTTATTCCTAATTTATTTATTTGAATAAACCTCAGTTGATATTAAGCACTGCGGTCGAGTTCTTTACCTTCGAATTGACCTTTTTTTTTTCTCACAGCTCACCTCAAGCGTTTCGACAATTGGGTAACGATAACCTTCGAGTAACATTCATATCATGCAGGCGCGCATGGCGCTGAGCGATCAGTTTGTGTTTTTAGCGGATGAAACGCGGTGCTCGGGAGAAGGATAAATACGTTCACGTGTCAATATCGTACAAGCTTACACTACGATTTGTAACAAAGTCCAAATCAAGGGTACTTTGCAGAAACAATAAATGCCGCGCAGTAACTATCTGCAATATTTATCTGTTCAGAAAATTATTTTAAAGCACTGGTTGCTCGCCTTTCAAGTTTAACTGTTGTATAATTCCCCAATATTTCCTCAAGGGGTGTAGGCGTTTGTCATGAGCGCATCATTTACCTAGGAATTTATTTCTATGTTAAGCTTGAATGCTGCAGTACCACAAGAGGTGTTTAATATATGCTTCCTATTCAGAGCCAAAGCACACCGCACTTTCGGCTCCTCCTATTTAATATAAATAAGCACTTTGCGTACGTTGTGCCTACACGTAATGCGTGCATTAGTGTCTCGAGATAAGGTGTAGCAGTTTTTTGGAATGTTGAACTACATTTTTGGGTCAATCTCAAATAAAACGATGTTTCGACCATGGTGTTCAAACCAGGTGCATCTCAATCATCAGCCTGAAAGGTTGGCTAAACTTATGCACAGCTGGAAGTTTATATTAGTGTGCAATATTAAAATACAGGATGCTTCAAAAGTCAGAAAAGACGCAAAAATGGAACTAGGCCGGATGTCGTTGTCCTTAAATTCACAAACTAGCATGTCGTGACGTCATGGACTTTTACAACGTCTGATGGCATCGCGTTTAGGCGCAAGCAGCACTACATTCGCGTTTTATATAAATTGAAGATTCGTACCGAAAAGTTTGGATAACTGTGGCGGTGCCCGAAGGGCTCACATACGCGAGAATATTTCCGAGCACAGTACGTAACAATGACGTAGAAGTGATAGGGCGTCGACGCGAACTTAGAGAGAAAGAAAAGTTACACTTACATTTTATCCACTGGTAGTGAACGTTTTCCCGGACGAAATGAACAAAGTTGAGAGCTTTTGAAGAGTACTTTACTAATCTGCATTGATATGGTGTTGCTCTTTCTATTGAACATAGAAAAAATATTTCTATTAGCATATTAAGCGTGGGTATTGAAATATACAAAGACGGGAAATATTTCTTGAACCTTACTTCCACTATTAGGCAACCTAAGGAGCTCAAAAAGCAAACAAATGTTACGTACAAATTTTCTGGACCTAACTGCTGCTCATCCCTAAATGGTCCGCCCTTTAAGTCTTTCTTGCGCTATGTGTATTGTGCACTGAAAAAAAATTCCACTTGCAAAGTTCCCGCGCTTTCTCCCGACTTGACGCGGGAGTCTCTCCAACCTTCAGCGATGATTAGCACGTAGCTTTTGCGGATTTTCCTTTAGCCGAGGGGAGGGCAGAATGATACACTGCAGCTGCAAATAAATGTCTCAGAAGGGAACATGGAGATAAAGAAGGTTTTATAGGGAAGAAAGCTCTAAAGGAAGCAAATAAGGAATGAAAGTATATTGAAAGAGAGATAAAATGGTTCGTGCATTATTAGAATTTAGAGCTCTGGTGTCCGGAATGCAACAAGAACACTGGAAACGAAGTTAGAAAAACACTAAGGACCGGGGTGAGGGAGATAAGAGCCGGTGGAAGAGGGAATGTAGACAAGCATTAGAAAAAGTGCTTTTATTCAAGGACACGCAGGCAGAAAATGATTCGCTCTTCCTGCTTGTAGCAGCCTGTCGTGGACGGATGGTTACGCACCAAGAGAGAGAAAAGTAGCAAAATTAATGTGTTCCTCCCAAAAACACGCATGCGATGGGCCTTTTCTTTTACCAGCGCACGTATGCACTGGCGTTGCTTTTACATAAGTCTGCGCACATACACGTAGGGCCGCTGTCCACCAAATGTTTGCTCGATAATGCCTGCACATATTCGAGCACATGCCGCCTTTCTTTTCTTTTCTTTATCTTACTTTCTCATCTCTTTCAGGAGTGCTCTCTGTCAACCTGTCTGCCCTTTGCGGCCCTTTTTTTAGACTATACAATGTGTGTACTTTCTTGATACCGCATCGTAAGGCCAGACGTTTTCTTGGTTTTTTTGCATTTACTCCTTTTCTGATAAGTGGGCATGCCTCCCACCCTGGTGATCACCGCCAGATCCCTCCGTTTCATTAGTGGCTGGCCTTAATTCTTTAGTATTCACCTTTTCTACTCACTCTCCATGTGCGCAACGATGCTGCCACATGGGACGAGGATTAGCGATTATAAAATTGCTGCAGTATCTTACCTAGGCTTATCGCCGCATTTTTTGTTTATCGAACGTCGAAGCCTCAACGCCTACCACTGCCTTGATATAGGTGATTGCGGCACCAGCTCATTCTATATAGAGAAGTGAAAAAACATGGTTTTATTTCCTAACCTTTCGTGTTGTACGGGCTTCCTTCCTTTATTTTTCGTTCATTTCATATTTGTTTCTTTATATATTTATGAATTTTTTAAAATTTATGTTGTTCAGGGAACACCTCGTACGTAATTTCCTAATCTTGTACATTCCTGTATTCTACAAGTGCGTAGATTTCTTTGTTTTCAAAACCACAAAATAACTCTGTACATATTGTCCTTTATTCACCGGTTTTCGTTCCTCTTTAGAAAATATTACACCATTTTATGAACGCACAACGCTACGCCTGTAGGGCATAATTGATAAGTATTACTAGTTATAATACATTAACGCAATGGGCAATGCTATTCAAAGCATTACCTGTGTACCTTAGAAAGCATCTCCTCGTATCAATAAATATCCCCTGAAATGGAGAAGGAACAAGGCCAGCTTATTATGGAGCTTTCTGTCAAAATGAAGTAATGAAATAAATTTAGAGTGGTTAAAGTGGCGTTATATGAACACTGCTTCTCCAGTTTGTGATGGCATCAGATGCAGAACTGAACTTTTTTTTCAGCACTGTATTTAGCTGTGTCCCACCAATACCTGCATAATAAAAAATAAATAAAACAGAGAGAGTGTTGTAACGTGCTAACACTTTCCTCGAGCTCACTGCGAGAAAAGCCACGCCGACTTTCTTTCAAGGTTTACGGATGTTTGCAGTCGATCAAAGTTATGCACAATTCATGGCGGTAAACTGCGTTTTGTATTGAAGCCGATGTGCAGTTCTGTCGAGCGCTGCGAATAAGACGGTTGGACGCGGCAAGAAGGAAGGGCAAAAGTGCAAAAAAAAAGAAGAACATGGGACGAACAGTTAAGTCACGGCGATTGCAGGTGTCCGGCTTTGGAAGTGAAGAGGCGATGGGCTATTCCTTCTTAGGAAGCCGCTGATGCTTCGTGCTTTTTCACCTTCTATACTGTGGAGAGTGATCGCCGCATTTAGTGACGAATTTAAATAAATAGACATTGGGGTCTTTCCCAAGCAGGAATGAAGACATATTTCATATAGTTGTGCCCTTCGGATGCAAAATTCTCTCGTCCTAAGAGACAGCAAACGTAAATAAAGCGTATTGCGAAGTAACCACCAAATGTATGAGTGCCCGAAGAGATCATGGTAATACCGTGTGTCTTCAAAAGTAATTTTTACTTTTCACGTAAAATAATTTTGAAAAGCTCACAGAGGATTACGGCATATTCGAATACAAAGGCTGAGCGCAGCAGCTCTGTATGTATTTTCCTATCGTGATATATTTCCTGTCACAGACAATCAGTCTCGTGCAGCACGCTGCGAACGGAGCGAAGTGGGGAGCGACTGCCTCGCTAATTGGAACAACGAGAGAGGCAGCGCGCGGGTGAGAGCGATTCACAGCAGCCGGCGCAGACGGACATCCGCTCACTCAGCGCTTCGTTTCCACATGCGTGACGTGCGCTACTCTGGCGCCATCTCGTAGCCCTTGTAGCCACAGAGCTCGTCTTGCGCGGCACTGCGCTTTCCTTCTAACGCTTTCTCCGTGCCCTCTTCCTCCGCTGTCCGCCTCATGGTTCCGGTGCACGCTCCTTCTCCAATTTCCTCCTCGCGTTCTCTTCGCTATCGCCGTCTTTCACCACCCGCTGCGCTCCGCTCTCGCTCTTTCATCCTTCCCTATGCTCCTTCGCTCGGTTACGAGGAATGTTGGTGAACGCCGACGCTGAATGCAGGAACCGGCGCCTAAGAGCTCCGCTCTGAAATTCTAATTGAAATATGTACGATTGCAGAGCATTGCTGGCCCCGTATATAAATCGGGCAATATGTCTTGCGCGAAAAGTTAGGGGAAACAAAATGCGCATGCTTCAAAGACGTGTCCCTTCTGCTGAATATTCGCCTTCAAAGAAAGACCTACGCGTTTTCTATCAATGTCTATGTAGGAAGAAACAAACAGAATAAAGCTTTCAGGTCCATTTGCATATATAAATAATTACGTAATTTATATACTTATTTTCAATAAGTTGTGCTTCCCTAGACAATATTTGCCCACCTTCGGAAATGTTGGACAACGTGCTCGCTTTCAATCAGACATTACGCATGCGTGTAACGCATGGCCTGAGCTTGATATTCTTGATTTGTCGATTCGCCGTCCTACGTACTAACGGGTGCTTCTTTATTCCTGCAGCAAAAAAAAAGTGACACAGCTTCTTGGAAGAACTCATTATGCACACGGAGACACCACACAAACTTATGTGTTTTCGTCGACAATTGTGCCCTGAAGCAAGGCTCTTGACGTTTACTCTTGTCTGATATTTCTTAGTTGTTCAACAACTTTTTCATGAATCGTAGAATTTTTTTTTACCCAGAAGCCATAAAATGTCGACTTGTAGTTATTGAAATATCTTTATAACGAAAAGTTACACGTACATTGTTTTCATCAGCTTCTGTAGGTCATTTCTGAAATGTTTGTAATGATTATGATATATTTGACTTTGTGACATTTGCTTACTACTTTCTTACCTACGTGTTTACACAGTGTGCTGGTCGATCGTGGCCGGTAGAAAAGAGCCCGCACATTACATAATTTTCTTGTAGTCTTTGGCATAAAAATAAAAATTTTGCTATTGGAAAGACACATGTTGATAGAAGCTTAGCACTATGCGGCTCCCTTTAGTGCTTTAGCTTCCGTCCTATACTCATTCCTGCGCTGGCTTCCGCAGCGCCACAGGATCGGCCGTTTCTGTATGCAGCCTTGCCAGCTGTCATTGTATAGTCTCATTTCTTTGTTATAATACCCCATTTTTGATGACTGTTCGCGCAGCCTGGCGGACTAATTACTGGTTCTTCAGTCTCTCTTTTGTCCTCATAGAAATAATGCACCACGCATATAACAAAATCCGATGCTACAAAAAATATAGTGCGAAACTATTCACCACGCCACAAAATGAAATTGACCTGCGTGCACCACCACAGAAATATCTAATGGGAAACGATTCTCCAACTCCTTACGGCGCCGACTTGCCGTTTTGTCCTGATGCTGCTTAGCTACCAGCTGCACCATGACACATACACCATAACACATGCCACATTTAATTTCGTTTCATTTTCATCCTAAAGGCCCGGAGGCATTACATAAGGGAGGGCTTTAATACTTGTTACAATGTTACTGTGACAGTGCTTGTGACAATGCAGTGACCGTAAAACTTTCCGCGAAATATTAAATAACCACATTGCTTCATTACCGATCCTACCCACCCGTACTCCAACACAATGTTCCTCTTTATGCGCAATGCTTCCTGGCTTGATTTTGTTTATTGTACACGCGCACGATGTTGTTACCAACTAAGCTACCGTGCACCATTTTCCTATCCACTTTCTGGAGAACTTAAAAATAATCCTAAATACCTCAGAAAGTAGACGACAACTCATTGCTGCGGTAGCTGAATTGCTAACAGCATCACACCCACAATGCGAAGGCGTGGGTTCGTATCCCACCTGCGACCACTAGCTTTTTCATGCGTTTTCACTCTCATTTATTTATAGTTTCCATTTTTCAATTAGCAACTACAAAGAGTTACCCCTTTGTGGTCGATGGTGTCATTATGAGCCGGCTTCTTATAATTTGACAAATAATTATCGGCCCCCTTTTTCGTTACTTCTCGTTCACGCACACGCACGTATATTATATATATATATATATATATATATATATATATATCATCATCATCAGCCTAGTTACGCCCACTGCAGGGCAAAGGCCTCTCCCATACTTCTCCAACTACCCCGGTCATGTACTAATTGTGGCCATGTTGTCCCTGCAAACATCTTAATTTCATCCGCCCACCTAACTTTCTGCCGCCCCCTGCTACGCTTCCCTTCCCTTGGAATCCAGTCCGTAACCCTTAATGACCATCGGTTATCTTCCCTCCTCATTACATGTCCTGCCCATGCCCATTTCTTTTTCTTGATTTCAACTAAGATGTCGTTTACCCGCGTTTGTTGCCTCACCCAATCTGCTCTTTTCTTATCCCTTAACGTTACACCCATCATTCTTCTTTCCATAGCTCGTTGCGTCGTCCTCACTTTCAGCAGAACCCTTTTCGTAAGCCTCCAGGTTTCTGCCCCATATGTGAGTACTGGTAACACACAGCTGTTATACACTTTCCTTTTGAGGGATAGTGGCAACCTGCTGTTCATGATTTGAGAATGCCTGCCAAACGCACCCCAGCCCATTCTTATTCTTCTGGTTATTTCAGTCTCATGATCCGGATCCGTGGTCACTACCTGCCCTAAGTAGATGTATTCCCTTACCACTTCCAGTGCTTCGCTACCTATCGTAAACTGCTGTTCTCTTCCGAGACTGTTAAACAATACTTTAGTTTTCTGCAAATTAATTTTCAGACCCACCCTTCTGCTTTGCCTCTCCTGGTCAGTGAGCATGCATTGCAATTGGTCTCCTGAGTTACTAAGCAAGGCAATATCATCAGCGAATCGCAAGTTGCTAAGGTATTCTCCATCAACTTTTATCCCCAATTCTTCCCACTCCAGGCCTCTGAATACCTCCTGTAAACATGCTGTGAATAGCATTGGAGATATCGTATCTCCCTGTGTGACGCCTTTCTTTATAGGGATTTTGTTACTTTCTTTGTGGAGGACTACGGTGGCTGTGGAGCCGCTATAGATATCTTCCAGTATGTTTACATATGGCTCATCTACACCCTGATTCCGTAATGCCTCCACGACTGCTGAGGTTTCGACTGAATCGAACGCTTTCTCGTAATCAATGAAAGCTATATATAAGGGTTGGTTATATTCTGCACATTTCGCTATCACTTGATTGACAGTGTGAATATGGTCTATTGTTGAGTAGCCTTTACGGAATCCTGCCTGGTCCTTTGGTTGACAGAAGTCTAAGGTGTTCCTGATTCTATTTGCGATTACCTTAGTAAATACTTTGTAGGCAACGGACAGTAAGCTGATCGGTCTATAATTTTTCAAGTCTTTGGCGTCCCTTTTCTTATGGATTAGGATTATGTTAGCGTTCTTCCAAGATTCCGGTACGCTCGAGGTTATGAGGCATTGCGTATACAGGGTGGCCAGTTTCTCTAGAACAATCTGACCACCATCCTTCAACAAATCTGCTGTTACCTGATCCTCCCCAGCCGCCTTCCCCCTTTGCATAGCTCCTAAGGCTTTCTTTACTTCGTCTGGCGTTTCCTGTGGGATTTCGAATTCCTCTAGGCTATTCTATATATATATATATATATATATATATATATATATATATATATATATATATATATATATATATATATATATATGTATATATATATATATATCGAGATATACTTACCAGCGGACGTGGTACCGTAACTGGGTGGCGACAAAAAATTTTATTTGAAACAAATCTTGCATGCATGTATAGGCTCCTCACTATATATTATCATAATCTGCGCATTGCAACAATGCTAATGTAAATAAATTTGTGTGCTGTCTTGAAATAATGAAATGGTTCATTATTGCAACTTAATTCATGTAATGCGTACTTGCAATTACACGACAGCATGAGCGTAGTTTTCCAAGAAAGGGTCAGCCTTATATTGGAAATTATTTGTTGATTGCTATATTGCTTTAAGGCTGTTCTTCGCGCTAAATTTATTGCGAATATACATATCCTGCTTTCCACACACGTAAGAGAAAATAAATCGAAGAACTTTTAGACATATTTCGTATATTTATTGCGGCCGCCTTTCCAACGTGCTCCTTCAAATTTTATTGTCTATTTAGCTATTGTAAATTACTACCCATTATTAGCCAGTGAATATATTAAATGATTGTAAAGATTTCTTATTCTTGCACCTCATCTTTTCATTAATTCAGCAATAACAATTTTGCCATTGTGTACGCCAAAATGGCTTTAAACCTAAAATGAATTGCGTGTGGCTCAGATAAATAATTCGCGCGCGATTTCTTTTTCTGTTTCTGTTTGGTAAGCGAAGTTTGGGGAATTGATTTCAAGCTTGATTGAACTTATTCAAGGAGTGGTAATAAATAATTTACATTGATGTCGCTTTTCCAAGTGCTTTAGAGTTTTTCAATATATTCATTTAGTCAATTTCGTGCTCCGCGTAACTTAACGAACGTGTTACAGCTGATGAACGTTTGCGGTATACGTGATTGCGTTAGAAATGTGTTCTCGGCAATTTCACCTAAACCGGCGCTGGAAACCAGAAAGCAAACCACAAACATTAACATGTTGAAACCGAGTCAATTTCAGCTATTTGTCGACCTACTGATACTCCCACGCGCATTACCTTCCGCTACTATAAGTTTATGACAAATTAGAGACCTATTCGCAGAGACAGCCGGTTTCACAACCAGTGTCGCAAAGCCGATTCAAACGCGTAGCTCGGCTAATAAGGGCGAAACACCACAAACCCGACGACAAAACCACTTTTGTTGTTATCGCAGAATAACATTGATCAATTGTCAAGGAGAATAAAGCCGTGCAAGCATTAACGTGTTCATAATTAGGTCCCAACTTGCCACACAACACGTATGTCAAACGTCTAGACTCGACTCTTATCCGACTGCAAACAAAACTTCCTTCTCCTTCCTCTTCTCGCCCTCAGCGAAAGACGTTTACCGAACCCTACCACTTCACAAACTTGTATGCCTCTCGGTGCTTCACCAGTTGGCTTCTGGCCCATGACTGCTCTCGAACAAGACACGCGGAAGCACACGCGTTCGTTTAGAGTCCGCCGTGCAATTTAGAGAACCGGCGAGTCGGCATTTCGACGCTCTCGCACTGACGCAAGATCTCTACCCGTTAAACCGTCAGCGCTTTTGAAAGAGAGCACGCAAGAATGGTCCGTTAATTAGGTTGGACTCTGCATTAGCTTTCTGCCCAGCCGCGCCGCTTCTCACTAAAGCACAACCCTCCCGCTTCCCTTGGAACACAGTTTCACTGAATAAGCAGCAAGTCGCCTCGCTATGCGTTCGGTGGGAGAGCCAGGTACGCTGTTTCCTTTCTTTGCGGAGGTTTTGTCGCGTCCGCAGTTTTTCGCAAATATTGCTTATTATCCTTTCTCGAATATTGTCGAGTCGGCACGGTAAATTGTGACCTAAGTCGGCCGTTCTTGTTTGACCCGTTTGAGAAACTCGGCCAATGCAGCGGGATTATAAGTGCTTGCGTCATCGTATTTTACAATGGCATGTTTTACAAGGGGATCCTGAACCATCCGACCAGCTAGGCTAAAAAAAAATTATGCCGATCAAACGCACATTGCGGAATAATATACGAAGCGTCGCTTTTGTAAATTGGTTATTTAGAAGCTCTAAATTTGCACACGTAAATCCTGCGTTTCTGATGTAAAGAGAATGGCGCCAGGCGCGCGTTCTTCCGCCATACCGGGCCGCCCAATGCGACAACCCATACATTGGATTGTATTGCTACATTTCTTCTTATCGATGTTTAAACCTATCAGTCGCTTATTGGCCAATCTCCCATTATAGGTAAATGCCATAATACAAGAATCGTGCTTATTATCAGCGCATGGCGATTACCGCGAAGAGCTAGCTTGAGCTGATACGATATGAACCAGCGTGCTTCTTCTTGGCCCATGGTCATGTGTGGACACGCGCTGAAGTATGGATATAGTTATCATAATCCACACAAGAAGTCCCGCCAACGGCGTTCAAACCTTGGGACTTCTTTCTGTGTATGCACAGCTATGTATCATTCATACTGTATATAATTAACTTGAATTGAATTGGAGAAAAAAAAGTAGATGCGTATTTGGCTTCTTAGTGAAGGTTTGACTTCATTATGATGAGAATCGCACTGTCTGAAAACCTAGGATGAGGCAAAAGATTCCACAAATGTTAAGCAACACGTATATGCATAGGACTGACTCTAGGACAGCTGCATGCCTTGGGGCAGACACTTGTGCGGAGCTCCATAAGTATCACGCCGTTAAAGCATCTTACGAAATGAGTGTTTCTGATACGGCGGTTACCCGCATGTAGACGTTAAACGAGACAACCGAAAGCATTCTAAGCGACATCCCGACGAAAGCCAATCATCTTGTTCATGCCGTCCACGAGGGGCGTCTGGCTTCAGTGAAGGGACATTAAAAATGGGATCGAGAATTTGGGTTGACAACACATCGTGCGTGATAAAGTAGAAATTGTGACCGGTACCTCCAATTGCGCAATCAGACATCGTACAAGGTAAGAACAATATTTCGTCACTTGGTCAGCCTTAGGCAAGGAGGGATCAGCCGTAGTATTGCACATACTTAGGCATCAATCTTGTTCAAGCGCTCCCCTCTTATTGACCTGCGGTGAAGCCGAAGCTAATCAATTATTTGGAGGCTGCCGAGGAGACAAGGTCGCACCGGCATTGGCGAGAGCATGCGAAAGCGTTCACTCACCTAAGAAGCAAAAGTACGCAAAGGGGTGAATACAGCTCGGCGACGTAGTCTGCTTCGATGTAGAAATGAAATAACGATGGTGTTTTGAATGAACGGGATTCTTTCCATCGGACATACCACTGCCGGGGGACCACCGTGGTGTTGAGCATGTTCTCTGTGTTTAGTCACTATAGAAAGCGCATTGACTAGAACTATGTTTACATTAGCGCTGATTTTTGGCAACTTGGGCAAGTGTTTTCTGTGATAAATATCTGCGGTAAATTAGCGACAACATTTGTTTTTGCTGCGTTGGAAAAGATAAAACAAGTCGTCAATTCCTGGGCAATCTTTTCTTATAATGAAGACAATGTTAAAACTTAGAACGCGGTTTTGCTGTCTTGAAGGTGAATATACTGCTCCAATAAAGATATCAATATCTCAAATAGGCCATAAGTCTTCCTTACGCACAAGCGCTCGCTATTTGGAATCGGTCATAAGTTTTCTTCAATTATTGCTGCACTTATTGGTAACGCCATCTGAGTATATTCGGGGAAAATGCACTGGTACCCTGCACACTTACCTTTGCAGGCCCCCACAGATCGCCACTGTTTATGTATTGACAATTATATTTCCTCAATTTCTTGATTTCTGCCAAACGCTGATTTAACACACAACACACTTCCACAAAAAAAAAAGAATTCAAAACAGCTGAATTGTTTTGCGCCCTACATGTTTCGTGGCCTACGTGGGGAATTATTTCTGGGCACTTATTCATTCATTATGACTGAAAATTTATTTAAAAATTCCACACTGAAGAATATTCTTCAAGCCGCAAAAGAAGTAACCTTTTACATTCAGTGGTGTGTTTTATCTTATTTAACTGTTGCTAATAAGGTGTTTATGTTTTCTCTTCCCCAGAATAAACTAACGTATATTCCTGGGACTCTTTTCATAGGCGCTCTCATTTGTGCGCGCTTTGCCTCCGTAGGTTTCCCTTCGTTGCCAAAGGTACTTGTCCCGGAATATAATCCTTACGGCTTTTCTCTGCCGTGTCTGGGGAAATGCGAAACCGCCGCACGTGGAAGCTGCGTCGATTAGGCGTCTGTTGCGAGCAACCCCAAGCACTGTCAAACGCTTACAGACCACTTGACGAGGTAACACATGTGCAGCAGCCACGCGCACGTAGCCTTCCCTTCATAGCCACAGAAGTTTGCCCGCGAGTAAAGTGTTCCTGTTGAGCTGCTGTGCACGTGCACTGGTCTGAGCCTAACGGACAGTAAAACACAAAACAACGTTATCTAACATTTCACTGGGTACCGAATGACGCCGAGAGTAATCCCTAGGTATAATTTCGCGCACCAACAAGGCGCTACGCCTGCAATGACACTGGCGGCGCTTCTCATCATGGCAGCGTCTCCTGAAAATTGCCAGGGCGCAATTTCTTTTACCCAGAAGATGTTGGCCAGCGTAATAGGACGCGTAAGCATGTCGCTAGAACACCGTGCGAGGAGTTAGAGCGCTATCTATCCCTATCAATGCTTCGCCGTTTGGGCGAAAGTGCCAATGTTGTTTCTTTTTATGCTAAAGCACCAAAGGCCCATTCAGCGAATACAAAAATGAATGCGAAAACATCATGTCCAATTGAACGCCCCTGAGCGGTCCTTCGAGTTAGGAATTCCTCGCGGGCGAGTAAGCGAGTTGAGACGCTCAGCGCGTTTTGATAGGCCTTACCTAGGCGCAGTTAGAACGCCGGCGATAGATAGCCTGCGCGCACAACACAGGTTTCCGATAGCGACAATGACGTGGCGTCGCGGCGATATCCTCTCCGCTCCCGCAACAGCTGGCGCGCTAGCGTTGCATCAGGTGTTCCCTATCGTCCGCCCTGATCTGCCAAGGCACGCTGGGGCCGTTGCGTCACAGCCAAAGGGAATTTGTCGAGGCGCGTCCGTGACGTGGCGTCGCAGCCACTGGGACTTTAGGGGCTGTTTCGCTACTACAGACCACGGAGCAAGAAACATTTAGGAGAGGAAACTCCGCTGTTTGCGGCGACCAGAAAAGGTCACAAGCCCGCGGAGGCCGTTATCGTGCTGGCGGCGCCTGGCGGCGTTGATAGAAATTACCACCATTGAGAGTGCGCCGGAGCAGCCTGCCCGGGCGCTGCATTTTTTTTTTCGCTGCGGCTTCTACAACGCGCCGCATGGCGCCACCACTGTATACGGCCCCGTCGGCACATACAACAATTGCGACCTTATCTGGTCGCCCGCGCTCGCTCGCGCTGACGGGAGTTTCACCTCCTAGATGTCTTACTCCGTGCTACAGACTGATGCCGGCTTTCTCCCGCAATGGGCCATTTGACGCTTTCGCATCAAAAAGGCGGCGTCAGTCTCTAGCAGCGAAAGGTCATAATACACCATGCACCTATCATATAGGAAAAAGAACGGGCAATGAATATGCAGGAACACATGTCCGGGAGGAGTTATACGATAATATTTTGCCCTGACTTGTGCGCACCTCCCTGTACTAGTATTCGTCGTCGTCCTGTCTGCGTCTGGAAGAGCCACAAGAAACAGTAGATCTTGAAAGCCCTTTCATCTAAACCAATTTTCGAAGAAGTCGTGATTTTTCTTTCTTAAGATATTTTGGCGACACTATTGTCGAAGAGTAGCATACCATACAGAAGGCTCAGGTGCGAACAGTTCCTTTATAGAAACTATGAGAGCCTCCAATTGTTGGAATCGCCATTTGCATTGGAACTTTCTGCTCACGGCGCTGTCTGAAGAAGGCAGTGTTTGACTGCTTCATTAGAACAAGGAGACAAGTATACAAGAAAGTGGAAAGAGCTTCGCGAGAGCAAGGCCTTAGTCCTTTTGTTAGCTCGGCTAATTGAGCTTGTTTCAGCACTTCTGTCTAGAGAAAGAAGTTTATGACCATTCAGTTAATTAGGTCAGAGAAAGGGCGCACTCGGAATGCATCTATGATTTTTTACCGTTTCTTCTCATTTCAACTTCAATGATTTTGTTCTTCTCTTAGTTTCCAAAAAAAATATAGTGTCGCTGACGATCACGTTTACGTTTCTTTTCCATGTGAGCATGGATGCCCAGATACGTGCATACAAATTCCCGCATTACCACTCGTCTCCAACACAGTTTCTATCCTTGTGAGCACAAAAATATGTTTAGCTCAGTGAAATGATCGCTGCATGTTAAGCCGCTGACATTGGTAGATAGAAATAAGTTTTAGACACTGAGTTTTCTTCATGCATGTAAACGCGCAGAAAAGAAGAAAAGTACTAATGAATCAACTCTCCTTAGTTGATTGGTTAGAGCAGAAGGCACAAACTCAAGATAAAGGACAATGATTGCATCGTTTAGAGATTTTCAGAGAATATTTGGTTGAGTTTTGGAGGGCATGAAGGAGTCATTCGAGCAGGATACACTTTGTGAGCGTTGAGGTTGTGGGAAGTTGTTCCCAACATGCATAACACTGAACGGGATGCGGCTTTCCGATCGCACAATAGGTTTCTGTGGCCTTCCTTTCTCTAGGATGAGCCAACTGACACTTCGAGCACTTCACGGGACAAATTGTTCACGCAACGCAAGAAAACAGCGGGCTATTTTCAGCACACGCAATTTTTCGGCCACCGACCCTTGCAAATAAAGACTACTTCAAAAGGCCTCACTTTCCTTATCGCCAACCAGTTGCAGAACTTTGTTTGCTGCAAGTAGGCATAAAAAATAATGTGCAAGAACACTGCACCACTTCAAACTTACTATAGGGCGCAGAGAAAGGCTCAAGGAAAGATTATATTCCCGCTATTTCCGGGCTCCGCCATGGAGAACATTTCATATTAGCGGTAGGCTTTGTGTTATGGTTAGTTGGTTAGTTGGGGTTTAAGAGGAAGCTTTAGCTCGGGTGCTCCTATTTAAATACATGTAAAAGCAGAATTCGTTTTTCTCTGCAACCACTGCACCAAATTTGACGAAATTTATTGCATTTAGAAGAAAAACTTAAGATCTAGTGACTGTTGGTTTCGGATTGTTGAGTTAGGTTGTCAATTTTTTATTAAAAATTGGCAAAAATCGAAAATTTTCAAAAAACGAGACTATCAAGTTTACAACTCCGTAACTCAACCACAAAAATGATAATAAAATTTTGTGAATTGCATCTAATAGTACATCTAAAGCGGACAAAATTGATATGTTACACATAAATATAAAAAAAAAAATTTAATCATAGGGAAATACAACTTTTCCAAAACCGTTGTAACCAACCTAACACATTCACGTAAGATGTAAAATGACATATTGAATTTGTCCGCTTTGAATGATCTAATGAATGCCGTTTACAGAACCGCGATATCTGCTCTTGATGCAGAGTTATGAATTTGTAAACTTCGTGCTTCTATTTTTTTCAAACTTTCGAATTTTTGAAAATCTTTTTAACAAAATTCAGGACCTAAATAGAAATTCCGCGACCAACAGTCACTAGAATTTCACTTGCCCTCTCAAATGCAACAAATTTCATTAAAATCGGTCCAAGGGTTACATCAGAAAAACGTTTTTGCGTTTTTACATGTATTTGAATAGGCCGCGTCGGAGTTGGGCCCGAGCTAAAGCTTCCTCTTAATGGCACAAAGGCAACTAAGGCCATGCTGCGCCAGTCACAAGACAAATGGAAACGCTAGGTTAGAGCAGGCAAACCTGCATTGCATTATAGTTCGCGTAAATAACCAGTTGTCTCTAAAAAGTGGAACAGGTTAGTAAAAGGCAGTAGCGGGTCATCTGCCAGTAATAGGGCAGGGCGTAAAGGCATATTTAAATTGTATAGGTCGTGTAAAAGCTTTCGCCGCTGGGTTTCAAACTGTGGACATGTTATAAGGATTTGTATTACTGTAAGGGGTTGATTGCATTTTTCGCAAGTCGGCGGGTTTTCTTTTCGGAAGAGAAAGTTGTGTGTTAAATGTGCATGTCCTATCCGAAGTCGGCACAGGATAACCTCATAGAACCGTTCCTGGTGATTGCACGACTTCCACTCACCATTTACGGGTTTAGTAAGATGTAGCTTGTTGCTTAAGCAATGGTCCCATGTCTGTTGCCATTTGGCCGTCAAGGCCTTCCTAATCGCCGTGATACTATCCCGATATGGAAGCGCCGTGTTTGTTATGTATTTGCGCGCTGCCGTTGATGCACACCTATCCGCTGCTTCATTTCCCGGTATACCGACATGGCTTGGTACCCAGCAAAACCTAATTGACCGGCCGTATTTGTTTAAAGTTACCATGTTTAAAATATCCCCTATCAGGGGGTTCACATTCGGATTTCACGTGTAGAGCCTTCAGTGTGCTTAATGAATCGGTGTATAATACTGTGTTTTCGTGTTTGTCGGCTATGCTCTTTTTAACTACAGTCCATATTGCGTATACTTCGGCTGTGTAGACAGAGGCTTGTTGTGGTAATCGAATACTTGTTTCCCAATTTTCCGTTACGGCCCCCACAGCCACGTGATCTTTTGTTTTCGAGCCATCAGTGTAATATCGCATGTTATTTTGATATTTGTCCTGAAGTGCACGGAATTCTTGTATAATGTGTTCATGTGGGATGTCTCTTTTCTTTAGAAGTGTTAACGTCCAATCACATAAGTGTGTGAAATCGTACCGCGGGGCCAAACATTGTGGTTTCTTGGCAACCTGGAGGACTTCGTGGGGAATGTCATAGTCCCGACAGTATTGCTCATACCGCAGGACAAGTGGCCTAATCGTGTTCGGTTTATTTGTGTAGTGTAAGCGTGTGTTGCATTGTGTGAGGATGTTGTAGCATATGTGTTGGGGTGATGACTGAATTCTTAGTACGTAGGAAAAAGTGAGGAATGCTCTGCGCTGCTGTAAGGAGGGTTCATTACACTCGACGTATAAACTTGGAATAGGTGAAGTTCTGTAGGCACCACTTGCCAGTCGCAGTCCAAGGTTATGTACCGGATCAAGTCGTTGGATGTAGAACTGTCTGGCTGAGCCGTAAACCACGGCGCCGTAGTCTAAAAGGCTGCGCACAAGAGACCGGTAAACACGTAAAATGCACGTTCGGTCGGAACCCCAGTGCTTATGAGACAAAATTTTAAGGATATTTAGAGCTCTATTTGCTTTAACCTTTAGTGCTTCTTTGTGTTATATCCTAAGTGTAAAATACAACAGTGAGCGTGAGAATTCTATAAACACTTCGTCATTCCTAATGCACCCCCACTTATTCGAAAAAAATATTTCGAATAGCTAAGGTCCTGCTGTACAATGGGAAATGTGGTACGCAAATACAAATGAATGACATGCCACGAGTCAACTGTTTCGAAAGCAATCAGTAAAATACTCTACACGAATAAACGAAATATTCTTATCTATCGCCGCCTAGAGCTATTTTTTGAGCCAGCAACTTAGCCACTTAGCGAAACTATTTCGAGAGATAGTGAAAGTCAAATAACAGCTCCAGTACACAGAACCGTGTTTCTACTATGGTGGGATAGGCGAGGAGAATGATGTGATTGTGTAAAGATTGATAGAACGATGTCCGTCTCTACAGCCAATTTTTGAGCAATGTGTACTGTCTTTGTCAGCGGACATCTTTACCTCGAGACGAGGACTATTCTCCTCGTTGAGAAGTTGGTTCTAATGATACGTTTTATTCACTCACCATGCTGAAAGCTTCAAGCATCCATCCGCTAGTATATGCCTGGTTTTTTTTTCTTGATAACTGCGCCAAACGTTAGCATCATTTTAGGGTAAGGCAGAAGGACGAGTGACAGCCAGCAACATTTGAGGCAGATATTTTTCACACATCTGCGCAATACACCGAGAAACTCCAAGTACATTGAAATGAAAATGTGCGGTACGCCTCCAGGTTTCTGCACTGCTACCAAGGAGAATCGGTAACTCACAGTAAGCGCTGAAACACCTCTGGGTCCTATGTATGAAACCTGCATATACATTATTAGCGAATCACGTGGAGGTTTTCAGAGCGTTGCGCAACATATGGGTATAAACTGGCTGTAGAAAGCATTCTGGCGGAGCACAGATGCATAGGCAAGCATTACTAGTAAAATAAAACTAGGTGTATTTTCAATAAACATACTTCATTTTAATCTAAATAATAATTTCAAGCAACATTCCAGATATTGTCTTACCGTGTTTCAATAAGGCATATGAGGAATGATCACGTAGACGATCAAGCCCATCTGTCCCGATCTGCTTTATTCTACAAGGAAAACCCTTCCTTATGAACTCATTTACCTCCATGAAACTGCAGCTCTGAGCAAGTTTCTTATCTTACTCTTTCAAAAAGTTTTTTCAGCTTTCTTTCTTCTCCTAATTTCGGTTTTGTAACGACGTTTACTTTTTCACTGACGCACAGTTTAGCAGGTGATTGTCAGTGACCAATTCCAGCTTGTCGCGTTCTGGTTTCGTGTAAATTAATCACCTTCTCATCTGCCAAATAAATTTATCCGATGACAAAAAGAGCAAGGGGTAAGACTTTTGCGAGCCCTTAAACAACATACGCTTCCCGAACAGGTGAAGCAGATTTTAACAATGCACATATTTTCTGCCCAGACGAACTGAATAGTTCGAATAATTTAGCTATCCAGAACTATAATGTTAGGCATACGGTCAATACAAGAAAAATACACAGAAGAGCCTAGCGCGTTGGTACAGTATTTACATGAGCAAGTCCACAGGTGAAAGCATTCCACCGAAGCTGACATTGTTAAACTTTCATCGTTTCCGTGCGCAGAATGAGCAACGTATGATGAAATCACGTGAGCCAGGTGGGAGGAGGGGGGGTGTTTGTCACCTGCTTATCCCACTAACCAGGCATTCGCGAAAGAAGAATGGCCCAGACAGTCGACGTAAATAAATTACGTGGAGCTATATGCTTCCCGAACCGCGTGCTTACTAAATACGCTGATGAGCCAGGTGCGCAATATCAGGGGCAACATTTCCGTCCCATGAAGTCCTATATTACCGCAATCAATTAGGGGCCGTGTGCTTTCAGCGCTAATAAAGTTGGCCACCTGTCAATGCCACTGCCATACTCCGATACGACGGCGCTCCAATTATTTGAGTGGGGGGCAAGAGAACAATTTTGCGACGCAAGCCGACCGTGGCAGCGGCCGCTGCGTTGTGGGAAATATCTCATTTTGACAATTGCGGCCAGAACTTTTCCAATAATTCGACGAGCTTTCCAGGCTACACGATGCAGATACTGCACCGCACTGTAAACATATGTTAAGGAGAGCCGGAATGAAAACGTGTTATTATGCCCACGCAAGCGCGAGCTCCAGGCACTTGTAATTAGTTATTAACATGCATGCCGTCGTGCAGGTGAATATGCATAATTGCTATGACACAAGACAATGAAGGACCAGTTCACATGAATAATCGCGGGCCAATTATCACGCCCTCACCGCAGCTTCTCTGATAAAGGAAGCACGCGCACCTTTTGTCAGTGAAAGCTTGAACGCTTGCTGTCAAAATAATGTATGCTTTACTGCGACCGCTTCGCAATCTTCTCGTCTAGCATAATTACTTTGTTGTCTTGGCGCTGTAAGGAAGAAGAAGTGCGCCGTGCCGAGCTCCGCAGCCGGATCGCCAGCGCTACGGAAGTGGGGCTCGGGCTAGACGCTGTTCCTGGTGTGACTGGCTAAGCCTACGCTGTTGCGTCTTCTTGTCCGCGTCCTTCGTGTAGCCCACAGCCGTGTCGGACTTCTTTGCCATAGCACATTCTTTCGAAAGAAGCTGCAAGTGCTACATTTTTTACCATGCTTTTTGCACAAGAATGACTACAAACCGGAAAAAGTGATCATCATCATCATCAGCCTATTTTATGTCTCCTGCAGGTCGAAGGCATCTCCATGCGACCTCCAAATACCCCTGTCCTGCGCCAACCAATTGCAACTAGCACGCGCAAATTTCTTAATTTCGACGCACCACCTAGTCTTCTGTCGTCGTCTACTGCATGGGTTGGATCGCATACAGCAGTCATCGTGAGCTCTTGACCGGAAGCTTACCGTTATAATTGAAAAGGAAGGTATGCAATCAGTGCATTTTATCTGAGCTGACATATGGGGCAGAGACTTGGAGACTTAGTGAAGAGAAACTTGCGAACAAGTTAAGGACCGCGCAAGGAGCGATGGAACGAAGAATGCTAGGCATAACTTTAGGCGACAGAAAGAGAGCGGTTTGGATCAGATAGCAAACGGGTATAGGAGATATTCTGCTTGACATCAAGAGAAAGAAATGGCGCTGGGCTGGTCATGTAATGCCCCGATTAGATAACCATTGGACCATGAGGGTGACAGAATGCGTACCAAGAGAAGGGAAAAAGTGATAATGCCAAGAAAATGTGACTGTTTCTTAGAGCCATACGCACTCTCGGATTCTAAGTCTTGCAGGCTAAACAGTCCCCGTTTGCACTCAAAGTTCGTAAAATAAGCTTCGCCAAAAACTTCCGCAAGTTTTCTGGGCGGTAACATTGGCGAACTTGCTTTTGTTTTGTTGAAATACATGGCACGTACACATTTGGTAGATCAGCTGCAGAAGCTGCGTTATAGGACATCAGCACTGACATCGCTGCCCGAATGAAAGATCAGGCTGAGGCCAGCTGACTGAAAAATTGAGTCCATGGTCTTGTCAGAATACTTATAACCGCAAAGCTATTGGAAACTGCGTTTCAGATAGCCTGCCAAGCAGAATTATTTTACAAAGCAGTCTTATCAAAACAATGGAGATTGCATATAGATATTTTTTTCTAAACGGCCAAGTTTGAGTTTCGGGCCCCAACGTGAAATCTTCACGTCGTGTTTGTTTTGTCGTTCCCTTGTGAATCCATAAGGCTGATCACGTTTACTCGTTTCTAGTAATACGATGGCAATGACACCAAAACTGTTCGCGTCGACGCAAAATTGAACATCTTTATATCTTGTCGCAATATTTCGGAAGTTACAATATTCAAAAATTACAAATCTTCGAGTGAGGTTTCTGTGTCTTTTAACCATGTTGATCACTAGTAGTTTCCGTCGTCATTCCTACCGCTAACTGTCTTGGAATTTAACAAAACAGTGTTCTTGACCAGCAAAGAATTCAAGATTTGATGAGAGATGTTCGGGAAAAGTGAATAATGTGGACAATAGTAATGCAAGAAACGAGCAGAATCAAATCAATGTTCCTTCATTTTGGGATATTTTCTTCGCCTATCCCCTGGCGTATTTTTTTAACGCTTTTCCGGCTTAGAATATTTGTTTTTCTCTCTTTTGTTTGTTTTCACCCATTTATTCGCTGCCCGAAAAGAGCTGGCACTGTCGCTTCATGCTGCTGGGAACTAACCGAAGACCTAACGTCTACCGGTTGTTCCGTCCGCGTGCCCTTCCTGCTTTCGCGTTTCCTCTAAGTTAACAATTGTCTGTTTTCTCATGCTTTTTCATGACAATGAATGGGCCTTCGTGGAGACACGTCATGAAGAGGTTTTTCTCATAGCAGCAGAAAATTAATTTCCTGCTCACGCCGCCTTTCAGCGTCCTGGTCCTACAGTAGGTGCGTAGCAAAATTTCTAGAAGGGACGCTTCGTCAAGACTCATGCGAATTTATGAAACACTTATGAAAACCTTGCTTGTTTTCTGTCTCTTTCTGCTTCCTATTTTTTCTTGCAAATATTCTTATTGTCAGAACACCGTCTTATAACATTTGGTTATCAAGTAGGAGGTAAGAAAGCCTCGTGTCGTCTTTCGTGGTAGCAATGAAGCTTTTTATTTTAAGAATGACGGCTTTCTTTTTCTGATTACTAGCTTGTTATTGTCAATATCATTATTGTCAAGAGAGAGTCTTATAATCTTTGATTATAAGGTGTTAGGTACGCTGGCTTCTTGACGAGTTTAATATATCAATAAAACTTATAAACATTAAGGTCATCCACAAACAACGAATAAAAATAGTATCATGAATTACCATAACTATACTCTGAAAAGATAATCTAAAGTCTGCGCCGGGTAGCTAAGAATAAATTTGACACTTTGAGCGTATGCACTCTTAGAAATGATAGCTTGTAGATTCTATTTACTAGCCACAGTTTTCACTGCCATGGTATACCTGCAGTTGGTAACGGCCGAGTTAGTAACCTTTGTGTGTGATCAAGCTTCTCATTGTTGATAAATTTCAGCTATCAATTGCAAACGCAGTTAGCACTAGTGAATGCAAAGATTACAGCTGACTATTGAACCTACTCTGAAATATGTCACAATCCGTTCAATATTCGCTAAACCACAGTTGCATGCTCAAAAGAGCTCTACAGATGACCCACTATTCCCCTCTCATTGCGTTTTTTTCCCATTGAATGTGTATCTGTCGTTCCAGCACTCTATGTTAAAACATTTACGATATGGTTTAAGGAAAGAACATGAAACGATGACTACCATGTCTTTGCAACGAGTGAGATCCATGTCGGCCGAAGGAAAACAAAATTCCACGACATTTTTACACAGCATCGCAGATTTGCTAAGAATGCCTAAGTATATGCGCGTATCTATGACAACAAAATATATCGCTGAAAACGCGGCAACATTTAAAGTAATCGCTCAAAATTGGCAACGACAGACCAGCAACAGAATATATACGGAGGGAAGCGGACTTTTGCTTGCAAAACAAGTAATTTCACAGTCGAACTCTTCACAGTATAAGTACACATAACTCTGCAGAAACTTAGCTTGGCAATGTACCATTTGGCCCTGCGTAATCCAGCAAGGTGGAGGAAGTATCATGAAAATGACAATTAAAATCCACCCGAACGTAGCACGAAGCTACAAAGGAAACGCCATACGCGTTTTTCAGAAAAAGCGATTCGCAGTTGCGGAAAAATTTCTCTGTGTCCGGGATTCGTACATGCGACCAGCGCCTTTCCAGGACGGTCGCTGTCCCATCTGAGCTAACCAACAGGCGAGCAGATCGCAGTGCGAGGGTCAAATAATCGACAACTGAAAGCACAGGGACACAAAGTATGCAAATCGGTTCCGCGGAATTCCACAAGGTGGAGGAAGTATCACAGAAAGGAAAAAAAGCTGTGTGGGTTTCCTTTGTGGCTTCGTGCTACATTTAGATAGATGACATTTTTTTCCTTTCGTATAACCTGAAACTTCAGGCTGAGGGACTGTTGACAACATACTGCTGGTTCGATCACGATTAGCAAGGTTGACAGCTAATAAACATTTTAGAATAGCTGTCAGTTGGGCGTGATAGTAAACGTTCACGATTAAAAAGAGTTGCGATATCGGGGAAGTGGCAGGAACACAGGCCAAAGCACCACTAGCAGCAGCAAATTTTATTTCGGAAAGGAGTTCTTATATAGAAAATAAATGAATGTCACCACGAAGCCACTATGGTTGAAAACAAGAATGCAACGCGAGAAATCAAGACACGAGTGCCTTCGAACACAGCCAAAGCAAGTGTGCAACACCCTTTTTTTTAAAATCTAAGGCACAAAGACCTCTGTCATTTTTTTGTTCAAGAAAGCAACTTCGGAGTTTGAAAGCAGAATAGACGGCTGGCTGACGCAGCCATCCCTGCACCACGTTCTTCATGGGATGAGCTTCAATGATCGCTCTTATGGACCGCTTCGCGCGCGTGTTAATGATAATCGTGCCATCAAATTTCGGTTTGCACGCGAACGCACGTGCAAGCCTTGATATCCTGAATATTACACTTCGAGTGAAACTGTACAGGGAGCTTGATGACCGGAGACTAGATAAATTATAGACGGGTTGCAGCGTTGGTCAATTGAGAGGTAATTACGCGTTGTAGAGTCGGCTCACGCTCGAAGCCTCTTCGCAATCGCGTTGTGCAAACATCCTGTATTAAAACATTGACCTCTCGTAAAGTGTCACCAGATCTGACTAATTGTACTGGGATTTCAAAGCTGCACTATAGAATTTTTTAAACGCGTTAAAAAAATGAGTTCGCCCTGATTACTTTCTAAGCGCTACTAATGAGCACTCATAGCCATTACAGGGCTGAGTTAACCTAAGGAGCTTCTTTCAAAAAATAATATTTTCATTTTTCTCCTACAGTTGCCCCCTGCTTCGGAAAGGATCGCGGGAAACTGCAGCGCATTATTTGCATTCATTCCCACTATTTAAAACGCAAGTCTCTGCCATAAAGTTACGCAAACTCTAGCGTGAACTTTCGCAACGTTTCGGTGGAACCACGGTGTTTAAAGTGTCGCTGATATTGCAACAAGGCTTCGACTTGCGACAGCTTTTCCGCTGTAAGGGAAAGGAACCGGAATGATTAACAATATGTCACGCAGCTGTAGAAGCCTGTAAACGCAACCTGCCGAAATGACGAAAGCCGACACGGTTTCGAGAGCTCGTTTTAAAAATAGTTCCTATACGAAAGATGAGGCGCATGAGCCCACGGCAAGAGCACAAACATGATGCATCATACTCGATGCCTAATCTGCAATGCAGCATTATACTCCGGAAAACAGGCAACGCTCGTAATGTGCACCGAAACAGCAAAATTGTGTGCTTCGTTTTGACCAGTAAGCAAGGTTATAAGCAATGGTCATATCCGGTCCCCTTAATCAAATAACGAAACGTAGCACACCATAAATGCCGCACCCGCTTTTTGAATTGCTGTTTTTCACAGGCCGTGCAGCTAGTGTTTTCTTTTTCTGAACGCACACGTTTTACGGGCCCTAGATAATACAACTTTAATATCTCTACGCTACCAGTTTGATGAATAAGAAGCATCTAGAAATATTTTTCATCACATAGAACACATTACTGAAGGTTCCAATCAATAGTATTGAAATTGTCTAGCATGTGACGATGAAATCAATGTAAAGAAAACATTAGCAGTGGCCAAGCATTCCGACGAATTTGTCGCTCTTTATGTCTTTAGCGATAAATGGGCTTCCTGTTTCCATTTTCCAGTGTTTCTTCAAAATAGAATAATGAGAGTGACAATACAAAAAATACGTTAACGTACACTCCAAAAGTTTCCCGGCTAATGGCAAGCTCGTAACTTAGTGCATAAAGCTCTCACCAATGACAAAGGTGCCAATGATCAGGACGTGAAAGGCCAACACACCATGCTATTGGCACGCAAAGAGAAGCAATTGTCAATTAACTTGTTTAGATATCCTGAAGTTTCACCACCAGTATTTTGTTCCATCCAGGGGGGCAGCGCTCAGCTGCATAATTTCATTAGGCGCCTTAAGCGAACACTCTAGTGGCACGCTTCAGGAAAATTAAGTTTAACGCTATATTTCTTAGTCTCGCATTGCTGGGGATCATTTATTTTCTCCTGGTTTACTCTAGTATGTACAGCTATTTTTTGTAGGCTTTTCTATCATTTGCGTTAGTAACATGCATGGAACACACGCGGCGCCTTCGGCCAAGCATGTGTAGAGCAAAAAAAAAATGAACGCACGTTGTCATATTAAACCGGATAAATTTCTTTAGCGCAATCGCTTTTTTCTTTTTTTTTTGTGGTTGTCAGCGACTGGACCTTCTCTGCTGAGTTGAGCGACTTGTTAGCCGGTAACGGACAGCGAGCTGTTTGAGTAGCGAGAGACGGAGAAAAATTTAATGATAGGGAATGGTGAGAGATTGGCCAGTGGCACGTACTTCTAGCCAGCTACTCAGCGCTGGGGCAAAGGAAAGAGGTAGAAAAAAAGGCATAGGAAGAGAAGCCTGACGGGTTACGATGACGACAGAAGGAGGATGTAAACGAGTCGCAAGCAATGAGGTCTACTGAAAGGTTGCAGTCCAGACTCGTGCTTTTTAAATAGCCAAGTAGGGCCTGCAGTACGTTCTGTCGCGTGGGAGAGATCTGTGGTGCATGAAAGTTTATGCGCTGTTGTCGGTGGTTGCACTGTGTCGCGTTTCTCCGCTGCGTATGTAGGCTGATTGTTGCGGGGTGCGTTGATCGCCGAAGTTCATTGTGCGCATGTTCATGAGGTGCAAGTTTGTCTTGCTGGCGCATTACAGTTTCGCTTCAACCGACTTCCGCTGTTCGTGGGATCGGCACAATTCTAAGGTCAATTTTAGGAGGAGTATCAGGCCTCCTTGAACGAAACACACGGAGAAGCAATGACAGGCTCGTAGTTGCTGTCATATTGTCATTGTTGTTGTTGACATATTGATGGGACTGAGACGAGAAGAGCCGCTTAGGCGGGAGGAGCGAGTATAGGTGGTGTGGGCCGGAGAACTCCAGCGACTCCGACACTGGCGAGAAATGTGCCCGATTCGATGGCTTGTCCTCAGCAGTGCGCCATTCAGACAGATGTCGAAAGCGGGGTGAATGATAATATGAGCGACGGGGTGAAATCGAAGACTGCAGGCGGGCGTCAGAGCGTTGGGCCAGACTGACGGACTGAAGAGCCATGTTGGCGAACTCTTGGTGTACAACTGCCTGAATGAGGGAGACCGCGACCGCAGGTGTGTTGAGGGAGCTGGATTCGAAGTCAGCCGGGCCTCAATCTCTTGCCGGACGATCCGAGTAACATTATCAGTGTTCCTGGAACGGAGAGCGTCGGTACAGGAAGATATAGCCGCGGTGTTTGGTAGGCGGGCGAACGTTAGGTCGAGATGTCGACTTTTTGCGAGTTCCAGGCAGCGGCACTCTTTCGTAACCGCGTCCGCTTTCGTTACATTGTTGAAGACCAGCAAGTTGAAGGCGTCATTGACAATGCCCTTCAGAATGTGGGAAACCTTGTCTGGCGCAGTCCCGCGTGCGTCAACTTTGCGGCACAGAGCCAAGACGTCTTCAATCTACGTGACGTAGGGCTCTGTTGACGTCTGCAATCAGCTGGATACCGCCTTCTTCGGGGCAAGTCGGTGACTGTAAGGATTGCCGAACAAGTTCGCACGTTTTGTTAAAATTGAACTTATTCCAAATGGTGAGCTAGTCTTCGTGAGGCCTAAAATATGTTCGAGGTGTCCAACCAATGTAAAATACTACGTTGGCAAGCATGATAGTAGGGTCCCACCTGTTGTTGGCGCTGACGCGTTCGTACAGGCTGATCTAGTCCTCGACGTTTTCCACATCTTTTCGCGAGGATACGCCAGGATCACGGGGAGCGGAGAATGCGATATAGCCGCTCGGAGGGCCAGCAAGTGTCCGAGCCAGTTCAGTCGAGGTGTAGTGTCCCGGAGCCTTGACGGAAGGCTCGATGTAACGTTCACTCCGAAGCTCCGTGGCGAAGTAGAGGGAACGTCCACCTCCACCGAATATGTCAAATGGGAACAACAGACGCGACGCTATGTGCAAGTATATTTACAGATCAATACGCTGCGCTGGGCCAAAAGGCAACAGCCAGCACTAGCCACAAATCATCGTTGTCTTGGCCCCACTGGCTTCTTTGGACATCGGGAATAGTGGTCTGTAGCACTATCAACGTTGCCACGCTCTGGTCATTGCGTGGACCACTGTGGTCTCGTCGCCGTTACCATACAGTCCTTGCGCAGGTGCGCTCGTGCCGTCTATGTCATCTCCTTGGAGCCGCGCCGTCACTTTCTCCATTGTCGTCACACCGTCGTAATCGCGCTGTCATCACCGCTGCCGTTGTCACGATGCCATCCCATCTACCGAGCCATGCCCACGGCAATTTGAGCCTTCTTTATTCGGAACTTTTAACCAGGTAAATATATCTACAGGAAATATTGCTAGTGCGTCCGCCTTGTTTCTGCAGTCTGCAAAAGCATATCGCTTACTTTCGAGCAAAATGGTTCTGCCAACGCTTCAATTACTTTTGGAAGAAGTTTTCATGAAGGACAGACTAGCATGTAGCTTGCGTTTACAACTTAGAGAAAAGGTGGAGAGCGAAGGGCGATGGATTCTCTGATCACACCAGTGGAGGTACTTTGTTCCAATATCCAATTATCTTCTGCTTAAAACATTTCAAGGCTAACAGAATTGCGAAACTTCGAGTGCTGGGAAAAACGTCCCAAGTTAATAAAGTTTCATTCTTGCAATATCCTGTACCTTCACAGAGCTCGTCAACCCTGAGCCTTAAAGTATTGTAGTGGTTTGTTAGAAGAAAACATATACTGATAAACTCAAAATCCCAAATGTTATGCGCAAGATTGATGCTGCCTCAACTGTACTAAAACTCTATAAGTAGACGTGCAATAATGTGGAACATCTACATCTTTTTTTGATGTGCTGTGCTAAACAGCATGGTATATCACAATGTCCCAGAAACCCTACTTGATGATGCCTACTATCGTGTTCCACAGCGGAAACTGTACATTACGTGCAACAGGATCGAATGCTATCGTTTTGCCAATGCTTACCCGCGCCTCGACTGATAGATTAGCCTTCGGATCGCCCGCGGCATCATTACTCCTTGTTTAGCTAGCACGTGGAACGTAGCATTTGTGACGAAAGGTCAGAAGAAAGCACTATTAGAGGTGCCTGAAAGACAGAGTCCCATTTACCTTCGGTGACAGAGGGGCCTTAGCAATGGTAGTTGGTACTGGGCAACTTGCACTCGTGTTGTTTTTTGTGGACGCTCCTTGGAAACACAATGTTTCACCTGAGATACGATAGCACTATGTGATGCGACGAGGCTGTCGAGGCTACTCCTGTTCTTTATCTGGCCAGTAGGTCTCCCATTTCTCTGTACGAGTTACAAGTTGGTTGCATATAGCTGTATTTTGTCGTCATATGAGTGGAGGCTGGGGTGAACGGTGGATGTCGAGGTGGTATTATAGATGTATTTATAAAACAATATAGGTATATAGGAAGCTGTCAGGGGTGTAGCCAGGGGGGAGGTGCTTATGGGTTTGGGCGGTTTGGGTTTAGGGCTTTTGCACCCCCCCCCCCCCCGAAATATTTTCGCGCTGTCGATGCACCGTCGACCAAAGCAACCCCCGGTGCAAGAAATCATTCTGGATTTTGTCTATAATGTCTTTTTTGGGCTCGTAAAGATAACTCCGACTGGATTTTGCGGCAACGCCCATGAACCGGGAGCCACATAACGCAAGCAGCCCCATCCGAGCACGAAGTTTCAAGGGCTTTTTGATGGCGAACGGGCTCGCCGCGGAATCGCGCGGAGGCCGCGGAATCTACGGAGCGCATGCATGTCAATTCCGAAACTCTATGGGTACAAAGTTCGCGTAAACTTTTTATGTGCAAGCTGCATTGACATTTCCGAAGTTGTGCTTTAGATATTCAACTGCGGACGTTTGGGTGTTTAATGTTGTTATAAACATTTGACGTCAAAGGCGCATTGACTTTTCTAAAGTCATACATCGGAACATACAACGAGACAAGCCAAATCAACACACTATTAGACAAGTTGACAAAGCACGCAGCGTGGTCTGATGAGATGAAGCTTTCTGATGGTTCATTTGTGCCGTCATGTCATAGAAAAAATATCAACATTCTTTTCACCTGCACCAAAGCATGGCCGTGTCAAGACACTAAAGTCAGCCAGAGTAACTACGTTCTTATTTTTTTTTACTTTGACATTTATTCGCGAGGACACATTGAGCCCCTTCAATTTTTTATTCTCGCTACCGTATCCGCGGGGTGCCAGAGCAAGTGAAAGCGCATGCGTTTTTCTCTCATGCGTTCTTAGCGCACTCACGGGATTCAACGACGCAAGCACAAGTAAAAGTGAATTTGAACACGCAGAAATTGCTAGCAACGGATATTTTCAATCAATCAATCATGTTTATTTTCATTCTGGCAAAGATACAGAAAGAAAGACTGAAAAAAAGCTGTTTGTCAGAACAGCTTGCCACAGCGCTTGCGTGTCGCTAACAAGTAGAACGAAAGGTACCCTACATCACCAACCCTTCAGAAGGAGGCAATTTACGTCATCAAGCCTGAACGTCTCGAGAAAACCCCCTCTCAGTTGTGAATGACGCCAACTCGGAAGATCCAGATACTTGTGGACCAAAAAAAAAATAGACTCAAAACCATCGACACGTCGTAATGTCTAAATACAGAGACATGCACGTTGTTTGCAATATGTGTTGTGTTTCAATGCACCGTTCCCATAACTTAGAAAGATTCGCTTAGATAGACAAGCATGTGGGATCTGTTCTGCGCATTTTCTCTCGCTATCACTGGACAGAACCAGAAACAAAAAGTGGCGTAGGCAAAGGGAGAGAGAGAGAGAGAGCAAATGATAACTGAAAGGTGGGGAGGTTAACCAGGACTGAGCCCGGTCGGCTACCCTACACTGGGGAAAGGTAAACCGGGACGGAAAGATTAAAGAAACAAGAGAAAGTCCACCGGGGATATCATTCAGTCACTCAGTCCGGCCGTCATCAAGCCTCATCAAGATTGCCGTAGGCAAATGTGTACGCCATGCCAAGGGGGTAATTCCAATTTGCTACTTCCTCTTCATTACTTTGCAATGTAGACGCAGGATAAACCTTTAGAACAGAGTTAAGATTCGAGCTTTACAAATTGCCGGTGACACCGGCAACATGAATTGAAAAACAACGCTTTCCTCAATAATAAGGGAATCAGACACTAAATATTTTTGCACTTGTTTCTCGCACTGAGACATGCGAGAAATATTGCTAGAAAATTCCATAGAGCACCGCAACATTTTCAAATAACGAGTTCAAAATTTGCTTATGGAACAAATCAATTCACTTTCAACTCAAAAGGGTCGAATAAACAAGGACTGCACGCCGAAATATGTCTCTTTTTCTGACATTTTGTCGTGCCAACATTTCATGTTTTTCTTACTCCATTACCCCTAGAAAGCCTATGAGCCTTCCAAGTTTCGGAAAAGCATTATCATCACAATCATAGATATGGACGGGGCAACGTCGCTGAGTGTAAAAAAGGCGGTGGGAAACGATGTGGGAAGGACAAACACATTTCTCCGGTCCGCAATGCTTCCTTCCGCTCTTATTGCGTTCCACAACACAACATCATGCCCTAAATGTCACCGCAGTCAACGATATATAATGATATGTGTTCGCCCCAACTTTCGCAGCCCTCACAATTCTGAAAGTACCTGAATCATTTCTAATTCCTTGAGGTTCGTCCAGTACTTAGAAAAATAAAGAGACATCATTCGGAGTGTTGTTCGTTGTCAGGGTAATCCCCTGATCCAGAAAGTCGGACGCTAGAATGCTGGGGAATACGTTTAAACCGGTGACTCTGCACCCTAACTGAGCCGTTCTATCGCTTTTTTTTCAGCTTGATGTTGTATAATGACATATTATTCTACTGGCATGAATCAGACGGCTCCGTTTCATGATTTATCGAGACGGTGTTTATTTACAGCCCCTCTGTGAAAGTATATATGCAAAGTTTCAGTGACTACGAGTTTTTTTGGTCAATCGTCCACACGCAAGAACCATCAAAATTTGACCACAATGAAACATAAGACAATGATCCAAACGAGGGTACGACTGATGGCACAACTGCTACTAACAACTACGAATGTGAATGGTAAATTTTCCTTGCAGCAGGACATTGTTCGACTGCGGCCAAGACACTCCGAAAACAGCAAAGAAAGAAAAGGAGAGCCACTGCAAGAACACTGTGAAACGACAAAGCTGCCTACAACGCGTGCGCAAATTCATCATGAAATGTGGCAACTCGAGAGCATGTGTACGCCGTCAACCGTGTACAAATGGCCCAAGAGGCAACAGAAAAAATGGGAGAGAACCTGCTTAGTTTTGGCTACCAATGAATCGCGCTCCTTTGTTTCAGAGTGCAAACGAAGCCACACTAATGCACATATGAAATACTGAATTTTGTATTGACATAGCTTTCAAAAACACACCTTCTAATTCCAGTTTTCCACAGCCGACAACCTCCGCATTCTGCAACCGAAGGTAGTAGTCACAAGTTTTTAATCACCACCAGCTTGCTGATTAAGTGAAAATTCTGGACGCCACAAGTGTTACAGACACGACAAACACCACCACCACCATTGGTGCACAAAATGCTTCACTGGCACATGGAGCACGAGTTTATTTTGCTTTCTCTCCGAAAAGAGCTATCTGGGGCGAGGAAAGCAGCATGGATAAGCGATGGCCGTTGAAGCCATCACACCAAGCACCTTGCACTATACCTCGCTCTCTGCAGAGCCGGTTCTGAACGCGCAACTTGCGGCTACTGAATTGTCATATGCCAGCGCCGCCTGGTTATTTCGGCCTATACGAGCTTCGAGACGCCCTAAAGGCACCTGCATTTTGCCGGAAATGTGGAAAGTTCAAGATGGACGGGGACGGACAGAGCTCATGAAAGCGCAGTGGTGTCACTCAGTTGTCGGTGACATGCAACTACAATAAGTAGTACAAAGTGATGTAATAAGTGCGCCTCATATGACAACCAGCTCCCAGCACTGCACCACTGCAGTGATCTAAATACACCGCCAGAGGACAGTTAGTTTCGGCGACGGGCAGCACGCAGGGACCACTGTGCGAGGCAGTTCGCCTGGTTCGCTCTTTTCTGCCGACGGTCTACAGATATCCAAATGTATTTTCATTTATCCTCTTAATATTCATGCAAGCGGTAAAGAGTTCACAGGAAAAGTATGCGTTCAATTGCTTGCATAGGCTTCTTCGTAACCGGCGACACCCACGGTCAGCGATTAAGGCACCGTCTTTATCGGTGGCAGTTAATGCATGCAGTCGGGAGAACGGCGCACCGTTTGATACATTCCCGTATTTATCGTGCACGAAAAAGGATCCTCCTCCGTGGCGTAGCTAGGCCGTCTGGCACCCGGGGCCCATACGTCTTCTGGCACCCTCCCCCCCCCCCCCCACTCCCCGCCAGGGTGTAGCCTAGGAAGGCGAGGATATTGACAATGTCCGGGTGTGTTCAGGCGTATATGCCACCTCCCCCCTCTCCCCACTGGCCCCTTGCACCGCCCCCCCCCCCATTGCTGCGTCGCTGATCGCCCTAATATGAGAAACAGCTCTGTGAAACTTTCCTTTGTTGCGGATGGAACATATTAGTATGGTAGACTTTCCTAAGTGGAGCATCATGCTCGGCCTGTTCACTTCGTACGCAGCCGCCGATATCTCGAGCTGGTAGGCCTAGCTCCCGGTTCTCGAAGCAGAAGCAGACGGCGCTTCCTGTGAAAACGCAGCTAGTCAAAAGCGCTTATTTTCGTGATCATTTTAGCGTCTGGACAATTCGGTCGCGGTTAAACGATCATAGAGAAGGTGCTCTTAGTACTCTGTCAGCAGAATATATATATATATATATATATATATATATATATATATACATGATGAGCACGACGTCGCGGATGGAACGCTAGCCGCGGCGGCCGCATTTGGATGGGGGCGAAATGCGAATACACCCGTGTACTTAGATTTAGTTGCACTTAAAGATCCTCAGGTGCTCCAAATTTCCGGAGTCCCCCACTACGGACTGCCTTATAATCAGAAAGTGGCTTTGGCACGTGAAACCCCATTATATATATATATATATATATATATATATATATATATATATATATATATATATATATATATATATATATATATATATATATATATATATATATATATATATATATATATAACAAGAAGGCGAGGCGTTGGCAACGACACCAGGGTTAGCGCTGAGCTTGAACTTATTGAACACTGATCTGACACCCGCGATTGTGACATGTTTCAGTGATGCAGCACGCAAAGCACCCCCTGTTACGTAGACGAAACAGCACCCTGGCAGCTATCAGGCGTCTTACCGTACCGACTTCTTAAGGAATCGCGCCAGCGGAGTCGCAGGCGTTGCACCGCGATGGTGTACAAGATGAGAACGACGGGAAGCCGTTGGCATATTAGGCTGTGCACCGTGATAAATTATATACCATTACCTTCAGGTGTACTGCCCTACCCTTCAGGACTGCGAAACCACAGCGGACAAAGACGCTAATGTGCTTATGAAGTGCGTGCTTACAATGCTCACGCCAGCATTCGGAAAATAGAACCAAAGTCCTTCAACACCTTCAATTATGTAGAGCGACCCTTGTAGAACGCTGTCCTTGTACCCTCGCTCCGCCACCGAGGCGATTGAGCGTAGCGTTGACGATGCGTCCACTTCACTTGGTCGTTTCCATAGCCGAACTCACGTAGCATATCTGGGGACCGTCCCTCTAAAGCCCCATTCACACTGAGAAAATTTGCGGTTGGTAACAACATCTACGACGGAAGGAACCACGTCGACAGAATAAAGGCCTCGCTGCGCCGATTGGTATGAGACTGATTTTCGTTGCTGGGAAAAAAGAAAGTATTGCTTGTCACAAGTCAATCCACCGAGCGCGACATTACGAGAGAACGGAGGAGAAGCTGAAGCTGCTGGCCATTGTAAACCTCCGATGCACCGAATGCAAATGGCGCACGCAGAACCGGTCACGTCGCTGTTTGCAACTATATTACCGCGCATTTCTCGTGACCGCCCTTGCGCAAACATCATCATCATCAATGGATCATACCCCCTCTAAGACACCAAAAATACAATGATTCATCCCGCTCGTAAGGCACAGGCTACAAGCACTGATCAAAATTAAGGGAACCCTGAATATATTAATTAGGATGACGCATACAACGTACGCAGCAGCATACCTTCTAATAAAGAACTAGCTCAAAAAGCATCCGAATAATCGATAAGGCATTGAATGCCACCCTCAGCAGTTGTAGTAGTGGTTGTGCAACAGCTTCGCTGAATGAGCACTTTTGCCGGGTAGGGATGGCGAGTTAATTCTTCTCTTCACGTTAACTTCAAGCCCATGCTCGACTTGATCTGTATTCCGCTTCAGACATAATAATAATATTTGGGGTTTTCGTGCCAAAACCACTTTCTGATTATGAGGCACGCCGTAGTGGAGGACTCCGGAAATTTCGACCACCTGGGGTTCTTTAACGTGCACCTAAATCTAAGCACATGGGTGTTTTCGCATTTCGCCCCAATCGAAATGCGGCCGCCGTGGCCGGGATTCGATCCCGCGACCTCGTGCTGAGCAGCCCAACACCACAGCCACTGAGCAACCACGGCGGGTCCGCTTCGGACATCGGGTGCAAAGCTGTGGCGGCTAGAGATCTTTTTTTCTTTTTGCAGTGGCTGCGTATCACAATCGTGTCAAACTGTTCTTTATACGGGCTCATTATAGAATCACAAACGTTTTAGCCTTCAGAAACAAACAGATTGTCGTATACGGCGGCCAATGCTTTTATATGAATTTGCTTTTCGTTCTTTTTCCTTGCGGCTTCTCTTTTTAACTGTTTGCAGCCCGTGGCGGCAAGCCTCATGTGCATGCTCGCGCGAGCAAACGCTGTTGGCGCGCAAGAAAGTATGAACGGAACGCGCGGAATGATAAATGATCTGACCCAACTTATTGCGTAGCTGGTACTGCGTTCCAGCTGATGTCTGAAACGGAGTCAAGATAACGGCTGGCGTCAACGAGGCAAAGGAAACACACCTAAAGTCAACAAGGCGAAGTCAAGCATGGCTTCCGCTTAAGAGGAATTTCTAAATACGGCAGTAAGGGTGCGGTCATTTGTGGATTAAACCCATACATGGCTTCCTAATCACATTGCGTTTGAAGCCAGCTGAACTTTGAATCTTCAAATGAAGGCTGTTTTACACAGCCACCCAAGGCACTCTGGCTGTCTGTTGGCGGTTCTTATGAATATTGCTGGAACTTTCATTTTATATCCGGGGAACAAGTCGCATAGCAAGTGCCATACGCCACTAGCGTGGGCCTTTTAACCTTAAGCGCTAATGCTGGCTCTCGGCGGCAGTGAAACACAATGGTTAAAATGTTTCTGTTGTTACTGTTCGCGGACACGTTGTTGTATTCTGTGTCTTCTGACATCGGTAATTGAATAGCAGTTTCGTAGGCACAGTGTTTTGTCCGGCATCAACGCTTTACCAACGACAACACTAGCGTTATTTTTCATTGGTTCGGCTGCGTCTTTCGCGCACAGCCCGATCTTGGGGTCAATCTTGCTGACTCAATGCTCACAGGTTTCTCAAGGCGTGCCTTTGCACTCGAGTGCCTGATCCGTTCACATTTAACGGGCGTGTTGGGTTCACGCCAGGTATCTTAGCTGCAGAAGAAAAAAACTTACAATTAGAAAACAGAACAATATGGATATACAGTGATCTATGACGTGGAATTCCCGAGTTTACTGGTAGCGCTCTTTGCTTCGAATTTGCCATGATGTGCTTTCCAAGTACGCAATAGATTCGAGTAAATGGATTATGTGTGACAGCATCATGTGCACCAGCGCTAGGTGGAGACTCGATACGAAAATGCAATGTTGTGACCAACGCGACTATATTTACGGCGCGGCGTTTAAACAACTTGCAAGAGCAAGTGTGCATGGAAATGAAGCACACAGTGCATAACGCAGGCATAGCTTTGTAGCAAGCATAAACTATCGTGCGTTGACGCTGCCGTTGAAGCTGATACTCTCGCGATTCGCCGGTGCCATGCTTTCATCGACGGTCGTCTGCTCAGCGAGTTGGGAGCGTCAATTTAAGATCGTGTAGTTTGTGATGTACGATGCAAAACGAAAATTCGTAACGAGAGATGCTTGCGCGATCTCACGCCAGGACTATATTGCAGTGATAACCACCACACCACTAAGTGCTTACCATAACTTATTAGAGGGAAGCCGAGTGCTGGTGTCAATAAAAGCTGGAAACATGGGAGTTCATCTAGCAAGGGAACGAAGTTTAGTACAACGTTTCGAATAGACTTCGTCCGTGTGGCTAGGAACGGCTTGGCGACTTCACAAATTGTAAATTTCTGCAAAATATTTGTATTTGTATTTTTGCAAATATTTGCAGCACACAATCATTGTCAATACCCTGCTTGTTCACTGACTTTTTGCCTTGTTGGCTTACAAATATAAGAAGCCTTTCAAATTTAGGCTGATAAAGGTAAATTAAGCACAGTAAATAAAGCAAATGGAGCATGTCAAGCCA
Source organism: Dermacentor variabilis (assembly GCF_050947875.1). Taxonomy (NCBI): domain Eukaryota; kingdom Metazoa; phylum Arthropoda; class Arachnida; order Ixodida; family Ixodidae; genus Dermacentor; species Dermacentor variabilis. Next base: position 133,104,010 of record NC_134574.1, read on the forward strand.
CGAGCACGAAGATGGGACTGATTCATAGAATGTTCGTGAATTTTCATGATTGCAGACTGATCGCAGCGCCATAGTTCCCGCTAGTAATTTATAGCAGGAAACTATATTAGTTCGCTAAGGCTCGAGGCGCATTATCGCCGTTAGCGCCACCGCCGCCGTTGCACCAACTACATCTCGTCCACTGTACGTGCACCATTGTGTTTCCCCTCAAGGGCTCGTGCGTGAAATGAGCGGGGATAGTACCGCCGTCTTCCGTTGCTTCGTCATTAGTGCATACACTGTTCTCTGGGGCTGACGTACGGTGCCATGGGATACGCTTGCAAAGATCGGCCGTCACCATCACGGCATGACGCCAAAGTACGACAAGGACATGGTCATGAAAATACAACAAGGAATAAGGAATGATCTCGATGCAATGACAGCAGCAGCCTGATGCAGCAGAGAAGTGGCTAGCCCCTTGGTTGTCGGCATTTCTTGTGTCCGCCCTTGCGCAAGCATTATCATCATCAGTAATGGCTTATACCCCTCTAGGCATGCGAAAGTACAATGGTTAATCCCCCTCGTAATGCACAGACTACAAGCACTCGGCATAGTGAGCAGTGCACACATTGATTGGAATCACGCATACAACGTACACAACAGCGTACGTTCCACTGAGGAGCAAGCTCGAAACAAGCATCCTAATCGTGAATAAAACGTCGAATACTTCTATCAGCAGTTTTAGTCTTGGTCTTGCAACAGTTTCGCTGTAGATTCCCTTCTGCAGGGCCGGGATGACGTGTCAAGTTTTTTGCTTGCGATGCTTGTTTTTGCTTTTACTGTGAACACGAACATTGGGTGCATTAAAATAGCTGTAGATTAAGCTTGCATGTCTGTTTCCTATGTAGGTACGAGCAGAATCGGTATTTCCCAGTGGGTGCGCATTTTTTTTTCTTTCCCTCCACATTTGTGATGGCGAAATAAAGGGCTCATGCAAACCTGTTGCAAAGTTCATTGATGCGCAAATAAGAATGCAATTTAGCCTGCGCTTCGTATGTGCAAATATACGGCGGAGTGCAACTGGGGAGTGCTAACGACGCCATGCCCCAATTAGCGAGTAGCAAATATTCAAGATCGGTAGTAAAATTATGTAAGTGCTATAGCGGTGAAGACAGCATGGTGCTGTTGGCTCGCATACCGTCGTTGTAGCTACAGAGGCGACAGACCTTTTGTTTACGATACAGAAACGGCGCGGTGTATTACGAGATGAGAGTGCGATATGTAACTTTTATGAAAGCTCGTTACCCTATTTGCCCGCCTAATATCTGCAACTGTGTGAATAGCGTATTTTATTTTCTTTAAAAGACATAGAAGTACTCTTCCGCTATCTCTGAATCCGGAACAAAGCTTTCGGAAGTGGCCTGGCAACATTATTCAGAAATTCACCTTAACTTCAAGCCTATGCTTGACTTGATCTAGATTACGCCTGGTGTCAAAGCGGAAAAGGAAGCACAGCTGACGTCAACAAAGTTAAGAATGGGCTTCTACTTAAGAGGAATTTTCGAATACCGGGTTTCATAAAAAGCTCACTCAAACAAAAGACAATACGAACACTGAGTCATAATAACGATATAATTCCACCAGGATGATAACATATACAAAGTACGAAGCACTGTATACGAAGCATAAAGGAGTAAGCGCACGTTCATCGAGGCCGTAGACGCATGTTGATGTGTGCTTACACAAAGTAGGAAGCGTTGTATTTAAGGCACGTTTTAAAAGAAGTGTCCGAGTCCACACTTACTAACATATAACCACACAGACTCATGGAAGCGCAGAGTTACACATAAGCTAATCGTCATATTATAAAAAATGATGGTCAAAATATGCAGTGAACGCAATGGTTATCTACAATGGTGATATCAACTTACATGGTTTCGTAGCGATGCTAGGAGATGGGCATATACATTGACAATGTGGATATACAAAAATGTTGATGCATAAGGGAGTAAGCGCACGTTCATGGAGCCTGGCGAGGCCTGTACAGGCGTGCTTGGAGCCAGCTAGAGTACCTGCTCCACTTTAAGGCTATTTGTAGTTGCCATATTACAAAAAGAAAATATGTTCAGAATCTGCAGTGTACGCAATGGTCATGTAAAATCACGTTATTGATTTACATAGTTTTGTAGCGTTGCTAGGGGAGGTGTATATACAGAGATGATGATGCAAATGGGAGTCGCACGTTCATGAAGCCAGGTGAACCTTGTTGCTCTTCGCTTTATCTACAATGTACGCAATGGTCATGTACAATGACGTCACCAATTTACATAGTTTTGTAACGTTGCTAGGAGATGTGTATCTACAAAGCTGATGATGCATACGAGATTTGCAGCCAGCACCACCTTGCAGTTATTCGAGTGAAGCCAGCTAGGGCTACTGCTCTACTTTAAGGCTATTTCACAGAGCCGCCGAAGGCTCTCTGGATGCCTGTCGTCCTTTCTTAAAAGTATTGCTTGAACATTCGTTCTATATAAAGAACAAGTCACATCCCATAAGACACGCACCACCGGCGTAGGGCTTTTAATGTTAAGCGTTCATATTGGCTCTCGTCGGCAGTAAAACAACATGGCTGAAACTTGTTTTTTTTTTCTCGAAGCGTTGCTGCAGTCCGTGTCGCCTGAGACTGCTAATTTAATAGCTGTTTCGTAATCGAACTGCTATTTCGGACGTCCGGCTTCACCGCTTTACCAATGGCAACACTAGGGTTACGTTCATATGGTTTCGTTGCGTACTTCATTTTCTCGCACCGCCCGATCTCGGGGCCATTCTTGCTGACTCATTGCTTTGACAAGACGTGCATGTGCAAACGAGTGCCTGATGCTTTCTCATTAAGTGGGCGCGTTGTGTTTGCGGGCAGGTAACTAAGCAACAGGAAGAACTTACACTGAGCAAAAAAAAAAAGACACAAGATACACCGCGTTCAATGCGGCATCATTCCTTTGCATACGGGTGGCACTATTTGCCCCGAAATTTCCTGGTGTGTTTTCCAAGTGCGGAGTAGACTCCTCTCAGTGGGTTGTGGGAGATGTTGATTTTATGCACATCACTGCTCTGCGCAGACTCAATACGAGAGCGCTGTATTGTGACCGACGCGGCGATATTTTCGGCGCGGCGTATAAACAAACCGCCAGAGCGGGGAAGCAAAAATTATCCTTTGTTGAACGCTGCCACTGCACAATTCGCCCACGGTGCTCGCTCACTGCGATCGACCTGCTAGCGAGGGCTATCATGTGCACAAATAAAGAATAGCGGTGCTTCTATTTCGTAGGTTTTCGAAGCTGCTTCTTTAAGTAATATTTGAAATATAGCTATTATTTAGACGGACGGGCGTATTAAAGCTAGCGTATGTGATAACCCGATCAGCCATATATCATGGTACGTTGGGATTAGACAAGCACACGAGGACAAGTGAGCGGAACACATGAACACTATGAATCATATATAGTAGACTCCGGGTAAATGGAACCTCCAGGGGCCCAATAAATTAGTTCCGTTTATGAGAACTTCCCATTGCCGGAATATTTGGTAAAAAGAGGCAGAAGGTGCTGTCCTGAAAGTGGCAGGTATTGTATTGCCAACAGGGTATAGCAGGTGTAGTAGATGTGATTACAAGGCTTCGTCTTACGAAGTTTCTGCTATCAAGGAGCCGGTGACTACAAGTACCTGCACAAAATATGTATATTAAAAAAAACGAGACAATCACATAGTCAAAAGGATAGCCGTTTTCTTGAAGCAACCACTCTCAAAATGACTTTAAATGCGGTCTTCGTTTTCAGTGTAAGTGCGTTGTGCAGGTGTTTCTGTGCCACTATCAAAAAAGGTTACCAAGCTTGTAGTTCACCAAGTTTACAAAAAACGCACCCACACAGAAACACACACAAAGAAACTGAAAAAAAAGATAGCAAACTTTGACCAAGGTACAGCCACAATACCTATGCCCCCGCAAGGCGACATCAAGCACCACTTTGGCAAGAAAACCAGAGAAGAAAAGACGCAGACAGGCATACCTGTTGCGATGCCACTGTGATTGGCTACACAGTTGAATTTCGGGAATATTTTGAGTTGCGTTTACCCGGAGTTGTAAAAAATGTGGTTCCGTCAAACGAACTTTTTCTTTTTTTTGCATTCCCATAATGCAACAATAGGTAACCACAACTTGTTTCCTCCAAATACACAGGAATTTTCTTTAGACGGTTTCCATTTACGGAGATAATACTGTATATATGGGGCCTGATCAGTAGACTTTTTTCTTCGTTAAATTAGGCGGCATTTCCTTGGTTTTCCAGGTTTTTCTTGCTAAATCTAGTTTGTTGGTCAAGACAGCTGCTGTACGTGGAGCCACGTGAGAAGGTAGGACTTCCATCATTCAGCAGCCAAAGTTCAGTGCCAAAGATACCAGAGCTCTGCCTCTTGCGTTGATCATCGGACTTCCCCAGAGTGTATGTTGGGCGTTGAAATCTCCAATGAGGACCCAGGGATTGGAAGTTGAGGAAATGATGTCTTGTAGCCTTTTGTAATCAAATCGACTTGACGGAGATAGGTAGGCACCCACAAAAGTAAAGTCCAAATTCTCTTTCTTTACGTTTACGCATATATATTGATTGCTGTCATTAGGTGGTACAGGCTGATGAGTGTAGGTGAGGTCACGGCGAAAAAACACGAAAACCTTACTGTTTTCGTAAACAGTTGACGACATAAATGATTCATATCCAGAAAGCCTGCTAGTGTTCGATAAATTCGGCTCGCAAATGGCGATAATTGGAAACATATTGGCGTACACGAATCGACGGAAGTCCTAAAGGCGCGCTCTGAGTCCGCGCGCATTCCATTGAAAAATAGCTGCTTGTCGGACCTTATACTGCTCATCATTTCTCTTCTTACAGAATGATCGGAGCGCCGCAGTTCTTATTAGTAATCTACGCCATCTAGCACCAAATTCGAAATGTGCCCGCAAGGCGCCTGTGTCAATAGACTGTCTAAATAATGTGACGCTGTGTCAATAGCGCCCAACAGTGGATAAATTTTAGAGATAGTTTCCTTTTGTCAATAAATAGTGGCGCATACCCAGCACCACGTACACAATTACGCTAGTTCGCGTGAGAGAGGTTCATTGAGGAGCAGCAAATCCCCTGTATCACACATACAGAGTGAGCCAAGTTGCTTCGAAGGCTGATTGCAAACTCGCTTCCCTCAGCAGCAGGCGAATGCACGACTTTCAAGTCCTTTGGCTGTCCATCAAATCAAGTTGGCGTTCAAGAGCTTACAGACAGACTCATAGACAAAAAAGAAAGAAAGAAAGAAAGAAAGAAAGAAAGAAAGAAAGAAAGAAAGAAAGAAAGAAAGAAAGAACAGCAGACAGGCTCAAAGAATGGAAGAAAGAAAGACAGACCGCAAACAGGGTGAAGTTCCCAAAAATGTTGCTGAAATTAAACTAACGCGAATGCGAATTCATTTTATGGCACACCCTTGGAGATAACTACCTCAAAACTGCCATGATTTTGTCAATCGTTGACCCGCCGTGTTTACGTAATGGCTGTGGTGTTGGGCTGCAAAGCACGAGGTCGCGGGATCAAGTCCTGGCCACGGCGGCCGCATTTCGATGCGAGAGAAATGCAAAAATACTCGTCTACCTAAATTTAGGTGCGCGTTAAATGACAGCAGCTGGTCCGAATTTCCGGAGTCCCCCACTACGGCGTGCCTCATTATCAGAAAGTGGTTTTGGCATATAAAACACCACGATCTTATAAAGAGTTGTTTCGAAGTGAATACGCCTTGCAAGATCACCGGCTACATTTCGTAATCTGGAATACGGGCAGCAAATTAATTCATTAAGATCCTAATCAGTCATGTTAATCGAATATGCACTTTTATTTCTTGCGCAATATATGCCCGTCTGCCCGAGCAATCCAGATGAACGAGTGCGATTGTGCCATCTACCACAGGCAATTTTTAGAAATTCCTTATATTCTAAAAAAAACTCGGCATATTGCCGCACCACACTCGTTCTTTATTGAGGGGTAGGAGCCCCGGATGAGACCGAGAATTCGACAGCGTACCACGCTCTCATGTAAAACTATTATCGAGAACGGAGCAGGTCACTGGCGATAGTAAAAAAAATGACCCGTCAAGATTCGTATATTTACCCCTTGGTTATCATCCTTAGGGATTCCGCAACGTCATTTTTAGAGCGATGCTGCTGGCCTCTAGTTGGTCACGATTTTTCCAGGCGCACCCTCATGAAAAAAAGAAAAAAAAATACTTCAGCGATTAAAAGAATCTTTCAGCGATTGAAGCGAACAGTGGATACATTCTTTAGTATAACCCATACCACATACAGCACAAGAATCGCTTCACTAAAGAACAAGCACAAAACAAGCAGCCCAGCCACATCATTCATGATTAGGCGCTCCTGATAGCAATGCAATGCACGTAGGACTCCTGCATATGTTTCCCGGTAAAGATTGCTGTTGCTCACGCTGCATCAGAGAGGGCAGCTTCCCACGTAGGATGTGTTGCCATTAGACTTTCGTATATGCAAGAACCAGCCTAGCAACTGATTTCATTGTTGTTGCAGCATCGCTGTGGGTAGGCAACGCATAGTTAGGAAATACGAAAAGCGGGCAAATGAAACAGAAACGGCAATACGGCCAGCGGTTGTGTGCTGCCAAAATTACCATTAGTTCCATTACTACCACTGCTCTAAATTAGCATTATTACCATTACTCTAAAGCAATAAAACGTTGCATATCTCTATTGCAAGAACCAGCGTCTTCCAGGGCCTCCCAGTGTGAAACCAGTGCGTTTTTTGGCACTGGATCGTGCTGGGGACGCTGGCGCTCGCTGGGATTCACTAGGACACCAGTGAGAACGCTGGATAAGGGCTTGGTCACAATGGGCCAGACTCTGGTCTCCCTGCCGTGACGTTGGGGCGCACTGAACTGTGCTGTACACTTGCTGGTTCTCGCTGCAGTTCGCTGGCTTGCACTGGAAACTGCAGTGGTTCCGTTTGTTCCACTCAGGTTCTAGTACACAAGGAGTATTTGTGCTGTTGAACAAAAAATACTCTGTAGAATTTCATTGCCAGATACTAGTCTTTTGTCCTAAATAACGCTATATCTTCAGGTCCATAAAAGTCTATTTCGTGTCGCAGCTTGGAATAAAAGTGCATGAGCTGCCCTGTTTATGCATGCATATTTGACACTGAAGATCACTGTCATTTTTTTTGCATTTTCCCTTTTGTGTGGGCGGATAGCTACATTCTTGAACGAAACCACGCAAACCCAGAGGACGCCTCATTTTATATCAGTTTGTAGGTGGCAGATGAGTGCAAGTTGTCACCGTTGTCGCAATGTTGTAGTGTCGACACGAAACCCAGAAGTCATTCAGACGCGTTCGAACGGAGCCCGAGTTCGAAGAATATCGCTCATTGATATTACTGAACAGATAACAAAGCTGCGGCGATTCGTGCGCTTCTGCTTTCCCTAGTGTACTAAAAAATAAAAGCTTCTGAGGCTGCAATACATAAATTTTAGCATTCGTCAAGTATTCGCGCTGAGATCGGTCCCTTCTTAAGCTTAAGCTTAAGCTTAAGCCTAGCTTATCCGCCGAGTCCGTCTACACGCTATCGGCCCATCTGGGCTCCGGAATCAGCAAGTCTAGGAAGGATATATCACTCTCTATTTCAGCTTTGGCATCGGTCTTCATAAATGAACCATTTTTTCGTTGTCTACAGTGTCAGCACAAGAAGCAGGGAACGCCAATGTGACGCGCTATAAACATAGGCACATGTGCTGGCGCTCAGCGTTGCCAGCAGTAGCCTACGCGTCCCTGGTGAAGATATGTGACTAGACCGAGGTGTTCATTGAGACGCATCAATGAACTAAGAAAACGTTGCATACCCCTTGCGCGAAAAACAAGAAACGGCTATCAAAATTGCAGTAACAACTCATGCAGAATCCCTAGTCGGCGGTTTAATTAGGAGTTTTTTTGAAGTTAAAATACCTATGGCAAATGAACGTCGGTGCTTTGCCACTTCCAAGCACACTATCGAATACGGACAACAACATTTTCTGCCTGATATAGGCGCAAGTTTTAGCTGCGGCGCGACAGCGGGTCTATCATGTTTGTGCGACAAGTCTCTCGGCGAAACGGCGTCTGCGCCTGCACCTGAACATGACAGATTATCCGCACCTTGCCACGTGCTGCGGTAAAGTACCGGGCTTCGGATCTGTAGGTCAGGCGATCGAATCCTGGTCCAAACATTTTCATTTTTACTTCTTGGCTCATTTTTAATGCGCTAAAATGTCTCTGTAACTTTCTGTTTTCAAAAAGTTGTATACGGTGGCCAGGCATCGCGTATTTTAGGCTGTAGAGCAGCTTTTCGCAACAGTACACAGCGCTTTCCAGTATGCCGCGCATGCCCAGGACGCCAGCATCCAGCGCGGGATACTATGCGCGGAAACCTGCATGGCAGTGGACACGTGACATGTGTGTTTTGCAATAAAAATACCCTCCTCAATAGTTGTAGCGACAACTTGAAACAGATTTCTCGGACGTCCACTTTCGTCGAGCCGCGATGGCGAGTCAATGTCTTTCTGAGTGTACGAACTACCCTGTTTTATTCTTAGGAATTGGTTCAAATGTGCAGCCACCTAAAAATTGACATCAAATAATGATATTGCTCATTTAAGAGGTGATCATATAAAGACGTGATGTATAAAGCAACACATGAAAATGTGGCAGAGGATTTCTTGAGGTTTATTGCGCGAACTGTTTTTTCCCCCAGAAGAAACAACAAAAGTACTACTGGTTAAAGCAACCATTTTTTTATACTCAAGTAGTGGTAGTTTGTTGAAATACGAAAGTAGACATAGCGAACGCATTTGAGCATGGAAGTGTTAGGATGCGCAGTGGTAAATGGCACATCGAACCTTCAAAGTGGCAGTTACCGATGACAAAAAAATTACTGCAGAACTAATCTCCCGATGAATGTCGATGGTTAAGCAATTAACATTGAATCAATGTATCGACACACTATACTGCCACCTCCAAAGCGCGTCATTAATGCAGTCGAGCCGTTTTCTCGCGCTTCCCTTTGAACACGCTGTGCTATCTGGTGGAGCCGCCATGAAGTGCGCGCGTGGTGTTTGTCTGAATGTATATTCAGACTGTCCGCTCACTCATTGCCACAGGTTGGCGTCTAGGAAATTCATCGAAGACTGGCACATATTCAGTGAGCCCAGTTGGAGTGAAAGGGGTTAATTGAAGAGAAGCTCACACCAGTGGAACATACCCAATGACCCCATTTTTTTTTCACGTCAAAAACAGTTAATTAAAGCATGGCGCATACCGAGTGGCGCACATCCTGTCACCAAAGTTTCTGTGAAAGAGGCTCAATCCACGTGTGCGTGAAACAGGTTCGTTGAAGAGTGAAATAGCCATGACCCAAGTTGGGTGTGCAGTTGATTTCAAACCCGGTTCCCTAGAAATGGTAGCCCGATGCTTTACCCTTTATAAGAGAAACCATCCAGTGACCTAACATGAGGGGAAGAGGGTTGGAGACGCATAGAAATAGACCGAGAGCACCAAGAAATGTGTGTAAAGTGTCCTAAGAATGCTAATCCTAATAGCGTTTTTCAACTGCTTACGCTTTCCTTCGAGACTCCATACCCACGCTTCCCCGCACAGTTAAAATGAAGAATGCTTTAAGCAAACGTCAAAGCTTGAAGTTTAGCTTAAGTGGTCGCATCGGGCCATAGGAGACACTGGATTATAAAGCTAATGGCCGTCAGTACATGTGCTGAGAGTCTATTAGGAACCTCAAAATTCGCAAGACCATTTGGGCGATAGGTATTAGGCATGATTGTTTGGCAAAATCTACATGCATTTTCTCCTCAGTGACAAATTAGACTTGGCCTACGCTTCGATCTCCAAGTTTTCTAACTCGATGCATAATCACCTTCAAAGCGCACCTAAATTAGAGCACTAAATTTCATTTTTAGCGATTTCGAAGAGTGTACGTACGATGCCTATTCATATGCAGAGCATACGGGGTGTATTTTTAGACCATCAAGAATATTTAAAAATCGCCTGTTGCAGAAAGCCCAATTGTAATTCTTCAGCGTCATTTGACGAAGCGGGGGACATTACTCATATCCTGAAACGAAATGCAGTATCGAATAATTAACGAAAAATCGTCGCTTACGAAGGATAGTACTATCTCAAACGAGAAATAAGCAAATAAATTTTTAAATGAAACTTTACGGCAGGTATTGCTATGTACGAATTGCAGTCGCGTATTGTCATTCGCGCAAGCATAAAACGCCAAGAGACACATGACACTGGTTAGCGTTCCACCTAGTATGAGTTTCGTGAAGTTTTTTCTAGTTAATAGTTTAATGGCAGTTACTCTAGTAATATTCAAGGAGTATATAATAGGAGGCTATTTTCGAGGCGACTGCAGCCCAGGAGCCGTTCGCCATCGTCAGTGTCATTAAATATTCAGATGTTCTGTGGACGTGCCGGATGCGTGGAAAAACGAGACAGGGAGGCATATTTGATCCTGTCTGCCGCGCTAGGTTAGCAGGAAGACGAGCTAAACAGGCTTAGAAGGTCTACACGGTCTCAAGAACAGTTAACGAGATGTCTATTATGCAGGGACGTCGCCCGTACTGGAGAGCGAGCTCACATCAGACGATGGAGATACGCGGTAGTTGTGCTTGCAGAAGTAGGGGTAAGGAAAATATGCGCTGTACAGGCAGATGTGGTTTATTTGCTGAAAAAGTTGAGACTACCAAGCGCTCAGGAACACGCTGTCGTGTATACGGTTTCGCCATGGCGACAGACAGTTTGCGTGGAACAGCACAGAATATCCACCCATCTAAATCTCCAAAGTATGTTTACCCAAATTACCGCTACCATTAGCCTAGGACGAGTGTTCTCTCTGGCTAGGTGCGTTAGACATAGACTTAGGAAAGATACGCAACTCTCTGTGGACGAACGTTTTCAGTATTCTACCATATAAAACCTATTTCCGAGCATTTTGTGCTATTTTATTCTTTCAGCTCCAAGGTTAGTACTTTAGATATTTCTCTGTTCGCGACAACTTTTGTTTTTGTTTCTGTTGTTTCGTTTCGAAAGCTTTGACATTTGAAAAACTGTCTCTCGAAAAGGGAAGACAATAAGCCGAGAGGCAGCAAGAAGAATTGAAGAGCTTTTTTTTTCTTTGGTTCTTTGCTTTTACGTGTTGCAGCATATAGAGGACTAGTCTGGGCAAGAAAGTTGTTGCACAAGAGCAAGGAAAAGACAAGTACTTGCATAAATAAGTAAATAAAGCAAATTCAAAAGAGGCGCGACAATAAACAGTAGAACAAGTATGACATCATATCGGCAACGTTATGCATACAAATTTATTGAGATGCAGACAGCCAGATGCTCTGGCGCTGAAACTTCAAAACGTGATATTCGAGTCAAAGAAGTTGAATTGGATTGTGTAAGCCCGTGCAAACATACGTGCAACGCTTCGTTCGCGGGGATGACAAGCTTCTGGAACCTTGGCGAAATTTAAATATGTGTATGATAGGCCACTTGCAAATGCAATTGAGTGTTTTCAGCCACCTGCCTTATCTTGGTGCTGAGACAGAGGCACTACACCCAGTGTGACTAGAGCTGCTGCTGGAGAAAAGTTGGGGTCATAGATGAAAAAAAGAATAAATGAGAAGGAATTCTATGGAAGCAATTGGATGTGGCTTAAGTTAAGTTATGGGGTTTTACGTGCCAAAACCACTTTCTGATTATGAGGCACGCCGTAGTGGAGGACTCCGGAAATTTCGACCACCTGGGGTTCTTTAACGTGCACCTAAATCTAAGTACACGGGTGTTTTCGCATTTCGCCCCCATCGAAATGCGGCCGCTGTGGCCGGGATTTGATCCCGCGATCTTGTGCTCAGCAGCCCAACACCATAGCCACTGAGCAACCACGGCGGGTGGATGTGGCTTAAGTGCTCGCAATATAAAAGATGCATATTCCTATCAAGTGCATCAAGGACTTGCGTAGTCATTCTTAATGCGTTTCCATTTCTGAAGTGTTCGTTGAAGTATCCATGCGGTGCGACTGCTTTCTTGCGGACAGAATCAATGCGCCACAACAACGAGAGATCAGGCACTGAAGAAGCACATTGCACTTTAATGAGACATCATGGTAATGTAACTCTGTGAGAGCCATAAGCAAATATTAAAGCTAAATCTCCATTAGAAACTATAATGTAAAATGCTTCGTTGAAGTTATTTTTTACCTGTAGAAATCATTTCCTGTCGGTAGTGCGCCCTCGAGTGCCCGGTCAGCCTGTATATAGCCTGTCCTTCGCATATATTGTTATTGTTGTAGCGGGATTATGTTTTTTCTTGCGTGAAGCGTATCTTAAGCTCGCTTCTCGGGTTTACTCTCACGCTGTTCAGGGGGTTATCTGAGCTGTGAATTCTCGTTTGAAATGCAATTTGTGACCGCAGGAGACAGAGAGCAGGTGAAAATATTGATCGAAGCACTCCCGTACTCGCCATATAAACATGACCAAGATCGATCTGCGGACCATAGTCAACGATTGTTGCTAGACGATAACAGGCTAGATGACCATCAAAAATATTACATCTGGTGGTGTAAATTTTACTTAGTCCAAATTGTGGCGGTGAAAATTTGGCAATTCAAAAATATACATTTGCCATAACATTATTTGATGGCATCACACACTACAAACTTTCTATCCCACTTGATAGGAAGTTTCTCATTGCTGCTGTTTCAACATGAAGGAAGTATTGAACGTAGAAGAGTGAGAAACCGTTGCAGCTTGAAAGCTCCGTAAGGACATTTTATTTTAAAGTAATGTTTCACAATCTTACCCAAAGGTTTTGCCTCCAGCCTCCAACATGCAAATTTTCTATCCACATTGGACATAGTATATTAAATTCAACGAGTGCGTTTTCATTGACTGTTAGCGAATCAGTTGTCACTCAGCATAATACGGCAAAAAATATTAATATTTTCCGGTGAGAGCGACTCAAATGGAGCTAACCACATCTCGCAACCGATAGAAAAACGACTAATAAATATGCACTTGGCTTGCATAGTATCGTAAGACGAAGCCTGTGAGCGCTTGGCTCGCTAACATATTTGCCTGGCCGTATTTTCTCTGAATAAACGTTGCTTGAAAATAGAGAAACGAGGCTTCTGTCACCAAGGGGACATCCATGACATGATAGTTGATCCCTCTTTCACTGAAATCGGTACAACACGAAAGCGGCATCCCGCCGCCGAAAGGCTTCGGCGAAGGTACGAGATTCTTGGCCCGGGTCCGTAGTGTATTGGGCAGCCAGTTCAGTTGCGGCGCGCTCAGCTACTGGAATGTAAGTGGCAGAGTTCGTAGCACGCGCCACGAACGCGCAAAGGCACTCTGCTTCACGCTGGCGTGTCTCCCGCCGGACCAAAGCGAGATCCACCCGTCGACGTCGTTGCCTTTCTGCGCTCCTAGCGCAGCACTTTTCTTAGTTGGTGCCATCGCTACCGAAGCAGCAGGTAGCGTGTGCGCACTGCTGATGCAGGTCGAAGATGCGCTCCGTAGGCGACGACGCGTCAAAGACTAATCGAACGCGAAAGAAAATCACGTGCGGAATCATGGCGCCATCCCTCTCAGAGCAGGGCATATTTTACGTGTTCGCGCCGACGTCACATCCGTTACGGGAAGTTCACGGTGGGTTGCGGCATAAAACACACTCGTGTGAAAAAGGGAGCAGGAAAGTTGATCCAATCTTTCTGCTTCTTGTACGAAACTTCTGATTTTTTCTCTTTTTGCGTATGCTGCCGTGTTTCACGGGCTGTGATTACACTGTGTTAGCACGATTGAGGTACACTTCAGTGAGGTTAAATTGCGCAGGTTGCCGTTTTGCAAATGGTGCAATGGACATGCGGTTGTATATCATGTTGCAAATAAATTTGCCTATTCTAAATGATTCCCTTCTCCTTGTGGTGCTCCCCAGTAAGCAATGAGTAGGACTGAGAACTGCTAGCCTTAAATTGGGGCACAAGTACTGAAGCCTGTCTTGGTTGCGTCACCTATACTGCTGTCAGTGCCGATAGCAGCTCTGTACGCATCTGCTAACACTTTACTGATTGCCTTGTGCTTTGATCGCACTTGAAAAAACATGAGTGGTGTATCTCATGTTTGTGAGAGCATCGATGGTTGTGCAAACCTTTCACCAATGCCGAACATTAATCACCCTGAGGTCAAGCCAGCTGCGAAAAAATACTACGGGCAAGATTGCAGACGCAAATAATACCTTCAACGTTTGCCAATTGGCTATTCTAAATCCTAGATTTTACGCGTTTCGGAGCGAAGGATATTGCACAAAAATTTGTCACTCATGCAAGTTTACTTCCATTGGAAGGTTTAGTTTATCATCATTATTTGTAACACGGTACTCTATATGGTAAATCGTTCACTACCTCCGGATGAGAATGGATTTGCGACCAATCATTGAGCATATTTCACAAGTGCTAGTTCCGGCGATAATCTCAAAAGGTGTCCTACCACAACCCATCTTTCAGAACGCGTCAGCTACTGAATTCTTCAGTTCCCCAGAGAATATGTGCCGTTAACTTTCGCCGCGTAACACCGACTGTGGATCCAACGACAACTATGTCAAGAGCATAGAAAGGTGTATCGTGTTTTTCAACGGGACTGAGAGTTGCTGACTAGCCTTTACTTCTCTGGCCTTATTTCTGGCACCTTCATTTACAGTCAGTTACCTGGGGCCTTATTACGTAAAACTACTCCAATATGTTTTTATTCCAATCTCCTGACGTCAAACTTGCGTAACCACTGACGCAAGCATCGGGCGGTGACCGAAGGGTTGTGTAAACAGACCAATCAAACGCTCTTTTTGTTTCAAGGAAGTTACTTTTATTTGCTTTAAAAACGACTAACATTGTCTAAGCTGACCGGCTTGTCTTATCTAATTGGCTGGCGAGGTGCCAGGAGCCCGCTGAACTGGAGAGGGATTCGATGGGGCCGAGGAGGTGCACTGAAAATCGATAATCGAGTGAAGAGGTTACTGGCGGCGTCTGCGATTGGTCCGCTTTCGCTTACTTAGCTTGCTGTGGCTGGTAGAAAATCGTGGCGGCGTGCAACAGAAAGTTAATAATACGTTAAAACGAATCCTCAGCAAAGAAGAGCTGGCAGAGCGAAGTCGTACACGTGCCGAAAGTTCTCGAAAACGCTACACGGCCATGCAGAAGGCTTTATTGTACGCCCATAAACCCACGCTCTCCAGCAGGTGCGAGTAGCCAGTGCCTGAGCGATCGCCGGCGGTCATCTTTTATTGCTTTTGGAATGGGGCAGCCTGCAGCTATTCAGAAAAAAATTCAGTTTTGCTCCGCATATTAGTTCATCTTTAGCGCGTGCACGTCACTTTCATGCGATGAGTTTTCGCGGTTTGGTGACGTCGCATGACAGGAAGGAGAAATGAGTGCAGTCCGAAAACATCTGACCAACATCAGAGGGCTAATGGCGAAAAGCCGCCGAATCAGAAATAACAAATTTTTTGTTCGGTCCAGTCATACATAATCAGTATGTACACGTCATATCAGATGAGGAGCTAGCACGGTTTTCGAGATGTCGTGTGACAGACAGGCGAAGTGGGGGTGGTCCAAAAAAGTTTTCCACCAATCGCGGAGAGATGGTTGCGGAATTGGAATAAAAAAGTTTGGTATAGCTTTATGTTATGGCGCCCCTGGTAGCACACAAGCCGTGCGAAAGGTCAACAAATGTTTTTTCTGCAAATGTTTGGAGATATCCATCAACACGATTTGGAAGTGAGAAAGTTGCGAAATAAGCTCATTTCGTAGTAAAAAGTACTTAGGGCATGTAGCTGAGTTGTGAACGACTTAGACGTTATCTCGTGAGCTTGCAGAGCGAGAGCCGCAATGTGTTTACACTTTCCCGCAACACCGGTCCCGCTGCTTCAATTCTTCGGTTGTTAACTTCAAAGTCAGATTCCAATGTGCATGATGACGCAGGCAAGTTCTATACTGTATTGCCGGCTTACTGCTGCGACAGTTATACATTACGGAACGCATGTCTCGGTGATTTAATAGCACCGGTGTCCCGGTGCTATAAACATGAGCTTTTCGCGGAGGTTAGCGCGACGATACAACGGGTTCAAATGTCGCAGTTCGATTAATCCTGCCGTTGTAGTCACGGGTACGCTGTTTGTTGCCATAGCGAGCACTTCGCCAACCTCACGCGGTGATTTTTTAAGCATGATGTCGGAGTCGTTCTCTCCTTTTCCCAAACATCGCCTCCGAGATCGCGCGCCGCCAGATGTCGGAGGCGACGCCCCAACAAACACCGAAACGGCTGCATGCTGGAGCTTTCTGATGGTCGACGGTGGCGCCATCTAGCAAAATGTGCATGGTGCCTATTGAAACAAAACGTCGGTAAGTAGGTGAAATGACAAATGCATTCGTTTACTCAACGCGGCTCTTTAACGCAATTTAGCAAGTCGGAGCGGCTTTAGTTCGACACTTTATAATATGTAGGGGAGCAACCTATCCAAGTTTTATACTTTCCATCTTTCAACCGTCATCATTTATTCATTCTGTTGACTTTCAGTGAGGCACGACTGAATGACTTCTTTTGCCGTGTCTGAGAGTCTACGATTATCTTCTTGTACATCCGGCTACTTCAACAAATTGTTATGCAGATCTAACGCACTTGTGGGAAACTATGTGAAGCGAAGCTTTCATAATGCGGTAAATAATATGCTCCAAATATGCCCATTTTGATCCTTCGTCTTTGTGCTTCTATCCTCCTATCACGCATTTGAGAACTCTATTCAGTTATGCGTGGACCGTGATCGCGGCACACAACAAATTTAGCTAAGCCACATTTCTTTCCAAAGCACACAGAAGTGCTTGCCACGTAAGGCAGAGCAAGAAGAAGTGGCTTTTCCAAGCAATATTTTATGCTGTGGCATCGTCTGTCGTCGTCGTAATCAACGCTGAATGACGCATAGTGGTTTATTACTCTTATTATTATTACCAGATATGTAAACATACAAGCACACAAAGAAAACAAGGAGAGAGCAAGCTGACAACTGCCACCGAGAGGGGCACAGCGCCTGCCCACTCTTCGGGTCAGTGATAAGAAGCAGTCACAGCACAAGACTCGATCATTGCAAACCGGCGCACCCCATGTGGACGGTGAATGTAACGCGTATGTCAGACATTAATTACAGCTTTGTTTACATTACCAACTAGGGACTAATGTGAAACAACTGGGCAGTATCAGACGACGCGAACTCGCGCTAACTCGAAGACAAGTTCTGCACTGGCGCCGTCAGTTTTTGTTTCCTTTTCTCGTTCTGTCCACCAATATTCGTGCCAATATGTACCAGCAAGCCCTGATTAATAACTCTTCCGCAATTTCTCGCGGTGTTCCTGCGTAATAATTTACACTTTTTCAACAGATCTCAAATTTATGGCAAAAATAATTCAAATTCAGTTGTGAATACGGCGGGGTGTTGTCACGGCATGGACTAGTGACGGCGACAACGCATGGGAATCCATGCAGAAAGTCTCTGTGGTCTCGTGGCTTGCAGGCGCAATCAAACGAGAAAGTTTGCGAAGCGCACAAGCATAAAGTGTTGATCGCGCTTCAAATTTCGTAAAAGACACTTCGAGTTGTAGCATGGAACGACACATTGCAGATATATTTTGTCGACTTAAAGTTTAGGTTGTGACGGCAGCTCTTCAGCCCGCTGTAGCGTTAAAGTTGCGATACTTCGGCATTGGCTAAATCTATGTAGCACTGAGATACGAGAAATTACCGCAGCGTGACTTTATCGAAAACAAGTGTCGAAAACAAGTGTGTTGCTTATAGACATATATGTAGAATGAAGTGTCTGGCGAATTAAGAAATACGAACAGCATCTCTTCCATAGTTTACCGCTCGCAGGAACGGCATTTTAGACCCACATTTATTTTCAGTGCCTCCCCCCCCCCCTTCTGACTGATATATCAAAAAAACGTTTCCATCACAAGCTACCTCTACCTCGGCGAAAACATTTTCATTTCTTTCGACAGGTGCCAGTGCCTTGCTTCACACAAATTGCATTATAATTCTCACACTCCATATATCATGCAATCGAGCCATATTTAATCAGACGTGCGACTATGATCGATGCGCCATCAGACCCAGTGCGCTTAAATATTTACGAAGAAGTCACGAAGGAACTCAGAGACGTATTGAGCTTTGCATTATTGATGTATTCGCTGGACGTAGGGGCACGCATTTCAAAAAAGCAAGGACGGCGGATCATATTGAGTGTTGTGCGCAGCACGCCGGATTACTACCCAGCGTCGCCATGCCATGAATTTTGATGCCACGATGCCAACAAGAATACATTAGGAGCCGCTAATCGATAGGCACTTATGTTTAAAAGAATTTCCTTTATTTCAAACGTGGTACAGCTCAAGCAACAAGCAGGGCGGAATAAAACTAGCAATTTATAACATAAATTGAATTATTGAACGGTGGGCCTGTCAAATATATCGTTGAGCACAAGGTCACACTGCACTAAAATATACATATACAAAAGAGAAGAGAGGGGTTAATCGAGGGGCCAGATTTTTATTTGTCATATCATAAGGAGCCAACAAACACTGACACCGAGGACAACATAGGGGAAATTACTTGTGTTTGATAAATGAAACAAGAAACGATAAATTAATGGAAATCAAAGTGGATGAAAAAACAACTTCCCGCAAGTGGGGAACGACCCACGATCTTCTCATTCCGCGTGCGATGCTCTACCAATTGAGCTACAGCGGCGCCGTTTCCCCATCCACTTTCTTGGGTATTTATGTTTCCTAGTAGAATTCAGGGAGTGTTAGTCAGCGCCATCACTCACAGACCAGACCTTGGCGGCGGATGTGGAACATCCTTTATGCCGCACGCGTCACGAGAACGTGATCATTTTGGCTGAAGGGAACCGGACAATAAACCCACACATGCTACCTGAAGGCATCAATGTTGCCGCATTCGGGACCCTCCTTATGTAACAAACGAGTAGAAAGGGGGTTAACCGAGGGCCCGATTTTTATTAGTCATATCATAAGAAGCCAACAAACACTCCGCAACTTCACGGCGCTAACTAACATTCCCAACAACTAGCGAATTGCGTAGCGAAAAACGCGAAATGCGAAGGTTGCGGGATCGTTCCCCACCTGCGGCGTTGTTTTTTCGTCGAGTGCCATTTCCATTAATTTGTCATTTTTTTATTTCATTTATTAAGCACAAGTAATTTCCCCTAGGTTGTCCTTGTTTCAGTGTTTCTTGGCTTCTAATGATATGAATATATATATATATATATATATATATATGCGCATGAATGCACATCAATATTCAAGTACCTTCGAATACATTGTGATGCTGACAGCCAACATAATCGTTTTGAAGGATCATAAACCTACGCATTTCACATTGAGGGTTATCCTTTGCACAAACTGCTTCATCACCATCATCAGCCTGGTTACGCCCACTGCAGGGCAAAGGCCTCTCCCATACTCTCCAACTATCCCGGTCATGTACTAGTTGTGGCCATGTTGTCCCTGCAAACTTCTTAATCTCATCCGCCCACCTAACTTTCTGCCGCCCTCTGCTACTGCCTCTGCCTCTGCCAGTTGGCCTCTGCAAACTGCTTCAGCTGGTAACAAATCCTGCGCATTGACGGTACGAAGATCAGGGCACTCCACGATTATGATTAGCGCGCGTGAAGCGGGATTCACGGCGTGAAGATGTGTTCCAAATCCATAAAATAATTTATTGGAGAACTTGAAGGCTCTAGCACGAAAGTTCAATTAGAAGACGTGACTCTTGAAATTTACTCACGAGACTTGATGGGGACGCCCCGATTACTGTGCCTTCATGTTCCGCTGGTCAGCGTTTCGTCCTTGAAATTATTGCTTAACGGCACTCAGAAGAAATTTCAGCTCGAGGTTTTGTATTCGAGCGACGTTATTGCGTGGCAATGTACAGGAAACCGCCAGCGTCATTCTCAACGATTTTGTTGAGGAGAATAAAGGACCTCAGTGTTCAGTGAATGAGTGTAGGCAATTTCAGCGACCCAGTAGACCTGCAAGTAGACATTCATACTAAACTATACGCCAAGGTTGATGACTGGACGTGTTGGTATAGCATATTAGAGGCGCGATTGCACAAAATTTGGACGAAAAACTCAGAAGAGAAACACTCAGTGCAGCAGAAACTATATCGGACAGAGGGGACGATGTTTGAAGGAAAGGTTAAAGGAGCATGACTATAACGTTTCAAAAGCAGTCGCCGGACACATTGTAGAGATTGCGGATGTCGGCCATTCTTCAGGAAATGAAAGATTGTGAACAAAGATGGCTGCCAAATGACGCGAGAAATAATCGAAGCTGCTGAGATTGCACGTTTGAAAAGTATGTGCGTGAGCACGCCATCAGTGTCCCTTAGTGCAAAGGAAATAGATTTCCTCACGCGCTAATCTGGAATTTTGTATCATGGTTCCTTTTTTGCTATGTCAAAAATGATCACATGACAAAGCTGGCTTGGCATTGGTGGGTGGCCATGTTTGTAAAAATCTTTTTGTTTTTGTTGTTACCCCCCTCCTCCCCCCCAAACATCTTCCAGTATTTATTCATTTGACAAGGGAATAAAACGATAGTTGCAAGTAGCGCTCTGTGGTGTGTGTTTCTCTTCTGTGTGTGTCGTCCAAATGTTGCGCAATCGAGCCTCTAATAAATTATAAGACTGCGCGGCATATTTGAGCGATCAAGAAAGGTCGGGCAATGCATGTCTCTGGATCCATCGTTTCTGCTAAAGAACTCGTCTTGTTGAAGGCCCCTTGAAAAAACAGAGGCTCCAGACACTTCGGTTAAGCCACTCAGAATAACAACTGACAGTCGGGCTATAGCTAATCATCATTCATCGTTGAACTGCAGTGTGGAAAAAAGGCAAAGGACGCACGAAGCTAACATGGCTTGTTTGTTAGCTCTGTCGGTCCTTCGTTTCGTGCGCGCGGGCTTTAGTTAAGCATTGAGTGTTGGTAATTAATTCAAGTCTCCATTTTCCTCTGAACCTTTGCTACGTTCATACCAACTATCTCACCACCGTCTTCTCGTTATAATTACATTCGAAGTGTGACACAGCAAATTTGCTCCCAAAGCTAAGCCCAATTGCACTGTTTAACGTGACGTCAAGGCAAGAGTCAATGGCGCCGCCGGAATTACGGGGATACGCACTTAACAATTCGGGTCTGGTGAAACAAAAAAGAACAACTACACCACATATTTCTATATATGTAGTAGAACCAAGCGACCAGGTTCCCCATGCGTTTATTTTCCGTCATTTATACAGCAATAACGTTTACACTTAAACGGGAATGATCTTTGTCGAGAATATGTATCAAAGTTTGCTAGTTCGCCGTAAAGCTGGCTTTATTTATTCCCAGCACTCCATCTCTGGCAACTGAGAAAGGATGGCCAGCGTGAACGTGAATATTAGACAAAGTCCCCTTATGTAGAATATTTGTTTTGCCCATTTTATGATCCTAAGCTAAGACACAATATCAAGCAACGGTGCTTCTTGACGTTACGTCAGCGCCTCCTAGGTTGTTCCCGTCGCCATGGGATTCAATTAGTTGAGAGCCGATAAGAGCTTCCCTAGGAAGCCGACAGTATCTGCCCGCCTGTCTCAGCCTCTGACAGGACTGGGAACATTGGGACGGTGACAGCGATGAGTGCAGGGCGTTTATTGTGAACTTCTGGCGTTCTTTGGGCAGCTACTTAGGCTGCGAAGTGGCAACGCTGGTTCATGGATTAGGCTCCTCGTTGCGAGTGCCGAAACGACTCTGCAGATCGAGCCGTCTTTATCGACAAACTGCGGCCGGGGGGCTCTAGCGATTTAGATTGGCATCTCGGGCAGGAATGCGATGCCAGGGTTCTTCAGGGCGAAACGAAATGCGGAGACGACAGAGAGAAGGGGGGCTGAGGGAGTGAGCGTGATTTGAAACGGGTCATTTCACCCCCACATAGTCCCAAACCGCCCGAAGCTAAGCTCGTTAGAGCTCTATTATATGAAAGTGACTTGTAGGGGGCAGCGGACATTCTCGCCAAAATTGAGTTTCACCGGAAGAACGTTTAGATAAACGGTTCGCGGAAATGGCGCGCGGAGGCGGGCTTTTGCGCACTCATCGAAGCTGGAGATTCCTGGGAAATGCGTGTGCGTGGTGAAGAAAAACAATGTGATACGACAGGTGATAAAGAAATTTAATTTCGGGGAAATGAAGGAGGTAGGGAATTTAATACCTGGGAAAAAGAGCCATCACACGACCGACAAATAGCACTCCGCAAGAAGTTGCCTGAATATATATATATATATATATATATATATATATATATATATATATATATATATATATATGTAGGGCGAATTGTGAAATAACCAAGCTGCATTGTCAAGTTAAGATCTGGGAGTTTATTAACTTTCTGCTTTCTTCTCCCGGCTGGCGAACACGAGATTATATTATTCAGAAAAATGAACAGTAGTCCCTTTATTTTAAAAAAACGTGAAGCGTTGTAATTTTTTTTTCTTCTTGCGTCGACGTCACTCTCTTCGGATGTTTTCGGAAATGATTGTTTTGCTTTCAAGCACAGGCGGGCAATATTTCTTATGGCCAGCCTTCGCAGTTGTGCTGACAGATTTCACAATTCGGATCACTTCTTCGAGAAACGGAAAATACACATTTACTAATAAACTGGAAGAAAAATTGTGCAGTGCACTGTCTAATTATGATCGTGATTTATAGAATGTTAACATTGCTGCGAAGAGCGTGTAACAAGGGCCTTAAAGTTAAGATGCGCTTCGATGTCGTCACATCTCTCGTGTGCGAGAAAACTTGCATTAAGAACCGTAACATTTGGAATGTTCCTTCCCACCGAAAAGCAGGGATCATTATAGTTAAAGAAAAAGCGCAGCTATCTAAAGAGTAGTAATCCGAGTAAAACGTTTTTTCGGTACAACGCAATATATATAGAGAGAGAAAATAATGCAGAGAAAGGCAGGGAGGTTAACCAGAGGTAGTTCCGGTTGGCTACCCTGCGCAGGGGGAAGGGTTAAGAGGGATAAAAAGAGAAACAGAGTGGAAGGGGGAGATAGAAAGAAAGGGAGACTAGCACGAACAAAGCGCGTACACTACAGAACGGTAGGGGGCGGCATTCTTAGAGTCTGTCGTGAAGCCCCGTAGACCGCAAGAACGTTAATAGCGCGAATAAGGCCTTCAACGCGGATGTTCTTTCGGAGCATTGGCCTAAAGCTTTTAGTTCTGAAAGTGGACGATTGTCCAGCTGGTCCAGTACCCTGCACATCACTTGTCTCTCAGCACTGTATCGCGGGCAGACACAGATAATGTGTGCGAGCGTCTCGTCGATGTTACATGTGTCGCACGTGGGGCTGTTGGCCATTCCTATGAGGAAAGCATAGGCGTTTGTAAACGCGACGCCTAGCCACAGACGGTAAAGCATGGTCTGTTCACGTCTTGGTAATCCAGGCGGGAGGTGCATCCGTATGTCCGGAGACAACGAACGCAACCGACACATGGTGAAAACATTTGAGTCCCACAGGGGCAAAGTGCGCTCACGGTACATCAATCGCAGCCCAGCCGCAGCGTCTGTTCGCGAAAGCGGAATGAAGACTCGTTGACCACTTTCATGTGCCGATCGGGCGGCTTCGTCGGCTTGGTCATTCCCGCTGATGTTACAATGTCCTGGAAGCCACTGAAAGATTATGTTGTGTCCCTTATCATAGCTTTGATGATATATGTGCCGAATTTCTGAGGCCAGTTGTTCATTGGGTCCGTGGCGCATTGGGCTTCGTATGCACTGAAGGGCTGGCTTGGACTCACTGAAGACTGTCCATTGTTGCGGTGGTTTCTGCTTAATGAAATCAAGTGCAGCACGGAGCGCCGCGAGTTCTGCACCCATCGATGTGGTCACACATGAGGTTCTTAATTTGATTTCCTCAGATTGTGCCGGGATGATGACTGCAGCAGCAGCGCTGTTGAGTTTTACTGAGCCATCTGTGTATACATTCCGGAATCTGTGCACGTTGTGAATGTGCTCCAAGGTTGCTTGCTTCAAAGCTTGCAATGGCGCTCCAGCTTTCTTTCTGACTCCTGGAATTGTCAGTTGCACTTGCGGCCGGTGCAGACACCACAATGGATCTGACAATCGTGAAGCGGGCGTAAATTCTGATGGCAAGTACGACTGATGTCTTACAATAGCTTTAGCAAAAGTTGAAAGTGGCCTTTTTGCTGGCCAGCAAGCAAGATGGTGTGAGGGAATCCGAGTCAGGTGTCGGATGTGCGCTCTCAGGACATCTGTATCAACGTAGACTGTCAAAGGCGCGTCTCTGGCTATGGCCACTGTCGCAATCGATGACGTTGTTTTGGGAAGACCGAGACAAGTCCTGAGTGCTTGGGCTTGCACGCTCTGGAGTTTGCGAATATTCGTAGTACAAGTATTACCTATTACAGGTAAGCTGTACCGCAGGAAGCCCAAAAACAGTGCTCGATATAGTTGCAACATTGACGGTACTGTTGCGCCCCAGCACTTCCCGCCGAGAAACGCAAGAAGGCCCACAATGGCGGCCAAACGCTTCGTCATGTACGAGATGTGAGGGCTCCAAGACAAGTCTCTATCAATGATGACGCCAAGAAATCGGTGCGTTCGTCTATATCGTATGATTTGGTCATTAATCCGCAAAGCATACGGGGACATCGATTTACGAGTAAAAGCAACGACCGCACATTTCTCAGCAGAAAGCTCCAGGCCTTGTCTTCTTAGGTATCTTGACACAGCCGTTGAGGCTTTCTGAAGTTGTGCGCGGACTTGTACACGTGTCACGCCTGAAGCCCATATGCAAATGTCGTCTGCATATACGCAGAGCTGTACGGTTTGCGGTAACGAAACAGCGAGACCAACGAGCACCAGGTTGAAAAGGGTAGGGCTGAGTACTCCGCCTTGCGGTACACCACGACTGGTATAGCTAGATGGCGTTGGTCCGTCTTCAGTCAAAATAAAGAAAGATCTTCCATGCAAATAGTTGCATATCCAGCGAAAGGTGCGTCCACCAATCCCTACAGCTTCTAAGGCGCCCAGAATTGCCTGATGATCTACATCATCGTACGCACCTTTAACATCAAGGAATAGGGCCGCAGTGATTCGTTTCAGATGTTTCTGGTGTTGTACGTATGTTACCAGGTCGATAACGCTCTCTATTGACGAGCGGCCACGTCGAAAACCAGCCATTACCTCTGGATAGACGTTGTAGAATTCCAAGTACCATTCTAGCCGTGCAAGTATCATTCTTTCCATTACCTTGCCGACACAGCTGGCCAGTGCTATTGGACGGTAAGATGATCATTCCAACGGGGATTTGCCAGCCTTGAGGAGTGGAACAAGCCGGCTGGATTTCCACGTTGTAGGGACCAAGCCGTCACGCCATGATGCGTTGTATAGGCGAAGAAGGGCATCTCTGGCCTCTTGACCAAGGTTTACAAGCGCAGAGTATGTGATGCCATCGTGTCCTGGTGACGAAGATCGCCTGCAACCAGCAAGTGCGGCCTCCAGTTCTTCGATGGAGAAAGCAGCGTCCATACGAGGATCCCGGGAGCAAGGGGGCACAATGGGAATAGGTGCGCAAGGTGAATACGTGAGCGCCGGACCCGCGATCCTTGCGCAGTAATCTTCGGCTACCTCGACTTCTCGGCGTCCTTGATGTAGGGCTAGAGACTTAAATGGACGACGCTGTTGAGGAGCTGTTCGAAGACCATGGATTGTTCTCCAGACAACCGACAGAGGTTTACGTGGGTCGAGAGACTCACAAAACGACTTCCAGCGTTGATTGTGGATTACAGCAAGGCGACGCCGAATTTTCTTTTGAATGCGTCTGGCCTCTCTAAGGTCGTAGAGTGATTTAGTCCGTCGGTACCGTCGCTCCGCTCGCCGGCGGATTGCACGGAGGCTCTGTATTTCCGAATCAAAATCTGGGTATTTCTCTAATTGCCGAAATGAGCGCATATAATCCTGCATAGCCTTGGCAATCTCAAATTCTAGTGTGGACGAAATGCCTTCGTGGCACGCGTCTTCCATAAGGGATTTTAACATGGGCCAATCTATTGTTTGTTTAAAATTTGATGGAACGGATTTGGTGAGGCCTTTTATCTTCAGGTAGGTAGGAATGTGGTCGCTTCCGTGGGTTTCTATATCTGCGAACCAATGGACGCAGCGAGTGAGGCATCGCGAAACAAATGCTAAGTCTAAACAACTACTGTATGTCCGGCCGCGCAGAAACGTGGGACTGCCATCATTTAGACAACAAAGTTCATAATCGCAAGCAAAGGACACGAGGTTTCTTCCTTTCGAATTTATCTTGTTGCTTCCCCAAAGTGAATGATGCGCGTTGAAGTCCCCAACAACAATCCATGGACCAGGTGTCGCATCTATAATGTCACTCAGTCTCTGCCTATTAAAACGACTTGATGGAGAAAGGTAAGCGCCCACTAAAGTAAACGCAAGGTTTTGTTGTTTCACGGTCAAACACACATACTGATTAATGTCATGTGGCCGCACTGGATGAACAACATAAGTCAATTCACACCGTATGTAGATGGTAACTTTGCTAATGTCAGTACAAGTCGATGACACATGAGGTTCATAGCCTGAGATCCGGACGGGTGTCTGTAGCTTCGGTTCACAGACGACAACAATGGGGAATCGATTGGTGAAAACGTAATGGCGAAAATCACTGCGGGATTTCAGGCCACGGGCATTCCATTGCATAATAGATGCTTCCTTGACTTGTCTGAAGAACGGCTGAAGCGGTAGAGCCATTGTGCTTGCTACTCGAGGCTCGCAAGAACCGGATCCAGGCCGTCCAGCACTTGTAGTGCACCTCGAGCAGATGGCGTCTGCATGTCGTTTAACAACACGCGAATGACATTCATTAGAGATCTTATTATGGCGATTACTTGCTTGTCTTGACCTCGCACATGATCTGTGCCCTCATTGGTTCGTCGGTAGTCCACCGTCGACGTTTGTTGGGCTGGAGGACTTAATGTCGGAAGTGCAGGCCAGTCGTTTGCAGTAGAGGTATTCACTGCGTCATCAGACACCGTGTTGTTAGTGTGGGTGAGCGCCTTGGGAGCACCAGCCTCAGGAAGTACCGGCTGTCTCGCGACGGTATCAGCATTTCTTGTAGACGAGGATCGTCTACGGTGACGGCAGACACTACGCCGTCGTACTTTGGCGGCGGCCGCTCTGTGAGTTGAGTTGTCTCTCACCATTTGTTTGAGGACTTTTCGCTCTGTCTTGTGTCTCGGGCAGTCTTTCGACGATGCTTCATGGGGACCGGAGCAATTGGCACATTTGAAGTGAGTCGCACGGCAAGCATCTGCACTATGCTGCTCAGAACATCTCGCGCACACGGTCGAATTTTTGCATATGCCGCTGACATGCCCGATCTTCAAACAATTGCGACACTGAAGCGGTCTTGGAACGAACGGTCGCACTGGATGACGAAAAAATCCAACTTTCACGTGGGACGGCAAGCTACCTCCCTTGAAAGTTATCCTCACACCGCGTGAATCTCCTAGGCGACGGATTTCAATAATAGGAACATCTGCTGTGGCGGGTTTGACCAAAATAGGCAGATCGTTGTCGTCGATTGAGTCATCGACATCATAAATCCCACCTGATATAGTATTGCTGTCCTGTGGTATTATGGTGCGAACATTTATCTTGCCCAGCATTTTCACTGTACTCAAGATATCCAATGCTGCTCTGTTCTTGACATCAACCGCGAGAATGTTCTTACGGGTGTTAACTCTCATATCCATGATCTCATTTGGAACAACAGCCTCTAGTGTTACAGATACGGCTTGCCTGTTTAGCCGATTCAGGTTGTCGGTCGGCGTCACGGGTAAGAAGAGGATGGTATGAGCCGTGTCATGGGCCTTTGCTGCCGCCGTCGTCCTTGTTGAAGACGAGGAGGCAGTGACGATTCTCCTCTTTCCTTTTTGCCTCACAACTGTCAAGTAGTCGCCGTCATCCGACAGATCTTTTCTGAAGCAGAGTAGTACAGCAGGGTGTCCTCGCTGCCTGTGTCGCTCATCAGGTGATTGCGCTTCCTCGGAGCGCTCGACGCTGTGACGTCGGTCTCCTCCGGACGTCTAGCTGACTCCGCTTCCATGGCCGAAGGTCTCGGAAGCGGCGCCTCCCGAAAACACGCAAAAATACTCCCAAAATGAGAACAGTAGAAAACAGCGCATTTATTTCTCTCAAGCTTCTGACAAATACCTACTGTCTTTAAGAAGTCAGTAACAACAGCAAACATGCGTTTAATAAGAAAATGAAGCGAAATTCTACAGAGCTGATCTTTATTTCTCCCAATCAAGCACACTCAGGTACATGATGTCTAGAGCAAAGTTAACAAAAAAAAACCGCTACTATAGATCTTGGTTTACCGGTGCCTTCTTCCTTGTAAATTTTGCTGATGAGGCAGGCGAAAAAATTGCTTTCACCCGGAGTCCACACCGGGTGCCAATTGCACCCAAAAAAATACACCAAAATCGCGGTTTTGAAATGAGTTAATGCCATAAATGCACTTAGCACAAATGACAGTAACCATTGAACCATGTGCTAAAACATATCATAGAAAGCGTAAAAACATTTTATTATCCTTAGGAACCAAGTTAACAGCTAGCTGCGGGACTTGGCTAAATTTACCAGAGGCCTCTCCTAACCTAAAACCTAAGGGGTGTATTCTTGCTTTAAACAAAGCGCCCTCTTTTCAATCCAATTATAATTTCTCTTTCCAGAGACCCGATTTTTTTTTGTCTACTCGAAGTTGTGAGTGCGAAAATAAACTTCCCGGATGTGGGGAAGCATAGTTGTCTGGTCTTCGTCTTGGGGCTTGTGGACTCCTGTCTAAACAAACATAGGGTTGCAATTTTAGCAGAAATCGATCACATATTGAAAACAGAAAGTGGAAAATATGAAAACATTCCAGCCATCTACGAATGGCTCCTAGATGTGTTCCTGCGGTGCTTCAATGACGTTTCTCATACTGCTCTTTTTGTTCGATACCTCTCGAGTTGCGGCGAATTCGCGAATTGAATGCTGAAACTGACGTAATCCTCGGACCTTGTGCAGTGCTGTTGGATCCATTCCGTCGAACTTCTATTGTACGCATTCGGGACATTTATAAAAGAAGCCATTATTGTGTGGCGCCAAACCAACTGGGTAGATTCCACGTGTCATCACGTCCCAACAACTCGCAATAAATACGTTTCTTGCTGCAGCCTGCTTGCGCACCAATTTCCCAGTGCCAGTATACACTGACACATTAAAAGCGTGACCGCTTCGCTTCACTTTTATCCTCTTTCTCAACAGAATGTTCTTGTTCAAATCCGCCAGATAAGGCAATACCGTCGACCCAGATACCCCGGCTTTCTAATATAAATTGTAAACACGGGTGTGAACGAAAGTTGCCAAGCATTCCTTTCGCATAAAATAAATAACAATGGCACTAAAATTGAGTAAGCAGACACAAGAAATAAACCACTTAGCATTGTACCCTACCCACGCAGCTGTTGCTAGAACCGGAGTGCAGGTACAGATGTTTTTATTACGTATATGGGGTTTATTTTCTTGAATCCACGAATGTCACCAGGGCCAGACTTCTCGCCCAAATACTTGTTGCAATACTCGCCGTAGCTTGACGCAGCGTCTGAGTGAGTGAAAAGCAAACCCAGAGGGGACTTGCAGAATGCAATGCGGGCATGCAAAGCACGGGTAAATCTTGGCAGCCAGCTTGAAGAGCACGTCTTAGTAATCCTCTTAAAGCTTCGCCACTAAGCCTCCGCTTAAGGGACTTGACGGCTTGCAAATTGATCGTGTCATACAAAGGAACCGTATTTGTTCGCTTTAATTGCGTTTCTTCTAATACTGTGTGATCTCTGATAGCCCCCAATGGACAGTAAACTTCGTTGTTAAACGTAAATCAGTTTTCGAATTCGGGGAACGATCTAATAATATTCTCGAAAAAAGAGAAAGTTTCTTGGGAAACGTTTTAGTAAAGAAGAGGTCAGGCACAGTGGCGTACAAACTATTTCTCGCGTGCAGGTTGGGGGGGGGGGCAATATATATATATATATATATATATATATATATATATATATATATATATATATAATACACTTACTCATTACATATGTGCAATAAGTGAAAGAGCCTGGAAATGTATTAACCTATATATATATATATATATATATATATATATATATATATATATATATATTTATATATATATGTGTATATATACCAGGCGTAGTCCTATCTACTGGTCACACATCGCGAACTATGGGGTTGCAAAATGTTAGCCTAATTTGAATTAATTTCTTCCAGCTATATCGAAACCCAAGATGACGCAGGGACAAGAGGCAATGAGTGCCTGACAGAAGTCTCTGACCCCGCTAAGTACCAGCAGTACGGACAGGATCAGAAGACAGGATTGTGCCTGTCCTGCCTTCTTACACGTGATTGTCTAGAAAGCGCAACCAATGTTTCCTATTACAATGAACCAACTTGCCCAACAACGCATCTTGCTACGCAGTACAGCGCACGTAAAAGAATGAACATTTGCTACAAATTATTTCAATAATTCAAAAAAAGAATTGTAGTTGGTG
The DNA here is from genome assembly GCF_050947875.1 of Dermacentor variabilis. Taxonomy (NCBI): domain Eukaryota; kingdom Metazoa; phylum Arthropoda; class Arachnida; order Ixodida; family Ixodidae; genus Dermacentor; species Dermacentor variabilis. Next base: position 133,134,886 of record NC_134574.1, read on the forward strand.
TTAAATCTATAGCATAAATGTATCGCTAGTTTATGTAATAGTATTTTAGATGTTGTACGCAACAAAAAGCAGACAACAAATCACTTGAAAATTCACATGGAAAAAAAAAGACAGCTTCCCGTTCAGTATGCCAAGCGGTGCTTGGGCGGATCGCCAGGGGCCAGTATTTGTACGGCCAAGGTGGCGAGTAGACAACAACACGTTCCTACTTGACATTTCGAGCAAATTTTAGAATTTTCTGATTTGTAAGAATCTAACTACAACTTATCACATCTGCAGAGAAACAGCCACATAATCTCATATCGCCAAGAAGTTGTAGTCAATGACAGGAAATATATGATCGTGTCGCCCTGGAAATTTTAGGTGCCAAGACAGCATTAGCCACACATGACTGCACGCGGGTAATGCGGCCAAGTAATCACTGACTGACGGCAGAGACTTGCTATAGAGGCTCTGTGCGTGCTAATACTAGAGTTGAGGTTTATTACGCCAACTTGCATTAAACCCACTGGTCAGGTATTGCAACGGCAACAGGGCTAGGGACAATCTCACGCGGACCTATGCTTTCACGGCCGCTAGACCATCTAATTTACGCACAGCGTTTATTGCACTCTGCGCCGAGAACTCTCACTCTCATGTATCGAGATGAAAACCACCGTAAGCAGAGGCGTTACGCGGACGAATAATTGCAGCCCTTTGTCCTTTGATTCCCTCGTCCACTGTCATCAGAGGTGGCCAGCGATGGAGTGCCTCGTAACTCAGGCAATAAGGGCGAGCTAAAAGACAGTCCCTCATATACATGACAGATGCGTAATGTTCTATGGATAACTCTGAAAGCCAAGAGCTCAAACAATCTCTCAAGGGATATGTGTTTCGGATTTCGTTTCCCTGAACGACAGATGTTTAAGACGCGATCGACCACATACCAATCTAGCATATCAAAATTAAAAGAAATATATGCCCCGCAAACAATGTTTTCGAAAATCCTATTTAACATATAGATTACAGAACAAAGAAATGTGTATGCCCATGAATCATACGAGATGACTGAACATCGCCAGCTATGACGCATGTGGTACATAATCTACGAAGATTTAGGCATCCTCGGCGTTTACATGCTTACAACTACCGAAATGCGTCCACGGCGGCCGAATTTCGATGGGGGCCGAAATGCGACAACACTCGCGTGCTTAGATTTAGGTGGACGTTAAAGAACCCCAGGTGGTCCAAATTTCCGGAGTCCTCCACTACGGCGTGTGTCATAATCCGAAAGTGGTTTTGGAACGTAAAACCCCATAATTTAATTTCAGTTTTAGGGCGAGGCACGCAAAAGGCTTCATCTCACAATAACTGCGGCCCGGAGAAGTGTTTGTGAATTAGAATATACATGAATAAGTAATTACGGTATTGCCGCCTTATTTCTAGGCGTCTAATATTAAACATGCGCAGTACACGCTCAAAGGCATAAAATACACGGCGTCTGAGAAATCGATGGTACAGGACGCGAATGAATTATCGCTGAACACATTTAATATTTTCAATATTCATTAAACTTATGCAGTTCCATACAACAGAAATAAACTCTAACTTCGAACGGACAAAAAAAGAATACAAGAGAATAACGCAGTTCACATTCGTAAACATTTTAGTCATTCATGATATGAGGCCTAACTTCCTGTAGGATGCATTAACGATGCTTGAAACATGTTCTTCGAAAGTTAGCCGGGAGTCAAACGATATTCCCAAGTCGCACGTACGACTCGCTCTTTTCAAAGGATCGTTGTCAAGTGAGTATTCGTAAAGCAACGGGTACATATTGCAAATAAAGCGGAGTTTCAGCCGGTGAAAGCTCGCTGGCTACAATTCAAAAATTAAAATATGTGCTGTAAAGTAATTATTTAGGAAGTAATTATATCTTTCGTTAATTAGTTGAATAAGGGCTTTGCTTTCTCGTGCTAGTAATGCCCACCTTTACGAATAATCCTCCTCTAGGTCAAGAATTATACTATGGTATGACAAGAATTGCTCTGTTGTACTTCTTATATATATATATAGCTCCATTTCGTGCGGACTCCGTCATACAGTTAACGCGGGTATACATTTATATAGTTTAGTAACGAAACGCAATTTTCTAATAATAGAGTGAATGTACTAAAATCATATTCCGAGAGAGCCCCATAAGCATCGGCAGACAGACTCCTCGGAGCAAACGGGAGAGCGCCACGCCACGCAAAAGTCCCCAAGGTGAGGTCACATGCAAGGGGGCGCCGTTCATACTTCCCGTCGGTATCAAAATCAAACTCGCTCACCTAGCATGTCAAATTTGGTCAGGTGTAAAGCGTACGAAGAAGTTCGAATCACTGATCGCACCAGCTTTAGCATTCTGTTCCGGTAGATTAACTTTAGCAAGAACCTTCAGTGAGCTGCACCTGTCTGAAAAAAACGACACCGAAGCAACGCCAAAAATCATTGCGAAAGACATTAGTTATACGCCAACATCCCTTAACTGCTAAACAGTCGACACGCTTTCAGCACAGCCGATGCGCAGTGGCGTGCGTCACCGTTAAGCCGATTTCATTAACGACTTCAATTTGCGGTATCCAAACTCTCGGTCGCTTCAACGTCCTGGCTGAAAGCAGCTCCTATAGCCTGGCGAGACTCTTGCAAGGCTCGCGTCGAACGTGTTTCAATTAACTGAGCCCGTATATTCCTAACGCTAGGGATAAGAATTTCGCGCGAAGCCGTGCGGCTGACACTTCTCACCGAGTTCTCGGTATATAACACGGCCCCGGCGCGAGCGCAGAGACGACTAGAAAACCTCGTTAGCGCGACCAGCCGGAGGTACGCCCACCGTGAAATTTCGAATGCATTATCGCGCTGTTTCGACTGGCCTTCAAATATTCGTAGGAATGTTTCGTTTCGTTTTGTTCTGAAGCTGTTGCGACCTTAATATGCCTCGCTGACACGTGACACGGTCGCTACCGTGCAGAGGGTCATGTTATTGCTTTTTTCACGCAAAAGGAGAACTAGCGATTCAGGGCGCCGGTGGTAAGATCACCCGGAAGTGTTGGCATAATTTTTGTTCGTAGCTATTCTTGTCAATCAGGTAGCGTGTGTAAACCAATTAAATCAGTTCTTTTTTTTGCAGCAGCAGCTGGAATTTATTAGCTAGAGTAAGCGTGCATTTTCAAAATTTGATGTCCGTGGTGGCATTTTCAGTGCTTAATTGTTTTTGTGCTCACTGGCTTCTGCCCTGTATAGAAGTGAGCCACTTTGCTCTGAATCAAAGAAGCTGGTAATAACGCTCATTTCAGTTCTGGTATTCAAGTGTTTTCACGTCTTTTTGCGCCACGGTAAGCCTATCTCCGTTCGCATCAAGTGAGCTTCGAAACACTGGCAGTGCTCTTCCACGAAAATGCATCAGTGTCGCAGGCATGCATAAGTAATCTCGGGAAAAATAAAATTGTATACGGGTTGTTTAGGCAAATTCTGAGAGCAGAGTTCCAAGTAAACACCCCTCAAACAAGACATTCTCAATTCTTCCCTTTCGTAACATTGCTTTGTTGAATCTGAGAACATTTTGGCAAGCATCCCAAAGATGGCTTTAAAATAACTTTAGGTCAATACCGCGTACTCCGCAATCATTAAGCATACCAAAAACACCACTGTCCTTCACAGAATCGAAAGCTCTTTCCAGATCCCGCGCCTCTTCTCATATGCCAAGAATCACTAACGATAACATGAAAGTAGAACGTTCTTAAGACAGAATGGACGCTTAGTGGGCACAACGTTCTTAACACAGAATGGACACCTAGTGGGCACAAATAGTGTATTCACACAGGACCAGTCTCATTTTCAATGCACCGTCGTCTCGGCAGCGCGTGCTCATCACCGCTGGCAGACGGCAGCCAAAAGTCGCTCTCCATATGCTGTGAGAATGGGTTATTCGCATGGACGGAGCGATTCTTCACACATTCCGCAGAACAAGACTGGAATGTAATCTCGCCACGCACATTTGCCGCACCTGTTACAGCTATATATGTTAAGCTATCCGTGAACGAAGTAACATCCTTGCGTTTCGCGAATCTCGTTCCCACTTCCGCTTTCGCGTTCCTGCGCACTTCGTTCCCAACATATTTGCGAATCTTCCGTCTCGTGTTACGCCGTCCGTCTACATCAGAAAATTGTCGATCACAAACAGCCGATACGAAATACCAGATGATTTTTCTGTTTTATGCGGAGAAACGTAAAACGTGCGCAAATATACCGGTGCAAATTTTGCTCGTTTCATTGAGAATTAACTTGGGCTCCTCGACTGCTGACGAGGACAGGTGAACGCAAAATGTTTTCGTTATATTAAAAAAAGGAATTAAGATAGGCGACAATAAAGTGAATAGAAAAAAAATGTTTGATTCCGTGGAAATTTCTATCATTAGCACACAGAGAGACGTAAATGTATCATTTTTTTTTCCACAATTTCCTACCAACCTAGCATTTCCTTTTTCCTTCGCGCATAATGTATTGTGAACGACGAATATTAAAGGTTCACAAACATTTGTGTGTGTTTTCGCATGGGTCAATATTGTACATGTCAGTGTTGTCTTTCTTTAAAATAAGAGAGACATTTCTACCCCATTACATTAAAGTCCATGTAATAATGTAAAGTCGGAAGCGTGGCTTCTATTACAAGCCTGCTTAAGAAATTTGCAAGTCTATTACTGCAAGAAGTTAAAAAGGTGTTTCTAAATTGTTAAATAAATCTACACAAAGAGCCTGCAAGTTGCCACCATAATAGGAAACTTGCTTGGTTGCCTCAGTACATAAATCTTAACAAGTCTTGGTTAACTAATTTGGTTGATACGTTTTAACGCAAATGAAAAAAAAAGAAACCGCATGAACGATTGCGCTGTGCTCAAATAATTTTATTACTTTCGTTTTGTTTCCCCCTATGATGCGCGATGCGCATGGCCTGCTGAAGGGATAGCGCTAACGTTTATGTTCCTTCACTGATTTGCTTCCAGCCATACATTCACTCACAACTTAAGAACGTCATGACTCGTATGCCTACATCCAGCTTTGGAGTAAACAGATGACTTAAGCCGCTTAGCGACTACGACGAGTGCAGTGGCATCAGTCACATGAGTGCAACAGGTATTCACGTTATCCAAGTAAAAAATCTAACGGATAGATAGATAGAATAAACGTTATTGTCCAACGGGTCAGGTGATCTACCCGCCCCCCCGACACGCAGGTCAGGGGGCGGGTGCCGCCGCCTCAGATGCAGGCTGGAAGGTTTTGCGTCCCAGCGGCCTCTTCAACCAGTTGGACGAGCCGGAGCTGGAGCTCAGAGTCCGAGCTCCGCAGCAGGGTCTCCCAGGTGTCTCTACTACCTGTATTGTGCGTCTCTCCGGGAGAGTACGGGCATTCCCATATGTGGTCGAGGGTCCCTCTCACCCCATAAAGATTACACCCATTGCTCTTGCCCTCGGGGAACATGTGGTTCGCCATAACCGGGTTGGGATACGTATAAGTTTGCAGTCGTCTCTACGCGGCTGCTTGTGGGTTACTTAATTTCGGGTCTGTCGGGGATACCAGTCCGATCTACAATGCTGCGAGATCTTCCCATATTTTAGCATGCGCTCTCCGCTCCCTCCGTCATCGGGGGGCCCGTAGCGGCTCGGCGGTAGAGATCTCGAGCCAGCTTGTGGGCCGCCTCATTGCCGGGGACGGCTTCGTGCACCGGAGTGCAAATTATTTGATTTTTTCTATCTTTCTCTGGCCTAGGATTCTGGTCGCTAAGGGCGATATCCTTCCCTCGCTAAAAGCATGTATGACAGATTTGCTGTCACTGAATACAAATTTCGCGTTAGCTTGCGCTAACGCATTCGCAATTTCCTCAGCAACTTCTTTGCTACGCCCGCGCAGAGTGGCAGCTGTCACTGGATTGTAACAACGCATTTTTTGCACTATACTGTCGCTCTGCCTATTCGGCAAACGTCATGATTCCGTGGGCCCGATGCCACATGTTTTGTTCTTCTTTTTATTGGTGACAGAGTTGCGGCCGATAAGTTCACTTTGGTGCTTTTTTTTTTACTTTTAAGGAGACTTTCTGAGAATCTTTGTGTTTCAAGATGGTCAAGGCAGAAAGAATGCGCGGGAGTCTCGCTGCTGAAATCAAAGTTTGCCTACTTTTCTACCCCCATTCAATATTATTTTTTTTTTTTGCTTTATGCTGCAACAACAAGCGACATTTCGTGTAAAGCCCTGACACAGATCTTTTACCCTTTGTTATACCTCAACCGACAGCTACCATTTTGCTGGTTCGACAGCTGCCATGATAAAGGGTGGAACAAACGCAAGAACATCCGATTTTTTTTTCTACATATGCATGTATGTCGCATTCCGCCTGCTATCGAAGTTGTCACAATTTGTAATCCGTATTCTCCCAGTTCTATGTCGACCACGACTAGTAGACAGCCAACTGGCAGCTATCAAAAAAATAACGCGTAGTGATTCTTTTCTTTTTCCGTCAGGTATCACCATACCATTGCCAGACAGACAGTCGGGAGTCAGGAACAACGGAAAGGGGGATGAACAGGCAGATGTGTTTAAGAGGTAGAAAACCCTACTTCACAGCTCTTATTTCCGTTTCTATTCTGTATGTTTTCCGCAACTTTATGGCAAAATACGGTAGAATTGAAGCTAAGTTGACAACCTCTTCAGACAGCATTACATTCTGTCAATCCTTTAGAGCCGCTTGGCGACCTATCTCCCCGCTTTTTTCACGCCGTAACATATATAGCAGCTAGAACATTTCATTTACGTCTCTCATATCTCACTCTTTCTCTCGCTCATATATACGCTTTTGTCATTTATAAATTTGCATTTATTTAGAACATCTTTATACAATATCACAATATTCATTGCCAATATGTTTTCTTCCTAAACCTCGTACTGAATAGGCAAGACTAGACATCGTCATCGTTCTTTCTTTCTTCTCCTCTGTCAGTAATCTTATAGTCATGTGGCGTGTAATGCTTTCTGACACCGCAATGCTTCAAGATGGCTTCCTTTATAGCGTTTCAGTTCTCTGTATCACACACGAAGTGGCTGGCATGTTGTTTCTAGATATAGTATGTTCATTTTCTCTCCCCCTATTTCGTATAATGAGCGAATAAATAACGCGTGCCTTTCTGTGCAGCAAAAATCTGACAAACTGGGCCTAAATTGAAGTTTTCAATTCGCTTCTCTTCTAACTCAGGAATTTGTGAATTTGCTTCAGTCTGCCTCTGCTTACCTCGCATATTTTACGGGAACAGGTATCACACACATAATCTCGTTGAGAAATCCTTTTTCTTAAGTTAATTTGTTCGTGTTTTACTTTATCTGTGGGGAGTTAAATCCAACAGAAGGCGATCAAGTTCTCATTTTCCGTCTTTTCTTCGCCCATAAAAGAGGGAAAATATTTACAGGATCAAAAAATCGAGCACATACTAACTCTTGTACGATTGTGCATTAATATTTGTGCCACTACTGTCATGCATGAAAATGATAGTCATAGAATAGAGGCGAGAGCCGAATAGGAGGCGGGCGTAGATGCTGCATACTTGACATAGGTTTACTTCGCAATTGCGAACTGATGGAAAAGCTGCAGTAAAATGAAAGAGAGTCGCGAAACGAAAGTAATTGACATATTCCTGTCTGAATTATTTATTGCGGCGTATCCGTAAAAGTTATGACCTGTTTAAACGCGTAGGTGCTACCGTGCCTTTCGCATACATATACAGGACCCGTACTGCGCTTCGCGGCCTTAATTTCTTCGGCAACGTTTATTTGGAACTTCAACAAAATTTGTTTAACCAGTAAAAATAAAAAAAAGTTCTTTCTTTCATTTGTTTTTAGCTGCTCCCCTTTGTATAGTAGTGAACCAGCTATGTGTTTGGTGGACCTAACTGCATTTAGTTTTATATCTTTTCTCTCTCTCTTTCCAGAAAAGGTGAAAAGAATTATGAAAATACCCCCTTAAAAATTTCTGATCGGTAACATTCCATCGTTGTAGCGTAGTGTTGAAGCATGTATATAGTGCTGTGATAAGCAATAGAGATTTAGTCATTTCCCTGCCTCTATCACTGCCACCTGCAATGGAAGATATTTTTAGAGAGCCATTTATTGTAAAACGTACGCTTGATCCTTCTCTCTGTAAGCTCTTGAGATATTTGTGGCTTCTATAGGTGAACCTCGTAGCGTTGTAACATTTACATATAATAATAATAATATTTGGGGTTTTACGTGCCAAAACCACTTTCTGATTATGAGGCACGCCGTAGTGGAGGACTCCGGAAATTTTGACCACCTGGGGTTCTTTAACGTGCACCTAAATCTAAGCACACGGGTGTTTTCGCATTTCGCCCCCATCGAAATGCGGCCGCCGTGGCCGGGATTCGATCCCGCGACCTCGTGCTCAGCAGCCCAACACCATAGCCACTGAGCAACCACGGCGGGTAACATTTACATATAGATGAAGACTTTCCTTAAAGACTTCCTACGCTTTCCGGCGGGTGGCTTTTCCTTAAACGGAAAGAATAATCTTATTACGCTTGTTCAACTAAAGACAGGTGGCAATAGCTGGCGAACGTGGTTAAGGACCATGTAACATATTCGTCGGGGGGAAATTAGCATGATAATAGGGTATGCTTAAGCTATAGAATCAGGTGAAGAGCGAGATAGATGTCTAAACGAGCTGTTGCAGCATATTTTCTTCCAGCGAATGACTACCATAGACTTAGGTCGATAATAACTTCTGCAGCAACAGCGACTTGCTTCATTTCGTTGCATCATGCACAGCTGAGCCACCTGAGAAGTAGCAGAAAATGAAGCAAGAAATTGAGCCAGCTGATTCATGTTGCTTCTTAAATCGCGCTGAATCATAGCGCACAACATGACGAACGGCAACTGCGGGATATGACAGCAGGTTATGAAATATAAAACGCACCTGAATATTTATTTGTCTAATAATGTATCTATCTATCTATCTATCTATCTATCTATCTATCTATCTATCTATCTATCTATCTATCTATCTATCTATCTATCTATCTATCTATCTATCTATCTATCTATCTATCTATCTATCTATCTATCTATCTATCTATCTATCTATCTATCTATCTATCTATCTATCTATCTATCTATCTATCTATCTATCTATCTATCTATCTATCTATCTATCTATCTATCTATCTATCTATCTATCTATCTATCTATCTATCTATCTATCTATCTATCTATCTATCTATCTATCTATCTATCTATCTATCTATCTATCTATCTATAACTTCGGTTCCCATCGAGGATCATTAAAAGAAGGGCATCAATATAGCTCATCTCCACACACACGTTAAAGGACAATCAAACAGATTAGCCGTTGTTCGTGTTTGGCTCCTCAGTTCATCGCGAATTAAGTATATAATAAATGCCACAGGCAAATGCTGAAATTCCGCTGCTCAGTGAGCTGGGTACAAAGCGCAATTTCCTCGTTTCATATTGCTTTTACTTATCAAAGCCACACTGGGGCTATGGGCGCCCCGTCGACGAATTCTACGGAATAATCTGGACCACGTATGGTTTTATTTGTGCACATGTAATTGAGATTCTTGGCATATCACTCTGCTTGCAATCCGGCCTGCGTGAGTCAGTACCTTAGCTGCGACTTCTTTGTCCCACGACAGTATTGCGCAGCCACTGAGCCACACCTAGGAATGGACGTGCTATTCTTTGCTAAAAAAGGAAGGAGTGAAAGTCCACGCGCAGTTTCGAAACAACAATGAAAAGTACATCAACAAGATGCCGAGAGAACAAAGGACGCGTTTACGAGGCAATCTTGGCGCGTGCCTAGCGTTCCCGCATGACTACGCATCGTTGCGAAGCGCTGAGCAACGGGTTGACACTGCAGATGTTGCCGATGTGGTAATGGTCACGTGTTGGCACTTTGCGCGCTGCGTCCTCGCTGATGGCACCCCAGCTTGCGGCGGCGATGCTTTTGTTTTGTCGAGACATTGGCTTACTCTCCACGTTGTTTGTTTTCCTTGTGGAGCCTTTGCTATGGTATTTGCTTTATTGACGCGAAAGCGTTAAGGAGACCGTGTGGCAGAAAAGCTGGCGTCTCGCGTCCGGCGTCGGAGGTAGCATCGGCAGAAGGATTTTCGAACCACGTATACCTAGGCCTTTCATATGATGCAAGGGATGGACTTAACTGAATTTCTCGAGCTAAAATACGCAGAAAAAATCTAAACTATGATTTTCACACAACCTGCAGACATGATAGCTCTCCGATTGTAATTTCACTGAAAGAGAAAACATAATTCTGTTACGCGATAACTTAAAGAAACTCCTTCACACACACAAACCGGCCGCGGAGTTCACAGACTGGCCGAGGCGTCCGCCATTTCGCTCGCGCCGGTGCGATGGGTGTCTGGAGGCCATGGAGAGGCGCGCCCGGTTCCTTGCGTTAACTCCAGCTGGCGCTGGCCTCCTCCGCATCGCGGCCTACGCACGAGGTCGTGGTTCCACCACAAAGCTCGCCTTCGTGCATAGCAATCGCGGCAAGCGCTTCCAGTTAGGCGTTACGTTTACATACGCTGCAGTTCCCGGGAAGCGTGACAAGCATTCAGGGATCTTTTAATGCTATGAGGTTCCAATATTAAGGTGAAGCTTAAGCGTTCTGCAAATTTTTTTTTGCCGCAATCGACTTAGTATTGCTGTTCGGCTAAAGAGCCCAAGGTAATCTGGTAAACTCCCTTTTATTGAATCGTATAGATGAAAACGCGCGAGCTCTAGCGCTGCCACGACAGCCACAGGGAAAAACTAAATAGCAAATATGCAAAAGAGCCGCAAGCAAGGTAATGTTACCATTGGAATAAAAAGCTGTAGACACGAATTTATCACTCGAGTTTTCTGCCAGAGGTGGTGTGTTTGAGTCAAGAGAGAGAGAGAGAGAGATAAAGTGGAAAGGCAGGGAGGTGAACCAGACATCGGTCTCCGGTTTGCTACCAATGTGCTGCAACATGAATTAGGGTGACTGGCGCGCAGAGACTGTTTTCCTATGCTTATTGAAGAATGAAAGAGAGAGCGAACCTTCGCAATGGCGTTGAGCCCAGCCAATGGTGAGAATGCCCTTTTGCTGCTCGTTGAGGTCCTTGTCAGCAGAACCACTAACATCGTGTCACAGAAAAAAATAATTGAAGGCACACCGAAACAATATTTACAATTTCGTAGAAACACATTGAGTAGTTACGACCGTTCCTTCAGATAATTATCTGACACATTTAAGCGTTGCCCATAAAACATGAATTTATTGTAAGATTTTAAAAATGTACGTTGCTGCTAATCGCAGCCGCCCCGTCACCATCTACGCGCGTGATGTCCGTCGGGCGAGCTGCCCACGTTGCTTCAGCGATGTTCCTTCCAACGTTACGGTGAACAAATGTTGTTTGCGATAGTCCCAATGTTGGTTGAACTGTTACTATAAAAAAAATTAGTGTCCTTCCATTCTGTGAAAATCCATGACCAGCGATGTTGTGTATATGAGCCCCTTAATGGCGAGCTGTCTATTGCAGTGCGTCAAACGCCGTACGCACATAAATGGAAGGCGAGGCGGGACTAGCCGCTCCTCCACGATGTTGAGCCTCGGAAGATGATGAGGCGCGGGGGGTATACATACCAATGCATTCTTGCAAAACACGGCACGATACCTTTTACTAACGGATCCGGGCACGTAGAACAGACACACACCTCACCGCACTCTGAGGGCGCACACCGCTTCACCGTAGCCAAAGCGATCATGCGTTTGTCGACGTCCAGCATGCAGTAATGGTTGTACCTGCCAGTTGCTCCGGTAAAACGTCCCAAGTTTGCGGGATCGGGGCCACTTTGACGGTTTGCCTTTCTTTCTGCCTCGCGGTCCTGGCGGGCAACACGCTTACGGGGCCGCCACCATGGGAGAGCGGAAGGAAAGGAAACGAGCTACGCAAGCGCTTGGAACGCCGACAAAGAAAGTGCGAACGTAGACATGAGCAACGCGGGTCTCTCTCTCTCTCTCTCTTTCACACACACACACACATACACGCGCACGCACAGAGGCGGTGGCAGCAAATTATACGGAACCTGTTGTTAAGCATTGTTACTGACTACCAGCGAGCACGGTGTACGCCTTCAACACATCATGGTTTCAGAAGCAGCATGCGCTTATACGTACGTAGCGCAATTAGTATACATTCTATCCGCAAAATGTGTTGACTTGCTCTTTACCGTGAAGTCGCAGATGAACTAAGGCGAGCTTTTTTTTTTCTTGCCCCCGCACGACTGGCACCGTCAATGCCGCGGTTGCGTGGAAGCGAGCACCATCTGGTCATGATGCATGAAACCCAGCGATGGTTACGTGCCACCTCCAGCGTGATTGAGTGGCCTATGCGGCGACAGAACAGCCACGCAGCTGCCACGCCACGATGCCGGGCGATAATCGGAAATAAAAATTCGCTCTTTAAGAAAATGTATATCGAAACAGAAGGCACAACGGCAAGTGATAACCACATTGAAGCACTTTCGGCGCACAGCAAGCGTCGTCTGCTTGGGTTAGAACGTGCCCCGTGTTGACGCGAGCTGCAGCCACAGTGTTAGTATCGAGGCTTCTTTTTGTTAGGGACATGCATCACCCTTGTTACGCCGTGGGAAGCAAATCTAGCGATTTACGACATGTGAAGATGCGCGAGCGTGTTCCGCTGCAAGGCAACAGGCGATCGGTATGGCTGCAACGTATGTGGCTGTCGGTATCCAATTGGTGCCAGAATCTACGCATTTGCGGGCATCACTACACATCGGAATTATTACCGCACTGGAGAGTTTTGGCATGTGCGGCATACCGGTAAGTGCAGGTGGACTGAATGGGTGGAGGTGCAAACGTGAGCGGCCTGGAGACTGCTGTCACCTGGTGGCGCGGATTTGACCCAGGCAGAGAGCTAGTACAGCACTAACCAAGTGTGTTTATATTGCTGCTGGTCGAAAACTTTGGCAGCACCAAAACCCTAAATACGTTGTCGTTTTAAATGTTTAAAATGTACCGCACTTGCTTACACCAACTGTAAAATCGTAATATTTTCCATGCCGTATTTGCTCAACTACCCTCTGTTATTACTCTCTGGCTAGTTAAGATTTGACAGCCTTGCCCAGTTTGAGATAGAGCATTCTAATACGGAAAAAAATAGGAACTTCGTCGCAGCGAGTGGTATATGCCAGCAGTGGCATAACGCCGCCGTACTCTGTCACTTGAAGTAAATATCTGCGCTATGCTCTCTACAATGATACGGTAATATACAAAAGATTCATGGGCCGTGCAAGCACATTCCACACAACGCAGCTTGAATAGAAGCCTCTATGGAACTAAATGACAGAATAGGATAACACGTATAACTATTCGACATGTCGCTCCACTATAGCCTCCTAGATAATCACCTAGGAGGCTATGGCTCTACACACTATGATATGGACAGAGAGAGGTGTCCGCTACATTAAATTTTGTAATTAAACTTTTTGTAAAGATGCGAAAGTAATGGTGTAGGAGCATACGTACTGATTGTATTGCCGAGACTCCTTAAGAATTTCAGGGAAACTAGTAAAGCGATAACCTATCTTTCATATACGATAAACAACGGTGGCAAAGTTAAATTAGAAAGCTGAAATCGCGTCACTCATTAAAGAGCGCACTTAGCTAACAATTTGTGACGAGTGCAGATGTTTGGTCTCCAGAACGTGCTGCTCAAGAAACAGCGCAGCGCTTGTTTATGCGACAAAAATTTAAGACACTATTCATTTCTTTAGTGAATAAACAGCGCTTGGACAAGAAAACCCGACTTTGCTGTCTCGAAGCCTCTAAAAGATTTTGATAATAGCGCCTTAACGTAGCCACGGCAGTGACAGCTTGCACTGTCTACTGGAAAAACGAGCCGCTGAGTTTCAGCGCGGTCTTCAAAGGTTTATGAATTTATATAACGAATTGCTTTTCGAACTTCAACGCGCCGCACTTGAGAAAGCAGCGAACTCGCAAACAAGACATTTAGGAAACAACATTTCAATGATTGTGTCTGTTCAATGCCTGTTGATGACAAATCACTATCGGTAAAGAAGCTTTTATAAAATCACAAGAACATCAAGTTTGCGTATGAATCCGCGATGAATAAAGGCGAAATATTCGCATTTTGTACAACGAGGCGAATGACTTCAAGGGTCGACTCATTTAAGTATTCACAGCTGGAAACATGTACGTTCGTATGATTAGGCTTTGAATTACACTGTAAGTTCTGGGAGAAGGAAACTGTCTTGATAAAAAAAATATTGCGTTTAGATCTGGAAGTGGGTCATCTGGCTGGCAAAAAAAAAATGTATGAAGACTTTCATTCGGAAACGCTACTGGGCTTTTTTTTTTTTCGCAGAACTACTAGTATAAAAAATGCAAACTTGAGTTACTAAAACTCCGACATGCGGAAAAGTGTGTTCAATCAAGAAGCCACGCTCAGCGGCATAAAAAATTCTGCGGTGGGCCTCATCAAATGGGTAAAAATATTGTTTTTTTTTGTCATGTTAGCGGTCTGAAAGACAACGAATTGGCGCCAGTACCATGGGAGTGTGCGGGGCAAAAGAAAAAAAATATAAGGCGTTCCCCTATGCCGGCGCCCTATGTCCTTTGGTAGCGGCTACTGAAGGTCGTCTAAAGTGCACAAATGGCTGAACAACTACAGCGTGAACACATAATCGAGGAATAGGACAATAAATTTGGCAACGAAGTACAGGATAACAAGTGTAAGTAAACAACCAGAAGTCATGAAATAGAAGTGGATAGAAACAGAGACAGTAATTTTCTTGCAAAGAATTGGAACAAAAGAAAATGGAGATTTAGAAGAATGACAATAATTAAGTCAAAAAGGAAAAGGCTTACAGTGTCACAAGTAGCAGCGTCTTGCTACTTCAGGCCCGAAATTGTTGCCAAAAACAAAAAAGCGTACCCGAGCGAATACTTGTAGCAGGATTAGGCACGTGTCCAATGAAGAAAAGAATAGGAAACAAAGCACATCATATTTGAAGCCGAAGATATTCACCCAACGACATCGGTTGGTTATAACCTCCGCCTTCCTGAAGCGCTGGGATTAAACGCGGATGGAAGCATTATCTCGCCAGCGGTCGAGATAAGCAAGAGAGGTTTACGGTATTGGTGGAAAGAAATCAGTGAACAGCTTGATAGGACTGGATCTATTACGGGTATAGGTAACTCTACGAGGTAGATATAAAAGCTTTAAGGAAAAGAGAAAATGATTAAGGAGAGATAGGCAACGCCGTCACCGGATGTACGGCACCCAGCAAAAACGGCAAAGAGAGAGAGAGAAAGAGAGAAAGCAAGTTGGGGCCCATGACGTATTCGTCCCGCAATCTTCTGGATCCGGTATGGGACAACGCATAGAAAGAATTTCGCTCGCAGAGGCTTGGCGGGGCAAGTGGAGAGAGTGCCTATTTTGCCGGTGACGCTCGCCTCCTGAAATCATTGGTTCGTGGCACGTCAAATATTTCCATCTTTGCGATTAATAAACTAAGTTGAACAATTCTTGCGGTAGAACACTTAGCACACAATGTCTACGTTCGTGTTGGACGGTTTATTCATCCAAAACACGTCGCCTATTACACGCGATGTTAGTTCCTAAATTTCGCGCCACTTACCTTTTTGGCATACGGCAGTAAAGAGTGTCACAAGCCTTCAAAGAGAAATGGCAGCTGCTTCATACGCTTTCTAAAATTCGTTCTGGTTTGGCTTCAATCTGCTTCGGCTATTAGTATATAAAGAAATACAGTAGTTTGTCTTCGCTGATTTTATTGGATTCGTTGATAAAGATACTCTGAACGCTCTCAACGCTGTCTCTGGTCGCATTTGAAGCACGTTTCCTTTACTGAAGTTCTAGGCAAAAGTCTGTTCTGTTTACAATGTGCTCCCACATTATTACAGTGCAGTAAAAAGTATTACAGTGCAGTACCATAGATTTGTTTGTACGAATGCTTCTACAAAAATAAAACTCCCAAAGCAGAAAACTGCGCGTCGTGATAACCTTACCGACCCTAGAAGTTCCTGTTTTCAAGTGCTCCCAGCTTTGCGGCCATTTCCTGTTGGAAATTTAAATCATTTTGGGGTGGACTGACTATTGAGAATGACGTTTTCAAATGCTTACACTACCAAAGGATGCAGAAAAGTAAAGCGTAATATTGCTGACCTCTCTTATTCAATGAACTGTATTCTGCTTACGCCAGCGTAAACAACGAAATGGTTGCATGCATTCGCACAAAGGCGTCTGCTTATGGGCGGGCATATGCGAAAATATGCATTCAGGAAAAATGTCAGATATGAAGAAAACAACGTAAACAAATAGGACATCTACGAAATTTGAATGGGTTCATTCGTTTTTTGCTACTGCAAAAAGAAGGAAAAGACGAACATAAGTGGGTGACTACGCAAAAAAGAAAGACAGCCATTTCAATAGGAAGGCGCTTTCAAAAAAGACTTCTAGATATATACATGCAGTGGTTGTCATCCCAATATAAACATAGTCATACGTTTCAGAGATTTGTTTGTGAATGCTAAAGGCATTCTAGATTTTACAGGACTCAGAAGCAAGCGGCACGGTCTGGTTCAGTCGTAAAGTTTGGATTACCGCGCAAATAACAGAAAGCCTGCACTATAACGTGAGTTTGTTAGCGCAGCTGTTCGCAAAGAAGGAAGCGATAACCGGGCGGCTGGTTATCGTGTGCTTCTGAAGTCGATAACTTACCTTACGTTTCAAACCCTGTTTACGTAGCCCCTTTTTTAACGCAGTCTG
Organism: Dermacentor variabilis; assembly: GCF_050947875.1. Classification (NCBI taxonomy): domain Eukaryota; kingdom Metazoa; phylum Arthropoda; class Arachnida; order Ixodida; family Ixodidae; genus Dermacentor; species Dermacentor variabilis. The sequence continues at coordinate 133,151,793 of NC_134574.1, forward strand.
GCGAACATGCAAATAAGCCAATTTCGCGGATTGTGCGTGTTTAAATTTGTAAGGAACGAGAACTAAATGGCAGTTCGTATAAGCTGCAGCCTAAAGCCTCATTCAAATTATATTGTCATGCAGCTCTCTCACCAAAGATCAAGTGTTCTTTGTGTTAAAATTTCTCTTTTGGCCGTTTTCTTGCCGAACGTTTCCTTGAAGACACCGCTCCCCGTTGCTTACGAAAGATCGAAGGAATCAATTAGGTTGTTCTGCACTGAGCGCATCCAGAATGTCGAAAAAGAAATAAAAATACAAAATGCGCCCACGGCAGCGGTCAGCGTAAGGTACTTGGTTCTCGGCCAAATGGTTTTGTGTCGTAAGAGCTTTTTTAACCTCAATGTAATGTTTACGACCAAACAGCCTGCAGGAAGGCAGCAAAGGGACTACATAAAAAGAATCTTTATGACAGCAAGAAGTCTGTGGCTACTCTGGTAACATGCAACTAGTATGACGTCATCATTTCTCTTTGTTAAGCAAACATACTCTAGGTTATGTACGAGACTCGGCAGTTTTTTGTTTTTATTTACATATGGTGCGCTAGATACGTTGTAAGTGTTGCTCACGATACTGGCATTCAGGGTATCGACGGTACTGGGAGCAATCAATCATTAAATTAGGTCTCTTTTGTGATTATTTGTTTAGACGTTCATTCGCAATCAACATTTTCCGAATAAACTGGCTCTCATAGCCTAGCGCAGAGGTATTTTTACTTCGTGTTTGCGTTGTTCTGCTGCACAGTCAATGGTATTTAATTTACAACGTGGAAAGATTAAGGTGCAAGACACATGAAGGAACAAGAGTCCTCATTAATGCGCGCCATAGGTGGTACCCTAGATTTGCACTGAATCAATCCTACTGCGCTATCGTCTCGTCAATATGGCGCTGACGCATGAGTAAGCCATCTCAGTAGGTGTTCGTTCATTTTAGCACTTTTTGCATGTGAATCAGCAAGAGGAAATAATAAATTTTACTTCCATAAATCAGTAAGCCTTCTGACTGCGCATGTGCACCCCTTTGCAGAACATTCATTTAAATTCACGCGCAAGTGAGCGTCTGTCCTTTCAACACTGTTTATTTTCGCCCTTGTCCCACTCCGTGACACAACAATCCATCCTTGCTGTGTTGTTACCCTATCGCCTGATAAGTTGTTCATGATCAGAAGTCGAAAAGTTACAGTACATTTGCGTGGCGGTATCTGCATGCACAGGTTTGACGTATCTGGTATGCGATGCTAAAACACGCGAAAATCAGGGAACACAAGAGGGAAAATATAAATTTTACTTCTATAAGTTCCTTTTGCTTGACAGTGGAATCTTTCGTTGCTAACCAGAATTCCCTTGTATCGTGTTGCGCTCAAGTTCTCAAGTGAAGGAAGCTAAGTTAATGAACTCGTGACCCAACAGGATTGTTGGAGCCTTTTCCTAGTGAAATATTCGCCAATTGAACAGGTCGCTTAGCAAATAAAGTACAGTACTGACACTAGCTAAGAAAAAGAACATGTACAGAACTATCAGCCATATGTAAAAGAGGTGATAGATACGCACTGGTTTATCGAAGCGGAGTTCAGACGAAATTGTCCTACATTATACCATGGAGGTTGCAGACAAATTCGAGAACCTCGCACGTCGTAGTGAACCGTCCTCATGAGCATAAAATTTTATAACAGTGTGGGCACTCCTACTGACCTCATGAAGACCTCTCCAGGATTCTGTAAATTTTGGTTGTGCCTGAATGTACTGAGACAATTGATGTTTACATATAGCTCTTCTTACGCAGATCCGTTCATTACTTTCTTCACTCCAATGTCGAAGAGCAGACGCGTACAGTTCGGAGCTTACTACACCGACAATCAAGAAAAAATTAAACGAGTTATAGGTGGTGCAGTATTCATTCAAAACTATATTTTCTAGTATTTAACAATAATGGCATGACTGTTAGGAGGAAAAATTAAGGTGAACGTTCCATTGTTTTATCGTCACACGTAAATCGCAGCGCCACTAGGTGAGTCATCATAATCATCAGCTTGGATACGACCACTGCAGGGCAAAAGCCTCTCCCATACTTCTCCAACTACCCCGGTCAGGTACTAATTGTGGCCATGTCGTCCCTTCATACTTCTTAATCTCATCTACCCACCTAACTTTCTGGAACCCCTTGCTACGCTTCCCTTCCCTTGGAATCCAGCCAGTAACCCCTAATGACCATCGCTTATCTTCCCTCCTCATTACATGTCCTGCCCATGCCCCATTTCTTTTTCTTGATTTCAACTAAGATGTCATTAACTCGCGTTTGTTCCGTCACCCGAATCTGCTTTTTTCTTATCCCTTAACGTTACACCCATCATTCTTCTTTCCATAGCTCGTTGCGTCGTCCTCAATTTAAGTACAACCCTTTTCGTAAACCTACAGGTTTCTGCCCCGTAGCTGAGTACTGGTAAGACAGAGCTGTTATATACTTTTCTCTTGAGGGATAATGGCAACCTGCTGTTCATGATCTGAGAATGCCTGCCAAACGCACCCCAGCCCATTCTTATTCTTCTGATTATTTCAGTCTCATGATCCGGATCCGTGGTCACTACCTGCCCTAAGTAGATGTATTCCCTTACGACTTCCAGTACCTCCCTACCTATCGTAAACTGCTGTTCTCGTCCGAGACTGTCAAACATTACTTTAGTTTTCTGCAGATTCATTTTTAGACCCGCCCTTCTGCGTTGCCTCTCCAGGTCAGTGAGCATGCATTTCAATTGGTCCACTGAGTTACTAAGCAAAACAATATCATCAGCGAATCGCAAGTTACTAAGGAATTCTTCATTAACTCTTATCCCCAATTCTTCCAATATAGGTCTGTGAATATCTCCTGTAAACACGCTGTGAATAGCATTGGAGAGATCGTATCTCCCTGCCTGACGCCTTGATTTATTGGGATTTTGTTGCTTTCATTATAAAGGACTACGGTGGCTGTGTAGCCGCTATAGATATCTTTCAGAATTTTTACATACGGCTCATCTACACCCTGATTCCGTAATGCCTCCATGACTGCTCAGGTTGCGACTGAATCAAACGCCTTCTTGTAATCAATAATAGCTATATATAAGGGTTGGTTATATTCCGCACATTTCTCTATCACCTGATTGATAGTGTGAATATGGTCTATGGTTGAGTAGCCTTTACGGAATCCTGCCTGGTCCTTTGCTTGACAGAAGTCTAAGGTGTTCCTGATTCTATTTGCGATTACCTTAGTAAATAGTTTGTAGGCAACTGACAGTAAGCTGATCGGTCTATAATTTTTTCAGTCCTTGGCGTCCCCTTTCTTATGGATTACGATTATGTTAGCGTTCTTCCAAGATTCCGGTACGCTCGAGGTCAGGCGGCATTGCGTATACAGGGTAGCCAGTTTTTCTACAACAATCTGCCCACCCTACTTCAACAAATCTGCTGTTACCTGATCCTCCCCAGCTGCCTTCCCCCTTTGCATAGCTCCAAAGGCTTTTTTACTTCTTCCTGCGTTACTTGTGGAATTTCAAATCACTCTAGACTATTCTCTCCCCCTTTATCGTTGTGGGTGCCACTGGTACTGTAGAAATCTCTATAGAACTCCTCAGCCACTTGAACTATCTCATCCATATAAGTAATGATATTGCCGGCTTTGTTTCTTAACACATACATCTGATTCTTGCCAATTCCTAGTTTAATCTTCACTACTTCTAGGCTTCCTCCGTTCCTGAGAGCATGTTCAATTCTATCCATATTATACTTCCTTATGTCAGCTGCCTTACACATGTTGATTAACTTCGAAAGTTCTGCCAGTTCTATTCTAGCAATAGGGTTACAGGCTTTCATACATTGTCGCTTCTTGAAGAGATATTTCGTCTCCTGCTATAGCTTACTGGCGTCCTGTCTAACGGAGTTACCACTGACTTCTATTGCACATTCCTTAATGATGCCAAAATATTGTCGTTCACATCTTCAGCACTAAGGTCCTCTTCCTGAGTTAAGGCCGAATACCTGTTCTGTAGCTTGATTTGGAATTCCTCTATTTTTCCTCTTACTACTAACTCATTGATCGGCTTCTTAGGTGCCTGTTTCTTCCGCTCCCTCCTCAAGTCTAGGCTAATTTGAGCCCTTACCATCGTATGGTCGCTGCAGCGCACCTTGCTGAGCACGCCCACATCTTGTATGATGCCAGGGTTAGCGCAGAGTATAAAGTCTAATTCATTTGTAGTCTCGCCATTGGGGCTCTTCTACGTGCACTTTCGGCTAACCCGCTTGCGGAAAAAGGTATTCATTATCCGCATATTATTCTGTTCTGCAAACTCTACTAAAAACTCTCCTCTGCTATTCCTAGCGCCTATGCCACAGTCCCCCACTGACTTGTCTCCAACCTGCCTCTTGCCTACCTTGGCATTGAAGTCGCCCATCAGTATGGTGTATTTTGTTTTGACTTTAAGCATCGCCGATTCTACGTCTTCATAGCAGCTTTCGGCCTCCTGGTCATCATGACTTGGTGTAGGGGCGTAGACCTGTACGACCTTGAATTTGTACTTCTTATTAAGTTTCACATCAAGACCTGCGAACCTCTCGTTAATGTTATAGAACTCCTGTATGTTACCAGCTATATTTTTATTAATCAGGGGTCGGAGTTCTAGTTCTCCTCTCTCCGCTAACCTCCTGTAGCACAGGACGTGCCCGCTTTTTAGCACTGTATATGCTTCATTTGCCCTCCTAACTTCACTGAGCCCTATTATATCCCATTTACTGCCCTCTGTTTCCTTCAGTAGCACTGCTAGACTCGCCTCACTAAATAACGTTCTAACGTTGAACGTTGCAAGGTTCAGCTTCCAATGGCGGCCTGTCCGGATCCAGGGATTCTTAGCACCCTCTGCTGCGTCACTGGTCTGGCGTCACTGGTCTGCTGCGTCACTGGCGAAACAACTGGCCGCCGTGGCCAGTTGTTTCGCAGCTGCTGGGGACTGAGGGCCGGATTTTGATTGTTATATTCATAAAGCAGGTTGTGGCTAAGTAATGCAAGTAGGTGAGTGCGTCGTCTCCAATTTCAATGTATTTTGTTTTTCGTATTTCTGCCGTGTAGACAAGCAAAGGTTCTCGAATCTTGCCATGTTTGGACCTTGCCTTCTTTAAAACATGGTGCATTCCATTTTTCTTCATGAGCGATTAATTTGGCCTTAGCGGATACCGTCGGATTTCATGCCGTCACAGTGTTAAGTGGCAGGCAGGTGTCGTAGCCAAGCGTTTTTGTTTTGGTTTACCAAGGCACTTAACATGATGAGAGTGGTTTTTTTTGCATTGGATAAGCCTAATTTACAGTGCAGGTAACATTATTATTCTCTATAGCATTTCTTTAGCTCAGGTACGACAGTTTGCCAAGCAGATCTCGCTCACAGGTTCTGGCCTTCCCAGCGTTCGACGTGATAAATTCATCATGTGATTTCAAAATAACTTTCACTTTAGAATCTTAATGAAGTTCCTGCACGGTGCGCGGTTTCGCCATTTCGTACGACATCGGTTTCCACAGACAGTTTTATACAACCCTTCTCGAATAGCAAATTTTAGCAAAATGCGTTCTTATCCGTGCTGCTATAGCTACACTCAACAAGCAGCAAAAGAAAAGAAATAACTACATTGGATTCTCGGGACTATGATTCCGTACGCTGAGCACGCAAACATTTCATTCTATCCGTCACTATTGCAGACAGAATTCTGAAACTTCTTCACTCGGCAATACATCGAGGTGCCCGCATGCAAGAAATATAAGTTGGCGCACTTCATCCCGATTTTCTTTTGATTCACGTGGAACGCCCGTAAACGTACCTTGGAGTTCCCGACAGCCTGATTGTGTGTGCCTTTCGCGGTCATGCCACTAATATTTGCTCAGCAAGAGGGCCGCACAAAAAATACCGATGTCGGCAACGAACAGCGAAACCCGGAAAAGCTTGGTCGAGTGCAGGTTTCTCACTTATCTCACTCAACCGTCACTCTCGCATTTTCTCACTTAACGAAGACTCTCAATCATACTTTTTCTTCGATTTGGCGTCCACTAGGAAAGATTAGAATGTAAGCACTGAGGTTGTCTGCAGCGGAACGTTCATGTATGAATGCACATCTCCTTACGTACGAGCTTGGGATGAAATAATGTTGACAAAACAACAAGAGAACTGACGTTTCGCTTATAGAGCACTTGGCGAGAAAATATTTTTATCTTGGTATCGTAACGTACGAACTGTATGTTCATTTGTCTGGGTGCCATAGTGAGCCAACATATGGACATAGAGAAGATTAAACGTGCGCTATTTATCTTAATTATTTATAATTGTCGACTTTTCACGCGCAGTTACCATTAGCGTTAAAATAGTACGTCATACCTCGAATCAATAACGTGCAGATGTGTGCACTTAAAGATAATGCGCAGCTATAGATTACTGGTAAACAGCATTTTATTAATAGAATACTCCCGATCGAGATACTGCGTTTCTGTAATATATATAATATTTATCCTATGCAATACCAGGAACTACCAGTTAAAGATAGAGCAAATTGGTAATCAAAATTTGTCTCTTGCAAAAATGGAATATAGAAAGACAGGTACGATCGCCACGTCCATGTTACCAAGGAATCTTTAAAACCTTCGAACTGTTAAATTTGCAAGTTCGCTACCTTGGCCATTCAACTAACAGCTTCTGTGATAGCCACTTCAGTGGTCGAATATAAGAGCAGTTGTCCTAGTTACAGTGTCCGCGAAACTACCAGCGAGACACAGCAAAAAACTTCTACTGGAAGCTCGTACAATTGCAATTAGAATTTTTTGATACATTAAGCCAGTTTTCATGAAATCTGTCTCTCTGTTCTCCGTTAGCCTGGTTGACACCTACTAGCGTCTTTTATTGGTAGTGCATTGTCTACAGGATGGAACATGATATGCCGAACCAAATGGGTCCAACACTAACCACCGAAACAACTTGGGGCACGGGGTGTCCATCTTTGTTCGTCCATCTTTGGGACGCGGGGTGTCTATACTTGCCATCTTTGTTTAACCTATCTGACGACAGCTTGGGTCACTTAGCATGAGCCATTCTTTATGTGCTGATCTGGCAGGGAAAAAATTACATTAATATTTCGCAGGTGCGGGGCGGAATTCAGCCCGAATTATACATAATCAGACAACCTTGTCTGAATAAGTACTCAGACACGTGTGAGCCTCGTCTTTGAGGGTCCAACCTTAATCTGAGTGACATGCTCATTTTTGTAGCTTTGTTTCACGCTACACCTAAAATGCCCCCACCTCCTCCCCCCATATACCTGAGAAATATGAGTTCCATTGATACCTTTTTGCCAGGACTGAAGAAAAATGAATCTGGGTTTTTATGCAACAACATAGGTCTCTGGAGAATCCAACATTCACCGCAAAATGAAGGCTACACATGAGCTCACACTTTCAAGAGTGAATAAGTATTTGATTAAGAAGGCTGCCTCCTTGGTAAGCAAGCTTCCTTGCAATATATGAAGAGTTTTGAAATCAGGGAAAACTTAAGCGCTTCTTCTTGTCGAACTGCTACTCATTTGAAATTAGCTTACTGGCCCCTAGAGCAATTTAGCAGTAGGCTGCCGTGTAAAGGAAGTGACAAAATACTGTTACACGAAAAGAAAATATGAACACGGGTAGGAGCAATTATTTGATACATTACAAAGATGAAAAAGCAAGACATGAAACTAACGCAAGATATGTATCAGCGGATAATTTTATTTATTAACAAAAATGATTATATTGTTCTTATATACATTTATCTCGAAACTCTAGCACGCAGTGCTTCTGCTTGGCCAATCATATCAGCGAATAAGGCTGAACAACACTACAATAGTGCGAAAGTAAAAATTAAAGTGAAAATAATATTATGATAATAATAATAATTTGCAGCACTTGAAAAATAAGTGCTATACTTTGTCTTCTTTGACAACACTGAATGAGGTACAAGAGAAATCAGCTGGCGCACATTATTACATATTGCAAACATGTGTACATATTTAAAATAAAGAATAAATGTGCAGCAACAAGGTCAGTTTCAGGTTAATGATCTCTCTGTTGGGAAAGTAAACCATGAAGAGCCTAATAATAAGCTTCAACGGTTCCGTACGCGAACGTAATGCAAGGATTACTTTATGATTTAACGATTACAGTTAGATTTTCAGTTTTTTGTAGAAAAATACACCGCCTTTTTAACGATTTTTAGCATCCCTAATGCTATCTATATAGTTAAATTTTTCTGGAATGTACTTACATATGTCCCCTATTATTGACGCGTCCACTTACAATAATTAGTATCGATTGTCGGTGTAACATGCCGTTCTCCTTGTGTGATTGTTTTAGCTATCACAGATGATTTTTTTTATAATTCACATTGTATCCAGAACAAAGTTTAAGCGTAACGGTATAACTGGTGTGAATTAAATATCTGAAAGTTAGTAATGATAATCATAGATGCAATTGTTTGTAATCGCGAATCGAAAGCTATATGTCTTGCTATTCTTGGAAGAAGCTTATTAATCTTATCTCTCCTACACAGCAAGCCACCACCACATATTGTCAAGCCACATCGGAGGCCGCTTTTGCCCTATCGATTTGTACGCCTTACACTGTGCATTACCAGTCGCTAAGTGTGACACCCTATATATGTATGATAACGCTGCCCTTATACTTGTTGCACACTCGTGAAACGTCCACGTGTGATGTGGGGTTACAATTAGAGCTCTCGTAATTAGATACGTGTAAGTAAAGCTGTATGGTAAGGTAAGCTGTATGGCATGTTAGGCTATATCTGTCGAAACTTCTATTCCGTTCCGTCATCATTAAAGTTAATTTTGTACAAGACGCTAATTAGAAGTAAAATGGAATTCGCTCCATCAATTTAGGACCCATATGATGAGGCACTAAGCCAGTCTCTCGAACGTGTTCAAAATATTGTCTCCCATTTCATCTTAAGCAATTATAACCGTACGGCGAGCGTAAATTCTATGAAAAACATCCTGCAACTTCCACCGCTTTCTGCTCGTCGCAGAAGGTCTCGCCAAGCTCTGTTTCGTAAAATATGCTTACCATAATTCATATCTGCGCGATGATCTTCTTTCATCCCTAACCTACATATCACCTCGCATTGATCACCATCACTAGTTGGAGTGCCGCAGTGTCAGTGTCGCACTAGACCTCGCCATCAATCTTTTCTACCTAGGAGGTGTCAAGAACGGAACCACCTTCCCGGCAGATTGATTGCTATTGAACACCACGCACAATTTTGTACGGCCATAATCGACACCATCGCTTCGGGCTTCACATGTCTATGACTACGTGACTTGCTGCCTTCTTTGTTTTCTTTGTTCTGTACCTTTTTTTTACAACACTGCCCTCTGTAATATCTTGTGGTCTTGAGGGTATAATAAATGAAAGAATTTCGAATACACATCAGATTTCGTTTTACCTTTGTTCACGAACATGTTATTGGCCATCCAGCTTAACAACTTACTTATCTCTTCTTGCAGGAGTGCCGTTTCTTCTAGATACGAGAGGGTGCGCAGGAACAAGCGCAGTGTTTTCAGCATATAGATACGTATATGAAATTACTATGAGAGCATTAAGGTCATACTTATACATGTTGAACAGCAAAGTATGGGCACATTGAGCCCTGGGGCATGCCATGTTCTACTGGAAGTCTTTTTATCTATTGCGCTTTCTAACCTAATACAGCGTTACTTTTCTGCCGAATAGTCATCGAACAATTCAGCAATTTTCCTGCGTAAACCCTTAAGCTTTAACTTTTCACTTCGTCAGACAACATGTACAGTATCACAGGCTTTGGTCATGTCCAAAAATAAAATTAATGTTATTTGATTCTTGCCTAGCGCTTTGTTAAAAACGTCACTAAAGGTTTCTGCTAAATATATGGCTGCCTCAATATTTCTTGAACCCGGTTTTGAACCCCACGTTTATTTTAAATACCAACCAAAACCTATGAAGTATACTTTGCCATGGGGCTTTAGGAAACTCAAAGATCGCTATATGTCCGTAGTAGTTATGGTCAGTATTAGCACCCTGTTTATAAACTGACCGCGTAGCTGATATTTTCATTTTAAATAGAATCTCGCCTGTTGAGAAAATACCGTTGAGTATACGAAAAATACTAACTGATGATGTGTGGTGTTTTTTGGCGCAAGGGCCAAGTGTGGCCAAAGAGCGCCAGGCCGGTGCTAATGTGTTCGCAATGGAGCTATGATTGACGAATGCAGATGATACGGTGGCTGTATAGGAGCCTAAAAACAGTTGCTCTAGTGTGCATAAAAACCTATAGAAGATAAAATTATGCCAATGATTAATGGGCTGTACAATGAACACGAAATACGCATTGTGAGATAATTATCAGATAGTGACATATCTCATAGATATACTTTTTGCAATAAGCACTGCTGCCTTAACATAGCCCTTGGGATGCAAGGGCCTGGAGGCACGTGCTTTGCAAGACAACGATCACAGCGGCATCCTCTAAGAAGAGGATGTGCTATGAATTTATGGGGCTAAAAACTTGAAAGTCTGCATCGTTCAAGAAAGCTATGACGGCTGTGGTGTCAAAGAACGCTTCTTCACCAAGAAACATTGCTGGATGGAGAGGGGTGTGGTGGCGATATACAAGAGGAAAATGTCTCTTTCTCTCAGCTTCGCATTCCCGACACTCCAGGAGTACGTGAAGAACGGTCAGCCTCTCACCACATCTACCACACGTTGGAGGCTCATTTCCTGTCAGTAAAAAATTGTGGGTGCCATAGGTGTGTCCTATCCTGAGTCGACAGAATAGGACATCAGTACGTCTTGTTTTCGTTTTCGGGGGCCAGAAACCTAACTTTGGCTTAATCAAGTGAAGCTTATTCTTAGTTTCCATGTCCCATAAGCGTTGCCAGTGGCTTCGCAGATTCTTCCGTAAGAGAGGCTTCAGATCTGTAACAGGGACCGCAGCCGTAGGAATAATTGCATGTGAGGTGAGTGATGTAGCCATTTCGTCAGCTAGTACATTCCCCTCGATGCCTCTATGGCCAGGTACCCAGCATATGATGACATGCTGGCCAGCGATATACGCTCTACAGAGAATGGAATATAGTTCAGTAAGTACAGGGTTTTTGTGTTTACAGAGTGACTTCAATGCTTTTACGACGCTTAAGGAGTCTGTGAATATAATTGTTTTTTGAAGATTTGATTTTCTGATATGTTTCACAGCCGACAATAGTGCGTGGGCCTCAGCCGTAAATATACTTGTTTCAGGGTGCAGTACACCGGATTCAGAGAAAGATGGACCAATGGCTGCATAGGACACCCCGGCATGCGACTTAGAGGCGTCAGTGTAAAACTCTGTGCACGAGTACTTGTACTGTAGTTCTAAGAAATGCATTTTAATATGTGTCTCTGGCGCATGTTTAGTGATCTCTACAAAGGATGTGTCACACTCTATCAGCTGCCACTGCCATGGTGGCAACAGTTTCGCTGGAGCCATAAGACAATATTCAAGCACCGGAACACCCATTTCCTCACTAAGGTTCCTTGCACGCAAAGAGAACGGTCTTCTCGCTGCAGGTCGGTTATTGAAGAGCATGGCATCGGTCATATCGTTTACGCATAAATAAGAGGGGTGTTCAGGGTTTGAAATTACTTTGAGGAAATATGTAAAACTGCTATATGATCTCTGAAGATGGAGTGACCATACATTTGCTTCTGCATAAAGGCTTTGTACGGGGCTTGTCCTGAAGGCTCCGGTCGCGAGGCGGATTCCTAAATGATGGACAGGATCCAACATCTTTAAAGCACTTGGTGTAGCGGACTGATATACTATAGCGCCGTAGTCAAGACGTGAGCCAACGAGACACCTATACAAGTTCAAGAGACATTTCCTGTCACTGCCCCATGTTGTACTTGATAGAAGTTTCAATAAGTTCATTGTCTTGAGGCACTTAGCCTTCAAGTATTTAATATGCGGGATGAATGTCAGTTTAGAGTCCAGTATAATGCCGAGAAACTTTTGCTCGGCGCGTACCGGTAATCTGCTACCAGACAGCTCAATAGCAGGACATGATACTATTCCTCTCTTATTCGTGAAGAGAACGCATGTACTTTTCTGTGGGCTCAACCTAAAACCGTTTTCTTCAGCCCATTTTGCCACTTTATTTAGGGCATGCTGGACATGTCGTTCGCAGATAGTTAAGTTGCAAGATTTAAAACCAAGCTGCACATCATCTACATACACAGAGTATGACATTGTTCGTGGGATAGCCATGCCCAAAGAATTTATTTTCACAATGAAGAGTGTGCAGCTTAGCACACCACCTTGTGGAACCCCAGTTTCCTGGGTGAAAGACCTTGACAAGGCATGGCCCACCCTAACACGAAATGTGCGGTTAGAAAGGTAACTTTCAATGATACTTAGCATACTCCCGCGGATACCCATAGCGGAAAGGTCTCGAATAATGCCGAAGCGCCATGTGGTGTCGTATGCTTTCTCCAAATCAAGAAATACGGAGAGAAAAAACTGTTTATGTATGAAGGCATCCCTTATATTAGCCTCAATGCGGAAAAATACTAACTGCTCTAAGTGTTCTAATATATACACGTACGTCGATATGTGTTATGCAATTTTAACCAGTTGGTTTATAGTAAGTTATTGTAGCTAACATACTATGCAGTTCTGTTTGTGTCTTCGCAGGCAAAAATACTGAGTCGAAATGCCTAAAGACGAGATTCCTCGTGCGAAGTGCCACAAACAACAATCAACTCAGCGACAGAGGCAGCGGGAGTGGACCGAGGAAGAAGATACGGGCAAAGAATTGCGACTGCCGCAACAAAGAAGGCAATTCGTTGATTTTAAACGTCCCAACGAAATTGCTGAACAACGGCAGAAGCGATTTGAGGAAGACTGATTGCACAAAGGTGCTAAGCGCACTGCCGAAACTAATGAAGAGCGACACGCCTCACTATAGCTGCGGACGCTGCATAGCAGCATAGCAAGGCCGACGAAAGTCTGCCTTTGGCAATGGCTGAGACGTCCATCCTCAAGCCGGGCTTCATCAACAATCCGTTAGGCTTTGCGTGTTCTATGTGTGACAGACTGATATGGGAATGATTTAGACTACTTCATGGTCTCCATTTAGCAAGCGACCTTTGCTTCGGCCTTTCGCGATGTTGCGAAAATGTCGGGATAATGTACATTCGCAAGTTATTTCGCGGTTGGCGCAGCCAAATAATCTGTAACTATTACTTTATGGTGATGTATCGCTAATTAGCTCACGTTTGTATTGTAATTCTCGAGGGAACTTTCTGTTTGATCGCAGAGGCATAGAGTGCAATTATTGTCAGGTTTTGTGGGCTAAGATTGCCTAATATGATTACATTATCGCACAGTGGAGTTACTACCACGTTACCAATGTGACCGTAACGAAAACCAGAAAAAAAAATGACTGTCATTGTAGTTGTTTTCCAGCATTCAGAAGCCACTTGAACAAATTAGCAACTATGAGAGAAGGAAACAGAGAACTCGCTCGATGAGGCTGGTGGTTATAGGGGCGGGTGCAATGTTTGCTCAAAATACGCACCACACGCACGTACTTACAAAAGCGCAGGCGAACACAAGCGGTCACATACTAGATTTTCATTGACTTTTATGCGGAACTAGTGTGAATATTGGATGTGAAGTAGATAGCTTCTGCTTTGAGCCCTATAACTGAGCGTTGTTCTGGCTAATTCTTTGTTCTGTCTAAAGTTCCGCTTCAACTTGGTAGAAGAAAAAAATGTTAATGGCCCAAAAATACAGAAAGGAAATCATCATCATCATCATCATCAGCCTGGTTACGCCCACTGCAGGGCAAAGGCCTCTCCCATACTTCTCCAACAACCCCGGTCATGTACTAATTTTGGCCATGCCGTCCCTGCAAACTTCTTAATCTCATCCGCCCACCTAACTTTCTGCCGCCCCCTGCTACGCTTCCCTTCCCTTGGGATCCAGTCCGTAACCCTTAATGACCATCGGTTATCTTCCCTCCTCATTACATGTCCTGCCCATGCCCATTTCTTTTTCTTGATTTCAACTAAGATGTCATTAACTCGCGTTTGTTCCCTCACCCAATCTGCTCTTTTCTTATCCCTTAACGTTACACCTATCATTCTTCTTTCCATAGCTCGTTGTGTCGTCCTCAATTTGAGTAGAACCCTTTTCGTAAGCCTCCAGGTTTCTGCCCCGTAGGTGAGTACTGGTAAGACACAGCTATTATATACTTTTCTCTTCAGGGATAACGGCAACCTGCTGTTCATGATTTGGGAATGCCTGCCAAACGCACTCCAGCCCATTCTTATTCTTCTGATTATTTGCGTCTCATGATCCGGATCCGCCGTCACTACCTGCCCTAAGTAGATGTATTCCCTTACGACTTCCAGTGCCTCGCTGCCTATTGTAAATTGCTGTTCTCTCCCGAGACTGTTAAACATTACTTTAGTTTTCTGCATATTAATTTTTAGACCCACTCTTCTGCTTTGCCTCTCCAGGTCAGTGAGCATGCATTGCAATTGGTCCCCTGAGTTACTAAGCAAGGCAATATCATCAGCGAATCGCAAGTTACTAAGGTATTCTCCATTAACTTTTATCCCCAATTCTTCCCAATCCAGGTCTCTGAATACCTCCTGTAAACACGCTGTGAATAGCATTGGAGATATCGTATCTCCCTGCCTGACGCCTTTCTTTATTGAGATTTTGTTGCTTGCTTTATGGAGGACTACGGTGGCTGTGGAGCCGCTATAGATATCTTCCAGTATTTTTACATATGGCTCATCTACACCCTGATTCCGTAATGCCTCCATGACTGCTGAGGTTTCGACTGAATCAAACGCTTTCTCGTAATCAATGAAAGCTATATATAAGGGTTGGTTATATTCTGCACATTTCTCTATCACTTGATTGATAGTGCGAATATGGTCTATTGTTGAGTAGCCTTTACGGAATCCTGCCTGGTCCTTTGGTTGACAGAAGTCTAAGGTGTTCCTGATTCTATTTGCAATTACCTTAGTAAATACTTTGTAGGCAACGGACAGTAAGCTGATCGGTCTATAATTTTTCAAGTCTTTGGCGTCCCCTTTCTTATGGATTAGGATTATGTTAGCGTTCTTCCAAGATTCCGGTACGCTCGAAGTCATGAGGCATTGCGTATACAGGGTGGCCAGTTTCTCTAGAACAATCTGTCCACCATCCTTCAACAAATCTGCTGTTACTTATCCTCCCCAGCTGCCTTCCCCCTTTGCATATCTCCTAAGGCTTTCTTTACTTCTTCCGGCGTTACCTTCGGGATTTCGAATTCCTGTAGACTATTTTCTCTTCCATTATCGTCGTGGGTGCCACTGGTACTGTATAAATCTCTATAGAACTCCTCAGCCACTTGAACTATCCCATCCATATTAGTAATGATATTGCCGGCTTTGTCTCTTAACGCATACATCTGATTCTTGCCAATTCCTAGTTTCTTCTTCACTGTTTTTAGGCTTCCTCCGCTCCTGAGAGCATGTTCAATTCTATCCATATTATACTTCCTTATGTCAGCTGTCTTACGCTTGTTGATTAACTTCGAAAGTTCTGCCAGTTCTATTCTAGCTGTAGGGTTAGATGCTTTCATACATTGGCGTTTCTTGATCAGATCTTTCGTCTCCTGCGATAGTTTGCTGGTATCCTGCCTAACGGAGTTACCACCGACTTCCATTGCACACTCCTTAATGATGCCCACAAGATTGTCGTTCATTGCTTCAACACTAAGGTCCTCTTCCTGAGTTAAAACTGAATACCTGTTCTGTAGCTTGATCTGGAATTCCTCTATTTTCCCTCTTACCGCTAACTCATTGATCGGCTTCTTATGTACCAGTTTCTTCCGTTCCCTCCTCAGGTCTAGGCTAATTCGAGTTCTTACCATCCTGTGGTCACTGCAGCGCACCTTGCCGAGCACGTCCACATCTTGTATGATGCCAGGGTTAGCGCAGAGTATGAAGTCTATTTCATTTCTAGTCTCGCCGTTCGGGCTCCTCCACGTCCACTTTCGGCTATCCCGCTTGCGGAAGAAGGTATTCATTATCCTCATATTATTCTGTTCCGCAAACTCTACTAATAACTCTCCCCTGCTATTCCTAGTGCCTATGCCATATTCCCCCACTGCCTTGTCTCCAACCTGCTTCTTGCCTACCTTGGCATTAAAGTCGCCCATTAGTATAGTGTATTTAGTTTTCACTCTCCCCACCGCCGATTCCACGTCTTCATAGAAGCTTTCGACTTCCTGGTCATCATGACTGGATGTAGGGGCGTAGACCTGTACAATCTTCATTTTGTACCTCTTATTAAGTTTCACAACAAGACCTGCCACCCTCTCGTTAATGCTATAGAATTCCTGTATGTTACCAGCTATATTCTTATTAATCAGGAATCCGACTCCTAGTTCTCTTCTATCCGCCAAGCCCCGGTAGCACAGGACATGCCCGCTATTTAGCACTGTATATGCTTCTTTCGGCCTCCTAACTTCACTGAGCCCTATTATATCCCTATTATAGGAAATAAAAAGATATAAAACGAACTCTGCAATCAGCTATTATTATCATCGAGAGAAGATGGGGAACGAGACACCCGATTTTCTTCAATCACGACCATATAATGCCAAAGGAGAATGACGCTTCATTGTCGGTCATCTTTATAAGGTCTTGTCATGATTATACACACATAAAAATATTATAATTGGATATTTCCCTTTCTTGTGTGCATGCAAGTCTTAACCACTCTTTATGAGATCACTTCGGATCTATGAAACACGTCTACACGTCTGCTGAATGTAAGTACCTCCGAAATGATCCACTCCAGAAACAAATAATGCGCAATATTGATGCAATGCAGAGTGGTGTGGTTTCAACCGACTGTGTACATCGAGTAAGCGTGACTCTGTTATCCGTAAAGAAACAGCAAACCATGACACAAGCCTGCATACGCAATAAACGCTCATAGGTATCTTCAATGTAGACATACATCCTAATGTATTAGTGCGTGAAATTTCACACCAATTATTTCTGACATTTGGCCTATGCAAAGCTTCGTAACGCTTTGTGACGAATAATGTTTTCACCAGTGAACTAAGACCAATCAAATGTCGTGCGGCGCTGCATCATCGATTGCTACCACAGCGCTACTTCAGCCTCTATCCAATTTTTTAATTTTTTTTTTGCTGCCTCTGCACATCATGTATACTGCATGGCTCGCATTGTGGCTAATGGCTCGTTTGGAACTTCCCACATATTTTTTTTTTCAGAGAAGAAGGCTAATAATGCAGATAAGCTGCAGATTATACGCTCCATTTAAGCCTAATTACTTTACGGATCCGCAGTATGTTGAGTAAGGATCAAAAGAAAATAAGAGCGATGATGTAAAGAAGAATCAAACAGTACCCATGCGCTGAAATTATGCTGAGCAATAGAACGTACCATATTCTGGACTCAAGATCCTTTGTAAATGATCTCCTAATTAGAGGCTTTGTTATGGTCCGTGAATAGCTGTAAACACTTCTCCTAACCAAAAGAATGAGAAAAGATTACCGGGACAGAAATTCAAAATCTACAAATTATGAAATCATTTATCACGAGGCCTATTTAAAGTTACCTATTTGTATAGAAGATGTTATATAAGGCACTGGAACTTTTGAGGGTGTTCAATCACGAAACCGCAGCGACAAGGAACTTTCGAGAAGAGAGTTTTATGCCGTATTTTACGCTAGCAGTAGCATTATCTTCCGGCTCAACTTATAAGCCGCACGTTTAGGAGGGTCCCATCCATTTTGAGGATTTAGAAGAGGCGAGAATGTGATATTCTACAAAGAAAAGCACATTTCATAAAGGGATTCTAAACAAAAATAATTCTACCTTGGCTTTGCTGCTTTGAGCTTTCTCCTCCCGAAAGCTATTTACGTTTCCTAGGTTCTTCTGACAGCTTAAGAAGCTTTGCGACTTACAAATCGCTGGATACGATGGAAAATTGGCCTTCTTTTATCCTCTCTTGGTATTCAATTGTTTTTTTCTCCTCTGAAGACTTAAGGAATGGTCCCTCGAAAAAAGAAATCTGTGAGTAGGCTGAGAAGGTGTAACTTTTTCTAGATTCTCATTGTTACTGCACTAGAGAGAATGACTTGTTGAAGAGCCAGTGAAGAAAATATACGGTTGTATTGTACCTGGCGCATTGTCTCATATCTACTATATAATATATGACATCTTGGGCAATACAATAATATCTTCAAGCTGTTTCTGGCATGTGCATACAGGCTTGTTAAATTCACGTGCGAAATTGAAAAAAAGTTTTAGTACCAGCCAACAGGATAGCAACCACAAAAATATGTCACCGCCAGACGGCACCGTATTACATAACAAATCATGTACCACTCCATAAGGAAAGCCCTACATCGCGTCCCTGAAATAGTGAACACCAGAGCCAGCGTGAAAGTTTACAGGATGAACGGGCGTAGGTTCACTCCTTTCGTTTAGCGCTCGCTTTCGGTTTATGGTCCAATGTGCTCGCGCAAACCTGCTCTTCTTTGCGCAACGTTGACACAGTTTGCAAGTAATGTAGCTATTCGAGTTCCTTGGTGATTCATCGGAGAACCAAACGCTGGGTGTTGCGTATAAGGAGAGGCGATGAGGGAACTTTGCCCACTTTGCTTTAGCTCACGGCATTCATTGGGACAGGAACTGTGTGGACATTGCAGGTGACATCTTTTTTTCCCTTCGCCTTCGCCCGGATGTTGGATACAGAGTCGAATTGAGGTCACATTTTATTGCAGCTCGAGGTTGAGTTGAGAAGGACGGTGGCTTGATGCGCGCCGTCTCACCGCAAGCATAATATCGGAGGTCACGTGATCAAGAGCATGCTAGGGGTAAAAGGTGAGCGTGCGCTTCCGCCTATAGGTCGACCGTGGCTGCGCGTGACTGTCCGCGTGACAGGACTGGTGCGCCGGTCACGTGACCTAATTTCGTGGCAATCTGCGCGAGGCGCAAAGGTGATAGCGAGCCTACATGGCCGATAGCTTCATTTGTGCTTGGTTTTCCGTCACGTAGTGCTGGAGGTAGCTTAATCTTAAGTTCACAAGATGCGTTGAAGCGAGAGACAGCACGAAACGTTCGCTGACAGCCATCGGCGCTCTTCATCACGGCAGCGTTTCGACAGCGAGTATCCCGCGGTCATCGAGTGAAATCGCTTCATGCTTGTCGGTGCGTGCGTAACACCTTGCTTGTTAATATAATGACTAAGCGACTCTTTACTGCAGTCGTTGCGGCGGTTAAATCTACGAACCTTACTCGCTGTAGTTGTATAATACTTTGCTATCGCTCGCAATGTTTCGCCTTTTGGGGCAAGACACCAACTTTTTTTCATTTAGAAGTTGAAACGGTCTTTGCCCCTGGCCAATGTGAGGCGCCATGTGAGTTACAAGTAGTAACCAAGAGCTACAGTGAAAAATATATTCAACGAGCACTTCGCCGCATTGATAGATTAAAAACATGTTTTCAGAACTCCCTACCTTATTACACGTCCGTGTTTCAACTTCTAAATGCTAATTCGTTAGAAGCAAACAAAATGGATTCATCGCTGACGCACTGGTCATATTAGCTCTCTATATATTGGGGCTCTGTTATCTGTTATAATCCACAGGTTGCGCCTCGTGTAGGTCGTGTGTTCATGGCTTTCTATGCCCTAACAGGGCTGGGACTTTGAGAAAAAGCGCTGTGACTGCAGAGGAATCGTAGGACGCACAAGCTATTTAGTGCGGGAGTATAATAGATGAGAAAAAAAACTGCTAAGCTTGAAAGAGAGGGTATCTGTACTGTATATACCTCATCGCCTCTCCAGGAATTAGCATTTGTTTATAGAAAGTCACATATGGAAGCTTCAGAATTTTCAGCGAATGGTATTTAGTAAAACACTAAGTATTACACCCGTGGAAGCGTCTGAATTCTTTATTATTATGTGTAAGGAAAATTCCAGGAATCGCTGTTAATTATGGCGTCGCGTACAAATGAAGACAAGATGTCGGTACAGCCGTCAGAACATGTTTCGGGAAAGAAGACTGTCAGTGAAAAGTCAGAAAAAGAAAGTGAAGCCGAAAAGCGAAAAAGGTAGGGCGCTGCACCTAAAAACTGACTATATCCCGGAAAAACTGTTGTTCTCATCTGATCAATTTCTTCGTGTGGAACGTCAGTCCGACACAATCCGACTAATACTCACACATTATGACGCTTATCTAAGAATTTGGCCGTTATGCTTGCCAGGAACAGGAACAGCGTGTTCACCACATTTGTCAAGCCAATCACACCACTTGATCTGAGAAAGACAATGATTTTCATAAAATAATTTCGCTCATAAGTTCAGCCCTCTACCTTCAAGTTAACCCCGTGTTTTTTACCGTTCCTCCACTTACAACCTCCACCTCAACCCATAAAATTGTATGCAAGCCCCGTTCCACGACAGAAATCAGTGGGCCTCATTGAGATTTCTCGGGAATTATTGAATAGCGTAGCGCCGTTTTCGTTCAGGGCGTAGTGCGCCACTTAACAAGATGGAGTGGAGGAAGAGATTTGGGTCACGACCCGTTCAAGAAAACGCAGTTAGTGTGTTCCTTCACTTGGTGCCATTTTCTTTCTTTCTGTTCACCACCACTTCTCCTCCCCCCTTCCCCCTTGGGTAGTACCAGAGTCATCCATAGTAAGCAGAGTATGTAGAGTCTGACAACCAATAAAGAAAAAGAGATATACACGGCCTATACTGTCCATATCACGTGCTCTGATTCCTCGTCAACATTACAGAGCCTTACTTGTGTCGTGTTAGTCGACCAAATTGATCTCTCTCGACTATTCCGAAGCTAGGACGACGTACCGCCCAGTTCGTCACTGAGAAGAAAACTGTCGGCGAACGGCCGAGGAGTCACCACGGTGCACTTTAGTTTGCCCCACGTGGAACTCGGTATGTTGTAATATCTTTACGCGCGCACACTCACCACGATACCGTAAAAGAAGCGCCAAGCAGATAATAACATTTCCTCTTAGAAAGGAGAACGGGCTATCGCTCTTTCTACAGCAAGCAATGAGTACACAGTGACTGATACTATTGTGAAAAACTTCGAAGCTGCGGAAGTGAATCGCACACGAGTGCTGCGAGTCAACAGGGGGACACGTGGCCAAAAAAAATATAGAGAGGATCAGTTTGCTTGTCAGCGAAATGAACGCAAGCCGTCCACTCAGATAAGCTTTCCCAGAAGAACAGAGCTGAGAAAGATACATAAAGAAAGAAAGTAGCAGGAAACTAGGCCAAACAAAACGTAAGAACGAAAACGGACTATGACAGAGCATTTGAAGAAAAGATAGGTGGACAAGGAATAGCGGAACGACGTTTGCTTTACATGTGTCTTGTTGAAGCGTTTACAAAGATACACAAACACCCGGACCCTTTCCACAGATATTCGATGGGTCTCTTTTTGTGCGGAGCACTTTTTTAGGAACTGATATCTAGGCCCCTGCTCCCATGCACTGTCAAACTTCGCGTAAATATGCCGTGTCCTTTCACTTACTTTCTTAACAACTTTTCATGCGTTGAAGCGGGAAAAGGAACTGGAACGCCGATGTATTTCTTCGCAAAGCTCGGGAATTATTATGTCTAAACTTGTGCCATTTTGAGAACTAGTTCCAATTGGATCTTCCTTGCAAGCTCCCAGGTTAAAATTTATAAATTGCAATATCTGCTGTAATTAGTTCTAAGCATAATTACATAATTTTGGGTAATTGTTCACTTATTCGTTTCAATTTCTAGCCCACATATTTTCCGCCTGTTCGGTCACTCTAGCTAAAAGATTATAATTACGCTATCTGGTCGCAGATAATTTTGAGGACAGGGCATGTGTCCGGCACTTATGACACGCAGGGGTGCTACACTTGAGTGAAGCCTTCTGGTATGAAACACGCAATTATATCCGGCTTAGGATACACGGGCCTTCTCTCTACAAGAACAGCGCATTCGATATTTTTGTGTAGTGAAAAGGCTTTTAAAAAATTACACCAAACTTTAAGCTTGGAAGTTCATTTGGAAAAGTTATCGACAATCGTCTCCGCGTACTGGAGGCGCGAGTAAGAATGCAGTGACAAGCTTTCTTTGTTCCATTCCCATATGAATTACAGCAATTTTGAAGCAATGTAATTCTCGCGCACTGGAGTGAGAGATGGAGTTTCCTTTTACACACCTTTGTTTCAATACATTTGTGTACCAAATTGCGTAGCAGCACCGAGACGTGTCACCAAATAAATATGTGTATAGCTTCGCAGTCACACAACAGCGAAAAGTTTCTTCGCTCTGTGCGAGAGCTATTTACTTGTTTTCTTTCTTTGAGTAGCCCTTAACGCTATCAGAAAGCGTTCTTCAAAACAGGAAATACCCGGCGTTTTGGAAAAGCTTTATAAACGTGCAGGCCTCAAGTGCCAGGGAAAAAAAAGTTATTCGGGCACTTTCAGTGGCATGTCTTCGAGCTCCCCTTTGTAATTGAGCGCACACGTCTGATAACCAGTATTTTGAAGAAACCGTGCAGGATATGCGATTTGAAAAAAAAAAACACAATTTCCCATGATTACGGGGTGATTGCTACCAACAATGAGAAGCTGCCCTATTGAAAATTTGCCCGATGCTGGGCATAGTGGAATCCATCATCCATCATCATGGTGGATTATGGTAGTGGGTGGCATGCTGGGTGACGGGTGGCATGCTGGGTGACGGATGGCATGGTGGGTGCTGGGTGACATGGTGGGTGACGGGTGGCACGGTGGGTGCTGGGCGGCATGGTGGTTGCTGGGCACGGCGGGTGCTGGGCAGCATGGTGGTTGCTGGGCACAGTGGGTGCTGGGCGGCACGGTGGGTGATGGGTGGCACGGTGGGCACTGGGTTGGATATCATCGTGGGCGCAGCACGTCAAAGGCAAGTTGTGTGATGAATTGAAGGAGCAGCCATTGCCATTCGGAAGCTCATGACGGGTTATCTTTATGTGATGTTGAGTCTTGTGAAGTGTACAGTCTGTATATACATGTTGCCAAGATGCGGCTATTTTCATGCCATAACAAATCAATATGTAAAGCACCATACTACGTAGCATATCATCACACTTTATTGAAAAAGCATCACTTGACTTGTACTGTATTTACTTTTCCACTCGCTTGCTCTGGCGTCCTGCTAGTGTAAAAGAGAGCTCCAAAGGTGCTTTCGCACGGAAGCAAGGTGGTTCTCCGGATGTGGTGCAGGTGGCATCATTGGATGGTCACTTATGTATTTCGCCAGGCAGTCTAAAAGGAGAGTGCAATAAATATATAAGTAAATTGTTTTTCCAATGATTTCTAGCAATAAGTGAATGAAGGAAATCTGCTCTAATCACTTCAAAAAAAGTTTAAGATAACAAAATGCAGCAAATGTCACACACAAACATGCTACCCAGGACGCAAGCCAGCACAGGTTTATTTGCAGTGAGTATGCATACACATGCATCACATTGTTTTGCAGATTTACATGGAATTTTTGTATGTTTTTTGCCAAAGCCACGCCTCTTCTCATCTGGAGGTTGGCTTAACTGCAAAATTTAGACACATGGGAGCTGTACTCAAAGCCTTATGGGGTGGATATTTGGCTTCTGATTTTGCATAATTTGTCTGCTCTTCAACCACCCAAATTCTTGTCAAATTCAGAGAGCCACAATTTGGCTACACTGTCTCTAACGCATGCAGGGGAGATGCAAGGTGCAAGCTGTCTGATTTGTCCATTCTATCATTTGTTAGCTTTACTTGTTGCTCGTGCAGTTGGTGAGGAAGTCGTAACTTTAGCATTTGCCATATAGGCATAAAAGATTTCATGTAAAAGCTGTATAATGGCTGGCTTGCAAGCTTTATTTAGCTGCAAATGATGGCAACTAATGTTTTAAAGTGAAGCTTTTTTTGCCTCTTCTCCCAACATTACGGGCGCTGCAGCTGCTATGGTCTTGTCATGCCTGCCGTTGGATTTCTTGCAACATTACTAGATGGCGCTCACCTCTGCACATCCTGACCGGCGCTGCTGCCCCAGCATTTCACCGTTAGTGTGTATTGCACGTGCTGTGCTGGTTTTAATTTCTATGCGAGAAAAATGCAGCTGCTGGGCTGTGATAGTGTAAACATTAGAATCGTCCTTAGTCTGAAGAGAGCGCTTTGAGCTGGAATCTCAACAGTGTGTTCGCCATGTATGTAGAAGGAGCCCATTAACACGCGCCAGCAAGGCGTGCACTCGACGTCGAGGACACCCAGACTTGAAAGAAGTGTCACACAGAACAGGAGCGTCTTCGCTACGCAGTGAAATGTAGTGCAGACCGCGAATTTATGTATACATTGTATACATACAATTACAATAGCTAATTGAAGTATGCACAGCCTCATAATTCAATTAAAGTTTAATATTTCTGCCATGATGCGGTGCGCCATGTGAGGCAATGACAACGCTCCATTCCTTCTCAGAGATTATGAACAATGACTCGCAACAACGCCTCAAGCAAACACATCTCCCTGTGTGTTCTGTGGGCTATGCAGACAAACAGAAGTGGTGCATGCAAGGTAATGCTTAACATCAACTCGCCACTTTCGTATTGGACTAAACACTGAAAAAATTACAAACTTGCCACTAACATCACCGTTAATTATTGTCAATCAAAGCAAACAATGTGTGCTTCGTGTACATCGATTCTCACAATGCATGGGATCTGCCATTTTTTTTCTGCTTTTCAATCTCCATATTGCTACTTTGCTAAGGTAACCTACATCTTCAATGTAAAAAAAGCCCAAAGAAGCATCTTAACGTAATACAGAGCAATCTTTCATGCTCGTCTGTTTAAAAAAAAACATATTTATGTAGGAAATGAAATCTTCGGCAGAGTGTTGATGCGACTACAAGAGTACCTGGTACTTTGATCCATAAAACAATTGAATCTTGGCAGAAGAATGCCAGTTACAGCCACACTATACAGTCCTTTCTAATCCAGGCTGGCGGAAAGCGCTGGAATTCCGCATGATGCCCAGCACCTTGCTTTTCTTGGCACCGACAAGAGGCATGAAAATTTTAGGATGCTTTGCGTAGAACAAGATCAGCTATGCAGATCAGAGCGTACATGCGACTAATGTTCGAGGTGCTTTCTTTGTGTAGCAGTTCTTTCCTCATTCTTATTTAAATAAAATGAGATCACTGAAAGTATGCCGAAAGTGCTGATAGGCCATGTCTTACAAACTTCAATAATCAGAACATCTAAAATCAAGAAAGCGGCTGACAGATGGAATAGCACACAGTGGTATGAAGGTTATAAACATGGATGAGGTGCCTCAGAAAGGCTGACCAACTTTTGAGCTATCTTCGTCAAAAGTGGCCTGGTCAGCCTTGCCATGTTAGTTTTAAAGGACTAGTAGGGTGACATCACGTGCAGTTGTTGTCAGTGGCAGCTGGTTGTAAAGGGAGAGACTTTAAGGAGAATGAGCGCTGTCGTCTGTAAGCATGGTTCCTAAGACGAGGGCACAAGACCGTGAGAATAGGAAGGCGGCGAGAAAAGAAACAAAAGAAAAGGAGAAAAAAAAGAGATGCCAAGAGGCAAAAAAAGAAAGACAAGAAAAAGAAGGGCATGGGAGCGTGTTAAGGAAGTGAGGGGTTAGGGAGCATTCAGGAGTATCATTGGCGGCATCTTTCTGCCGTTTTAGAAGAACTGGTCAGGCGGTCAGTGTGCGAGTAACAAAAAAGACCCCAAAAGATATCAGTTGAAAGAATGACTTGAGTAGCGTAGCAGCAACGCGTCGGGTAATGTTGAAGAAATTAAGATGGCGACAAGGAGTCTGGGATGCAATGTATGTGGTAGCTGGCAGGCAGAGGCATGGTGTTTTAGGGATGTCAGCCTCAGTAGCTCAACGCAGGTGTCGTCACAGTGGTATATAGAGCTGGTGATACCCTGTGTGACTGATGCGCAGAAAAACGTATCCTGGCATCTGGGATTTTGGATTGTGGTGGTGAGGGTGTTCAAAAAATATGATAGAAAACAGACAAAAGGGGGGAACTGAAAGTGGAATAACAAATAGGAGGGTTACATGAGCAAAAGCGGGCGGAGGCAGGTGTACATGGGAAAAGGGGTCATACAGTTGATATAAACATTAAAACACGAAAGAATATATTAAATTAAGTAGTAAGCAGGTAAAAATTTGAAACGGTGGAATAGGTGAGGTTAAGAATTAAGTTTAGCTGGTGGCACAATGTGTTTTGCGCCTTGGTTGATGACATGAGGCTTTCCGATTTAAGTTACAGCTTTAAAGTTTTTAAAGATTCTAAGTTGCTGTGTTAAATTGATTCCCATTGGATGTAGGCATTTAAACTTGTGTATGAGGTATGATTCCAGATATTTCCTCTAGCGAGGTGAGCGGAAATTTGTAGTCTATAGAGCCTTGCTTTGTCACATATGACATGTTCATTGAAGTGGCTGGCTACTCCTTTAGGTAAATTGTTTTGTATCTGCGCGGTGACCGTTCAGTCTTTTATGATTTTTTTGTCCTGTCTCACCTATGTATTATTTGCTACAAGTGGCACATTCTAGACAGTAGACTACATTGCTTGATGTGCAGATGAAACTCGAAGTTACGTTGTTTGAGTAATTTGATGCTGTACTTAATACTGTAGTAGTAGATTAAATATGTTTGCATGTAGAGCACCCGGGCGGCCACAGGGACTGGTTCCTAACTTTGTTGTTGTTTTTAGTTTGGCACATACAAGAATATCCTTAATATTATAGTGTTGCATCTCAAGACTACTCTGGGCAGGGCAAGAAAAATCTTGTTTCTGGTTGCTGGTGAGAATTGGGTAGTATTTATTGAGGATGTTGTTCATGTTTGGGAGTGTGAGAATTTAGTAGTAAGAAGAGGCGCTGTTCTTGTGATCCTAGGGTGGGGCTTGAGCACGTCGGCTCAGTCAAGTTTGGTTGCATCGGTGCAGGCTTTCTGAAGGGCACTCTTTGGGTGGTTCCCGTTTGATAGGGTTTCTTTAGGGTGATCAAGTCTATCTATGTAGTCTTGGTTTTCAACACACATGTGACGTAGCCATGTGCTTGGCCTTTAAAGATGCCTTCTTTGCAGTGTGGCTTGATGGTGGCTTGTATATTCTAGGTACTGTTGTTTGTCAAAAGGTTTCCATACAGCATTGTCATTAGTGTCCCAGTGTCAATGTATATTGTTTAGTCCAGAAAGTTTATGCGCTCCACTGAAGATTTTGATGCGAATTTTATTGTTGGCTGAAAAGAATTTAGAAATCCTACATATTTATCTAGGCTGTCTTGACCATGTCACCATATTATGAATATGTCGTCTATGTATCGTAGGTATGTGTGGGGCCTGTCAGTGCAGCGCAATAGGAAGTCTGTAGAATCCCCATAAATATGTTCGCATAAATATGTTTTCCCATGTACATCTGCTTCCGCCCGCTTTTGCTCATGCCACCCTCTTATTTGTTATTCCAGTTTCAGTTCGCCCCCATATTTGTCTGTTCTTTATTCTATTTTTTCGAAACACCCTCACCAACATATTCCAAAATCCCAGGCGCCAGGATACCTTCTTCGGAGCCTCAGCCACACAGGGTATCGCCACTTCTGCATACCGCTGTGACGACACCTACGTTGAGCTACTGGGACTAACGTCCCTAGAAAGACCGTGCCGCTGCCTTCCAGCTACCCTATGCACTGCATTCCAGACTCCTTGCTGCCATCTTAACTCCTTCTAAATTATCCGACGCATTGCTGCTATGCTACTCAAGTCATTCTTTCAACTAATGTCTTTTCGGGTTGTTTTTGTTACTCGAGCACTGACCGCCTCACCGGCTCCTTTAAAGCCACAAGAACATGCTGCCAAAGACACCCCTGAATGCTCCCTAACCTCTTGCTTCCCTAACACCTTCCTATGCCCTTCTTTTTCTTTTCTTGTTCTTTCTTTCCCTCTTGGTCTCTTTTTTTCTCCTTTTCTCCCCGCCTTCCCACTCCCACTATTGTTCCTACGTCTTAGGAATCATGCTTACAGACATCAGGTGACCGCGCTCATTCTCCTTCAAGTCTCTCCCTTTACAACCAGCCACTCCTGACAACTGCATGTGACGTCACTCTACTAACACTTTAAAACCAACATGCCGAGGATGACGAGGCAGCCTTTGAGAAGATAGGTCCTCCTAACGAAACGTTGGCCACCCTTTCCGAGGCACTTTATCCCTGTTTATAACTTTTACATCCCAATAATCAGAATAGTGTTTTGAAATTGCATGGCTGTGAACGCTGCAGATTGTAAAGCAGCACATCAGTTGACCACAGTCAACACTTTGGACGGCAGTAGTTTAAAAAGCTTCTTTTAGACCATACAATTTGCCAAGCTGTGTAGGAACCCAATTTTCTTGAGAAGCATTATTTCAAAAAAGTGAAATGAAAGCTGCAGCGTGAAAAGCTACAATAACGCATGCCAAGTCTACATTAGAAATTTCAAAGACAATGAGGTGCTTAAATGTTCACTTCTGTTAAGACAATGAGCAGCAGGTGAATGCAAGCTATCAAGGTCCTGTCAAAATTAACCGCTCGTGTAGCCACCCGACTTTCTTGATTGTTTTTAATTGAAACTGATTATGGGGGAAACTTTGTGGGCGATTTTCGCCGGAAACCCATATCCCGAAATTATCTTGTGCTGTTTTTCATACCCACAGAGACATTTAAATTGTGTGTCGAGACACAGTGCATATACAGCAGAAGAAAAAGATATAATATATAGGCACTTGCCTCATTCTTGCTTTGGCATTTCTTGTCGCTCTGTATACATCATGTAATGCTAACTCATTCAGATAACTTGTAGATATGCAGTTATGTTTCTCAAATGAGGTGACTGTTGACTTACTCTTCAAAGCAGCCACTTTCTCCGGTGTTGCCGGAAGCTTCCAAGATGCGCGGCACATTGTCCGGCAGGCCTGTCCAGTCAGGCTGCTTTCACCTGCTTGCACTGGTGTCCACAGGTGCCATGCCACCTCTAATGGGTACTTTCCGTCGGAAGCAGACTTGAATATGTAATGCCACTTGTTGAGTGGCATCACAAATCCCACACCAATCTGTACCTGCAATAGATATGAAGTGTTTTTTTCCTGAGCAGTATTCTTAACACTAAAACGCACTTGTATAAAACAATATGATATAGGTTAATTAGATCCGTCAATTTCTGATGCAACTCTATAATTTCCTATTTCTGCCCCTCGAACAAGTTTAAAAAAAACTGGGGTTAAACCCAACCTCACCAAGAAATTCATTTTTGTGTAAAGGATTAA
Source organism: Dermacentor variabilis (assembly GCF_050947875.1). Lineage (NCBI taxonomy): Eukaryota > Metazoa > Arthropoda > Arachnida > Ixodida > Ixodidae > Dermacentor > Dermacentor variabilis. The sequence continues at coordinate 133,181,287 of NC_134574.1, forward strand.
ACTAATAAAATTTTCCCATTTTAAGGGCAGCAAACACTCATATTTCGTACAGTCTAACCTTGCAATAATGAAATTAACAGAGAAAGCGAAACAATTGATTCAAATAGGCGCACCGCCATGCAGAGAACAGTGCAAGAACGAGTGACGTCAAGGCCTCCAAGATTGCAGTGTCACACGGAGAACAGTGCAGCACGTTACCTAGAGACCTACGCGCGCCAGTCTCCAAAATCCACCACCATCACACACTACATGGCCTTGTTCTAAAGAACATTGGAGACATGCCTTGAAAGTAAGATTACCCTTGCATGGTTGAAAACAAGTGAATTCCCTTGTGGGCTCTGAAAACCACTCGCACCACTCACTCATCTCAGCAGTTATATTTTCGTCATGACTAAACTGCAGCGACGAATGCGCCAAGTCCCGTCACAACTTCAAACTTCAGAACTCAGTGTGCACGCTCCTTTTACTGCGACCAGGTTTGAAATGTTTGTTGTAACAGTACAGCGCTAGTACAGCGGCAGCGGAATTCTCTTTAGGGACAATTGCACCTTCTACATCTTTTTGTAGGTTTTTGCGCAATATGTTCGTTGCTGTTTTTTGTCATTAAGCCCTTCAGTTGATGTCTAGCGCCCGTTCAGACTGTGTCTCTTTGTGTGTGTGTGTGCCCTTGCACTTGTCATGATGTCCAAGTTCAGCTACCACCAACTAGAACTAACTTTTGCATTAATCAGAAGTACATATTAGCACGCTTTATAAAAAGCCAAAGGATTAGCACTATGCTGACCGGAAATGAGAAATGGTAAGAATATTCTGGCTGAAAACAACATTTCATGTTTATCAACACTGACGGGCAAGTAATTAAGTTGGTGTACGTTAATGTTTACCTTTTGAGTGATACAAGGGACAGAAAGAAGACAACAAGACACAAAAGCTACCAATTCAACATTAATTTTGGTGCAAAAATTTAAGATAATATTTATACTGCGTGTGCCCTTGCACTGCACAAGCGATCTTTTAAGACAAAGGGCACAAGTTGCAATACAAATGTACAATATCATGATAAACAGTACTTGCATAAAAATAGAACAAATAAGCACGGAGTGATCACTATTCCGTGTCATTTAGAGAGTATTCCTCTTTGTAATGCAATCATAATGAGCACTGGCTGACAGATGTCCCTCTTTTTTAAATGGTATGCCTCAGTGATATTGTTGATCAATCGGTTGCCTTAAGTAAACAAAAGAGATGAACAATCTAAATCTGGCGTACATCACCAGTTGTGTCAATGCATTGTCAAGTGGGACGAGCATGCTTGTCCCTTGAGTGAATAATGGTGCTCTCCTGGGCACATGCTTATACAGCGGCCAGTCTGCCCCATGTACAAGACCGTCTATTCTTAGTACGAAGATGGTGCAGAGTGGCCGAACTCCGCGGATTGCCAGCGCGCATTGCATGGCTGTGCAACGGAGCTAAGCGGCGCAGGCGCACAGGGGCTTAGAGGTGGGACTTCATGTCATGTGTCATCCGCTAAAGCATGGCGTGCTCCCGCACTTTAGCAGATGACACGAAGCTCCACATCCCCCCTGCGCCATGCACGCTGGCACTCCGCGGGGCGTGGTCACGCTGAGTCGTGTTCGTGCCAAGAGTTGACGACCCTGTGCATTTGACCAAACATACACATGAACAGAGGCATAGAATACACTACTAATGACGGACACAAGACATATTTAGTGGTAATTTATACAAATCTTCTTTGCCTGGACGCCTTTCTCAATGCGCTTGTGGAATGCTATGCACACATATTTCGAGAGAAAAAATAAAGTAGGCAGGTATGCCGCACAGTCCACAAGTGAACTGAGAAAAGCGAGCAGGCAAGCGAGGTACGCTTGGTTAAACATACCACGAAATATGTCTAGTGTGTGTTAGGGGCAGTGTACTGCATTCCAATGTTAGGAAGCTGACAGGCCAGGAACTACATATGTACCAAAGAAATCACCACATTTTACTGAGAAGACCGGCATGCTCGTCTGACTTGGCCGTGCATTGCCGCGATAGGGCTTTAGGCCAGATTAAATTAGTTTATCTGTTTCCACCCACGGTGAAAAATTGACAAGAGAAATCAGAGAGGCATACCACAAGACGTGTGAGCAAGCCCCCATTATGAATGCATGAAAAAAGGCGTCATTTCTAGATGACAAGGGATAGAAATTAGTCTGACTATTCACCTTTTTTACGCATATACTGTTTATTGTGATTTTTTGCCTTTGTATTACAACTCACATTTTCCTTCTGAAGGAACTTGTGCACAATATAAGCACACATTCAGTGTTATTTTTATTCCTTCTATCAAAATATTCAGTCATCACTGGTCATGTTGTATGGTCTCCCTTCCTTCACTGTGTAAATTTTGTCCTCAAGTTATATGAACTGACTGGCAAACTCAAAACGACACTACAAATTTCACCTAGAGGATACGGCTGGTTCTCAGAAAATGCACCAATACGGCGACAGGTGTCTGTTGGCACACTGTAGCAATAATGGGTGGAAGCTACCTTTGACATTGCTGCAATACATCAGTTGTCACATGGCTACAACCCTTAAGAAACAACAGAAATGTAAGTGCACAGCAAAAACAAGCAGGTTCATCAACCACAAATTTGACTTCAGCAGCCAGAACATAGACAGTTTCATGTAGCTAAAGCATTAGCTAATATGTGGAAAATACATGCACAAGCACCCTTAGCTTGAGATACCTGCATACCAACATAAAACCATGAGTTGCAGTGCATATGATGCTTGTTCTTGACACTAGTATTTTGTGAAAAATACTTTTTGGATTACGTACCATGCTTTCAATTCATTTGCCCAGTAATCAAAGGCTTTTGACAGCATTACACTTTGTACTTGCTAGTTGAAAATATTCTCACGTGAACAGCACCAAGCAGAATAAATAGAAAACTGCCCACTGTGCTAACCAAATATGTGGAGAGACCCAAAGTAATAGAATTATTTCTGGACCGCTGTAGACTTAGAGCTTGTTGGCTGATAGTCACTATTAAAATTACGCCACTGCCAGATGTTCTGTGTGGTGCTGTTGAAATCAAGTTCACTTGATGAGCAACATAGCAATAACCAGCAAATGCTTTAGCAATAGCGAGCAGGCAATCTTGCATGTGCAAAACTGCATGCTTATTTAATGATAGTGCATCAATAGACTGAACTATGTACCAACTATGTGGTCTATGCAGTATAGACAAAGTCGAAAACGATGCAACTGGACACAGACTCTGCCACAATGCCTACTTGCATGAATGGGTATAGCTTAAGAAGAATATAAATAAATGTAGAGAAAGAAAGCAAGCTTACTAGAAAACTCTTCACTGCTGTAGTACTTACAGCACAGTGAATACTGGCCTTCATTTACCATTTAAAGAAATTCAAGCTCGTGTCTATTGTTCTGGGAACTTGAGAAATAATTGTGAAAAAATGTAGAAGGTTAGGCTAGTTGGCGTTGACACAGCTCCTGTGACATAGTTACTAGCACAAACAAGGCGTACGGAATAAAGGTCGGACTAGCCAAAGCGGTAGACTTCTACTGACAAGCTTTATTCAGAAGAAACATGCAAACAGGCCACCGCATGCTCAGTTAATGTGGAGACAGATGCATAAAAGAATGTGCCACATAGGGGATAACGAAATGCACATAGAAGCTGATAAGCATCCACAAGAAGCCATTACAAAGCATTCACCAGATTTTTCTGAAGACACAACACTTATTTATTAGCTGGTACCAGTGATGGAGTGCTTATGCATTCATCAGTAGCTTTCGAAATGCAAAACACCTCAAACATTTCCCTATATAACTGCCTGGCAAACTGACTGAGCACTTGTGTGCTATGAAAACATGGGGAGCACTTATGGGTACTTTAACAGTGATCAGCCAAGTAGCCAGCGCCTGTGAGAGCATTTACAGCCTTCCGGTACTCCCCAAGCCACTCATTCAGGCACCTGTTTGTTCAATATACCACTTTCCGCAGGGAAGTGCAATGTAGCATACCACCACTACATTTCAGTTAACAAAGCAGGTGACATGCTCCTTAGTGCATGTACTTTGACGCCCGGCAATGTTTACCAACTTGCATATTCTTGTGAGCATTAGCGGTGCCGAAAAAATGCCTACACCAAACTTGTTCGCCACCTTTCTTCTAGGCGGTGGGACACCCTGTGTATGTATGGCAGAGCTGCACGGCTACCACTGCGACATGCGTTACGGCACGTCCAGTGGGCAGTGTGGTAGTGCTAATGACTTTCTTGTTGTGCTGGCTTTGCTGTTAAAAACATTGTGGGTGTTTTCGAACAGTGTTCAGTAGGACTCAAGTTCACACATGAGTTGCCAGAAGATGATCACCTGCAATCATTCGATATTCGTATAATTTTAAATCATACTTTCCTTATTATATATACTCTCTTAGGAAAACGAAGCCCTTGCTCGACTACCGTTTGGCATACTCCATGTTAAAGGATGCATAGCTCCTAGCTGCCCGAGAGCTGTTCTGGTTAAATCTTGTGCACCAGGTTTCCTGCAGCGCTCAGCAACAAGCGAGCCATTTATGTAGGGCTGGGTATCTCGATAACACTTTGGTGTCAACTACTGGGAGCCTCATTAAAGAGGTAAAAACAGATCTGGCAGCTGCTCGGTGCAATAACGCACGTGCCAGTGGGTGCCCTGTGGATGTGCCATCTGTACATGGGGTGTCCATCACCTAAACAATGTGGCAAACCAGTGCAGTGTAGGTGTTTTCTTCAGCGCCACTAGAGCTCGCAAGAATGTGCAGGTTGGTAAGCAACGCCGAGAATCAGGGTACATGCACTAAGGAGCATGTCACCCACTTTTTTAACTGCAATGTGGGGGTGGTATACAAGATTTCACTTCCCTGTAGAAAGTGCTGTATTGGACAAAAGGGCAGGTTCTTGAATGAGAGGCTTAGGGAGCACCGGAACGCTGTAAACACTCTAGCAGGCACTGCCCATTTGGCTGACCACTGCCGAAGATGTGCTCGTAAATGCTACCTGTGTTTTCAAAACAAGCAAGTGCTCAGACGGTTTGGCAGGCAGTTAGATAAGGAAATATTTGGTGTTTGGCATTTCAAAGGCTGATGATGAATGAATGTGTAAGCACTCCTTCACTGGAACTAACTGATAAAGGAGTGTTTGTTGTACCTTGAGAAGAACCTGCTGAATGCTTTGTAATGGTTTGTTTTGGGCAGTATTGGCTTTGTTGCGCATTTGGTTTCCTCCCATGTGGAACATTTATTTATGCATCTGTCTGCAGATATTTTTGAGCATAAGGTGGGGCCTCATTGCGTGTTTTCTGAATAAAGGTTGTAAGTTGAAGTCTAGTGCACTGTCTTGTCCAACTTTTTTCAATTAGTCTTGTTCGTGCAAGTAAACCTCACAATAATTGTAATACCAATGTTAAACAATGGTAACCATGCTGCATGCTTAGACCTGTGACATATTTGGCCCATTACACTTTTAATCCTTACGTGTGCAGAAACTGCACAAGCGTGTAGCCTAAACGAAAAAAAAATGTGGATATAAAAGGTGTAACACAGGAAAGTTTCAAATCAATAAAACAAAATAACAAGAGGTAGATATAATGTGTACTAAGCAAAATAAAATGTAACGTGCAGCCAAGTGATTGATGCAAGAAAAAATAAACCTCAAGACATGTTAGGTCTAGCTTTAAAGTGAGCAAGGTAATGTGTACATAATGTCTACAGACACAAATAAGCAGCAAGTTGAATAAAGTTGAGCAGATATTTAGCCTATTTAGTAAGCACTGCTGAGTAATATGTCCATAAACTTATTGACGAATGATACTGAGATCCTACTTTTGCAAACACATACACTTCAGTCATACCTGACCAGACCATCCGATTACACACAGTGCTGCTGCAGCCATAGCTCCTCCCTGACGTGGACACTGTTGTTGGTCACGGCCTTGCCCCTGCAAGATATGTTCTGTGTTAACTTATAGCAGTGGCACTTTAAAGAAGTCATTGTGAACACATGCAAGGAGCACAGAAAAAGTCACAAAAACAATGTTTGCACCACTGCAGGGTGGGAACAGAGCACAAGGTCAAAGTTACTGATGAATATTGTGATAATAGGGACCTCTTCATGACAATAAAATTTTTAAGACCTACAGCTACAGTACATTACAAACAAATGTTTGTTTACGTAACAATTCATTTTTTTTTTCTATCAGTTAAGCAACTTTCCCTTGTCATCTCTAGTTATGTCAAAGTTATGTCAAAACACCTTGTCTCAAAACGTAAGCTGTAGTAGTAGCAAGCCGTAATTGCTTAAATTTTTTTGCCCGAACCCTATGAGGGAGATTTTGTGCGCGACGGCTTTGAGCGAGAAAACGGGCCGTCGCGCGAACATATCGCTCGTTCTTTGTCGCCTGCTTCTGGAAATCTAGAATTCGTCGCTCGTCGCCCAGAAGTGCTATGAGCGAACAGACAATAGCGCGAAGCCGGAATTGTACATCAGTCGAGTACTACCGCTTGTTGCACGGAACAAGCAAACGACTATTTTGATACGTGCAAGGTTAAGAACCTACTGCAAGACTTTAAAGAAATGTTTTACGCTGCTCCTTTGAGTAAAACACAGCAAACTAAATTAATAAAGCACACTTTTGGCGCGTATTTGCTGCCCTCATACCGGCAACACCGGGGAGACGGCTCTCAATGTCGTCGCTCGCATAGGGTACGACTTGTACGGAACGAGCTAGCGCGTCACCCATCTACATCGCGTCTCTGTCGCGCGCAAGACCGCTCGCATGGGGTACGACTTGTAGGGAACGAGCGAGCGCGACAACCATCTACATCGCGTCGCTGTCGCGCGCAAGATCACTTGCATGGTGTTTATACTTTTTCCCAATAACTGCTCACAAACCGACAACCGCGTAAACAGACATTATTTTCAACCTCGAAGCATAAGTAAGAGAGGAAACGTCATTGCAGTAAGAATAGGTAAAGAGGCAGATGAGTCTTTATTATCCAACTTTAGCAGAAAAGTGGCAGCTCGCGCAAATGAGGACTGTTGCCGAACCTAATCCCTCTCACCGGAAGGAAGCGCTCACCAAGACTTTCAATTTAGCATTAAGCCAATAAGCTTGCGCAAGCAAATTATGTCAACCAACGCTCAGCAAGCATCGGCACAGTCAATGTCGTCGCGGGAGTTCGATTTCTTACGCTCGCAAGGCACTCTAAGCACACACGAGAAGCAAGCACAGCATGCGTGTACTCACCTTTTAAATGGTACGATGCGGTCGAAAAGCGCCCTCCAAGTTGCCGGAGCTGCAAAGTTATTCCCGCATACATGCAGTTGCGTAGTGGACGACCTGCGGAACGCTAATAATGCGCATCATTTCTTTGCGGCGCCCACCGAACTCTCCACAACCACCACGGACAAAGGGAACGCACTCGATGGCATGAAAATCGTTGGTCCACGTTTGCCTGGCGCACCACGCATACCGCGAGTTTGCAGCGAGACACAAGCTATCTTCTGGCACTTTTGTGCACGCGAACTATGTCACAATTCATTACAGCAAACGCAAAAACACGATCAAACAAACACATCGTAGCAACTCGTACGACCGACAGCACATGTAAACAAGAGAACAAGATTGGTGGATGGATACTATGAGCAACCACTTTGAAACGGGGTGGTGGGTGGCGCCACCTGTGAAATTGGGAGTTTGGTTGGCCTCCGCTATGACTAAAATAATAACCAGCACACACTCGCTTTGTGCCTTGTTGCGCCCAACTGCATATAGATGTTGCAATACATAAACAACCATCGCACAGTTTATATTATCCGCTATACTTTAGCGCAGAAAGAAATTCTATGACGTGTTTTCGATTTCCAGGAGCTTCCGTCGCATGCGGGCAATAAAAAGATGGCCTTCGAGATTCGCGTATGCCATTCTTAGGAAGCCTTCTCTGGGCTGTAATTTGAAGAAATATATATAAGAAGGTTTAGTAAACAAGAAAAAAAAAGGTGTGGAAAGTGAGGGGGTGGAGCCCCTAGCCCAGAACTCCACTGGCTTGTGCGGTCCGCCGTGCCTGGTCGAGGCTGGCGAGCCAAGTCTCCCATTGCTCCCTTCCGGAAAGTTTGCCGCCTACTTTCAGCTGTTTTGAAGCCCATCCATGCCCACCCACGACGCCTTGCGCTACTGCCCGTGCAACCTGCGCCGTCACTTCGTTTTAAACGACTTGTTGCTTTCGTCACCCTCTACTGTAGCAATAGAAATTGTTGACATGATCTCGGAGGTACACGTCCAGTGTGCGATGTTTCCGTGCGCGTTGTAACTTATTCAGTCAGAAAGCATCAAATCTACGAGAATTAATCGCTCGTGTGGCGCGGGTTACACCCGTGTCATCCGCATTGCTTTCGTTTTGGTGTGGTGAATGTGTGCGTATTGCGCTCCTGTCGTGCATGCCTTCTGTATTTATCGTGCGGCGCACGAATATTCCTGGAAAAAACCGCATGTCTCTGCCGCGTGAATGTGTCTTATGTGGTGGTGCCAGAAATGTGCGGCGGTGTACAATATGTTCGCAGCCAAGTGCTACCGTGCATTCCAGCGAATAGACGCGGCTGCTTATGCACGGTTTTATTCAGTGTTTCTTCATTAGCTTTGTGATTTACTTGCGTCTGCGATAGAATCCACAAGGTACCCCAGTTGAAGAAGACAGCAGGAATTCATGTCGCAACTAGCGAAATTTCTGTTGTACGACAGAAGTTCCTCACGTTTCCGTAGTTGACAGACATTCCTGACGTTACGACAGAAATTCTGATGTCGCAACAGAAGCATTCTGTCGCGAAGGCCAAGATCTCTGAAGTCGCAACAGAAACGTTCTGTCGCGACAACAAGAGTTCTGAAGTCGGAACAACAACTTTCTATCATGACAGCGACTCTGACATTACGACAGCAATTCTGACGTCGCAACAGAAACATCCGGTCGCGACGGCCAAGAGTTCTGAAGTCGCAACAGAAGCGCTTTCCGTCGCTGCCCTTTAAAATTGTTTGTCAGTTTCGCATCGGTGGTGTGCACTGTACTTTTCTCTTGCGCGGTATTCAACCGTGCTTCTCTCAAGCCGCCAATGCTGATAGCACCGACACCGGTATTAAAGTCGACGTGGCCAATTGTTATAATTGTGCCGTGACGACGCGGCACCTACCCGCCTCCTCAAAATCGGCCGCTGATCAAAATCATACCATCTGCGGGAATGGCTGCGTATCCGTTTTGTTTTATTTGGTAAGATGTGGCACACAAGCCTGTGGACTTACATGTGCGGTTACACTGTCACATTAGTTAATTTCCCAGAATTATTGCAGAAGCTTATGCGAAGCGGAAAAGAAGTTTTCGGTTGTTCCACAAAGTTGCGTGAAAACTTGTCTCGCTCGGGTCTCATTAATCTGGTACAGCGCTGCCGTGAGAAGCCAGTATGCTGTCAGAATGAAGACTCATCCACGAGTGTTTATGTAGCTATTTTGCGTTGAGCACACGAATTATGTGCGCGCTCAAAAGTGTAAAGAGCGAGAGACAACTGTCGAAATTAGCAGTAACAACCCTAACAATGTCCCCGGTCGCCGTTGTCTATTTCTGAATTTCTTATTCAATATGCATATCGTACAGCAAAATCGATGTTCTATCACTCCACGATGTACTACCTGTCGATCGTAACAACACTTGTGCTCTTCTAGAGATGTGGCAGCTGACGCGGTGGAGGGAACCCACATCTTGGCTTTTAAAATACAAATGTAAACAGCAACGGAGACAGTGGTTTTTACTGTTGACACAGCCAAAATGTACGCTGAGAGATAGCAGCGCCGTGGTGCAGTGGTAAGATGCTAGGCTCGTGATCCTTAGGTCCCAAGTTCGAATCCCGGTTGAGAAAATATTTTTTTATACTTTTCTTTTTTTGTACTAAGAAATTTACATTTTCCTTAAAGAGGTCTCTCAATTTTAAATTAAATATTGATCAGGTTGTGTTCTTAAAGTGGGACATGACGTCACATTGTGACTAATTTTGTCTTCTTTGCCTTCTTCAATAAGTGTCCTGTTCCTGCTTGACACTAAAATGCCTCTAGTTGGGTTGAAATATCATAGCAATCAAGCTGTAGAAATCGTGCTATAAAGCAAAATTTTTCTTCACTATGTGTTTCACAAACCACCGCGTACACCCACCATTCACCCAGCATGCACACCATTTACCCACCATTTACAGTTGACCCAGTACGTACATGCAGTATTCACCCAGCACATCCATCATTCACCCACCATTCCCACAGTTCACCCAGTATGTACCCACCATCCTCCCAGCACGCCCAGCATTCACCCACCATTTACACAGGTCACCCAGTAGTCATCCCACCATCCACCCACTACACCCACCATTCACCCAGCCCGCCCACCATTGAGACAAGTCACCCAGTATGTATCCCACCAATACATCCCACCATCTACCACTGTACCCACCATCCACCCATTATACCCACGATGAATTCCACCATCACCACCAAGTTTTCCATCATGCCCAGCACATTTTACATCATGCCCAGCATAAAATTCATGATGGGCAATGCTGGGATTTTCAATAGGGTGTAAGACAAAAAATCCTTCGAAGGTTCTGGCTTAATTAAGAGCGGTGAGCAATTTATGTTAATGGGTAATGACTGCAGCTATTGCCTCATGAAATTAAGAAGTACATGTTTTCCTGGCTTGTACAATGCGTACCTGGTATTTGTAGAGTTTGTGAAGTTACAACCACAATGAGAAATGCTTTTAGTTTTATGTAAATTATATCTGTTTCACCAGACAAAGAGTTTCAAGAAATATCTAATTTCACGCAATTACGTGGCTTATGCCATTCGAAAGTTATATTTTCATGAATGTACGATTGCTTATAAGGTATATATTTTTGATCTCTTTTTCTTTCCTTCAATGGCCATAGAATTGAGAATGGGTACTCCACAGTAATGATAAGTGCAAGGTAGCGATAGAAAAGGACGCGGAATGAAAGTTTCCCTTTCAATCGTCAGGCTAGTCATATGAGCGACCAATTATACCCGTTAAAGATGGGGACATGAACGAAAGCAGCGCATCGTAGTAATATCAGCACCAGGGCAGCTGGCAAGCTTTGTTTGAGATATAAGTTATTTTCGGTTATATTTAAGTTCTCCTAGTGCGCGATTGGATATACAACAGGAAAAATGGCGTTCCGCCGCCACATTCGACCTCACATGAGGCTGATAGAAAACGCTTTTGCGATAAAGGTACTACCGCACTCATCTTCATAAGTTCGCAATGAAGCCCACAAATTGGAGTTTATGTGAGGCATATTGAGAATTATGACACATCTTTGAGCAGGTTACCCATTTCTAGGGAAAATTCTTGGAGTGATTTGACTTTTCCAGGGTGGGTAAACAAAATAATAGTTTTATCATTTGTGACGTAACACTGACACACAAGCGTTCAGCTTTCAGCGAAAAATTAAAGCTAAATTGGGTTACGGTGTTTGGCCTGTTGCAACAATCAATGCTTCTTTTGTGAAATCAAAAGAAACGGAACTTTCAAAGAAGTGTGACCAAGCTAACACACTCAGCCTTGTACCATAGCCTCCGTAGAAAAACAAAACACTTACAGAAGTCATTTCTAAACACTACTAGTACAAATTCATGCAGTAAACTCGTTGCAGTAAAAGAATAAGCATTTCTTGAGGCTAGTCTTCAGTGTTATAATGAAAATGCTGAAATTGAAGTTTACGCAACATTGCCCGGGTGTGAGCAGCTACCCATTGGAAAAAGACGTGTGCTTCACAGATTTCTCTTTTACAGCGAGGCTGTATATTGACCAAGGTTCCGTATGCTCTTCGTGTGCTTCAACAAAAACTATCATCACCAATGGCTCATACCACCGTAAGCGCTCATACCCCTGTAAGAAATAAAAAATTGCCGACGATTACGTTACTTCCTAATGCGAAATTTGAGCGCAGCAAATAAGCTGTTTCACCTTTTCGATAGATTGAGGCAAAGAAATCTAGCAACACATGGATGCGCTATCACAGAATTTTTTTTTTATTTTTCACACGTACTCCTTTAACAAAGATTCCACTAACAGTTCTTGACAGTCATGAAGGAAGCTTTGTGGTCGGAGAAATAGACTGATATATGTTCGACTTGGTACAGCAATGCTTGATTCTCAAAGACGAGATGTATACAAGTGCCTCGCGAGGTTGTCACAGCCGTGGGACGCGTTACGAGCGAGAGGAACGGGATGTTCTCCCGCATAAGTGTTAGGAAATTGCTGTTTGTCTTTATGTCAAGCCGCCACCGATCTGGCTCTCTGATTGCCACCGCACAGGGTGAACGGCCGCGGCAATTTCGGCTCGGGCGGTGCACATATACAGATCCGCCGCCACCGATCTGGCTCTCTGATTGCCACCGCACAGGGGTTGCATTGGAGGAGGAGCGAAGAAAGGAACTAAGTTCGAGCCGGCGCTTTGACAACCGGAGACTCGCAGGAAGAGGGGGGAGGGGGGCGGCGTGTACACCCAGCGGCAAACGATGGGGGCAGAAGCGCGCGCAGCAAGCGGACAACACGATAAAGGGAGGAGGGAAGAGATAGCAGCGACTGACTGATGCCGCTGACGCCGATAGTGAGTCAACCCCAGCTGCGGAGTTGGTTTCTGGGACAACGAATAACCGGCGCGTCGGCAACTGAAGAGCACCCTATCCGCCACACAAGAACAGGGGGGGGGGACCCTTTCCTCCTCTTTCTGCATGGCGGCGACGGTGTTCTATGCAGTCACGTTATCTTGACTCTCTAGCGGCGTCAGCGGCATCCAGCGGTATCAGTCGATCGCTGCTAGCGCTGGGGGGATGAAAGGGGGGCGGAGCTGGTTAAGAGGCCGACGACGACGCCGACGCGAAACCCAGGAACGGACGCCAAAGAGCTGCGCTCTAAAAAATACCTATGACTCATAGCTTTAAAGCAGAGGCTACAAGCACTCAGCAAAATGAAGGGAGCAGTGCTTACACTCTTTCTAATCACGCATACAACATACAGAACAGCATGTCAAAAACTTTCATCATCAAACGCGCATACGCCCCCCCCCCCAAGCAATGTCTCATACCCCCGTAGGGAATGGATACCTCCGAGCAGCGCATTTCATTTGTGTTATGCAGCTGCTATGGGAAGGCTTCGTGTATTTAGACAAATAAACAGCACCGATCAAGACAATATATGCATGTGCGCACATTGTGGGACAATGACTACCTCTCAAGACAGTAAATAAATTCGTATCCTTCTTCGAAATTCTGTGTCACCTTTGTGTCGTGTGCCAAACAACTTCGCTGGTCATCCACTTTACCAGAGTGGAATGACTCCAGATATTTCGGGCTCGTTTCTGCTGCACCTAGAATATGGATTTCCACTTCCAAACGTCTCGCATTTTCTTTACAGATTCCTCTGCGCAAGCCTACTTTCCTGCAGCGCTGACGGCTATAGCTTTCTCCCCTTTTTCATTTAGACAATCGCAGGGCAGAGTCATTCGCTTAAATTTCAAGCCAAACAGACATTGAAAAACGAGACACGGAGATAAGAAGCTTTTTTAAAGAATAAAGCGACAAATGACAGAAAGAAGCAAAAGGAAGATCCAATAGAGTGTACATGAAAAAAATGTAAAGCTCCAGCACTCTGAGTTTCAGGACGCAAAAGGAAGAAAGGAGGTGGAGTTAGAAACGGACTAGGGTCAATGTTGAAGGCGAGGGGAATGACAGACGGCTGCCAAGAAAAACAATAGTTATGGCGCCTCAGAAAATGGTTTACTGTGAAAAAAATATTGAAATCAACTTACAGCGGTTAGAAAACCATATGTGGAATAGGGCCTGAAGAAAGATAAGCATCAATGAAAAGAAACAATAGAGGTTAATATACTCTTGTGAGAAAAATAATGTCATGTGCCTTAAAGATAAGAATCAATGAAAAGAAACAATAGAGGTTAATATACTCTTGTGAGAAAAATAATGTCATGTGCCTTCTTCTTACTTCTTCTAAAGCATTACCAGCTCTTTTATCGTGGAACATGCGGTCTTTCGACCTCGAGGCAATGTACATTTCGGTGCTTTCCATACCTTGCCTTGCATAACTCTTCTTTATGTAAATGTATTTTTTCTTTTCCTCTTCGTGGCTACGGTCTCATTACAGCCTCGGCATTATTATGATATTTTTCTTGTTCATGTTTTCGCTCACAACCAGTGCCTTTCCTACGCTTAATTTGAAACCTAATTTCCCAACCGCAGCTAGAAGTGAGCGTATTCTACGGTTGCCTAAAGAAGGCAATATAGACCACAAGTAAGAATCTCAACTGCCTTATTCAGGTCACTATATCGAGTGACGCACATTTTCCTCAGTGCCGTAGTCAGTTTTCACTCAACAGTGCTTGTATGCATATTCGCGCCCTCGTCGTCATTGTTCACTTTCCCTTTACCATTTTATGAACTTTACTGATACTGCATTGCATAACTAATGTGCTTTCTAACTTTTTTTTGGACCAATACTGGGATTTCTTTCTTTAATGCCGTATCCTTTGAGCCAAACGCATCCCTCAGTTCAAGTGCGTCCTCTCCTTGAGAGCAAAACAAATAATAATAATAATAATAATAATAATAATAATAATAATAATAATAATAATAATAATAATAATAATAATAATAATAATAATTTCCCTCCTTGTTATCCTCCTTGGAACGCACACATTTTTTTTCTAATTCACTCGTAGATGGCATCAATTATTTTGCGTCACCCTCTGTTCACACCATTGTTGTTTGCATGGCTGGTGCGAGCGGTAATGTAATTAAGAATAGGGTATTCTCCGGCTTCATGCCTTGATTTTACCCCCAAATTTCCAGCGATCGTTTTAGCCGCAGCGCACACCCACGATTTGACATTGGCAAGAATGGCGTTGGTCGATTCTTCCACTCACAGCCCAAAGAAGCCTTTTGATATTTTTAGTGTCGTTCTCGCTCCCTTACTCCTTGTTTTCCTCTCTGTTGTTTCTTCCTTCAGTCCCTCTTTCTCTCCCAAAGTCTTACTTCAGCCGTTCCAGATTTGCGTATTTATATCTCTTTCGCTGTCGTTATTTGTGTACTTCCGTTCTGCAACTTCTTGTGAGCTTCTTTAATCCATGCAGAAGTTCCTATCTCTATGTCCACAAGTACCTACTGTACCTATTGTACTTTACTTCTTTTCTTTAGTGTGTGCCAGCAGTTTCATTCTCCTCACAAGATGGCGGAAGGCGCTGGCGAGACGTGGAAATGAATGCCGTAAATTACACAAACACAAATAATACTCATACTACTGCTACTAATAATAATAAAAGAAGTAGGGATGCGAAGCGGTAAGACTTATTCGTCTTGTGCTCTGTGTAAGCATGTCGTTCGCGGAATGAAGGGTCCAGTCCTGACAGCGAAATTGTTTTTTTTCCTCTTTCGCAGTGCAGGGTAGCAAACGGGTTGTTGCTCTGAGTAACCTCCACGCCTGCTTCTGATTCCTTCTCTCTCTATCTCTCTCTGTCTGTCACAAGACTCACTTCGAGCACTCGATCCAATATTGAATGCCGTGTCCGGTGCGAACAAATTACAGATAACGCATCCTTCTCTCTACAGGTACCACTCTGTACCTATGGAGATGTGGACGCGAACAAATAAACAAGAACGAACATCTTATTACTCGTGACCGCCAACTTAGCATGCTTTATCTCCAGTGCGTGAACCTACATTTAGTCCTACGTCGCCACAGCTGGTTAGGGCGTTTCACTTAGATATGCACGCTGTCGTGAAGCTGTATTTTAAGAATGTGTAGACTGCTTCGTCTCGCCTCAGCGTATACCGTGAACGAAGGGCAGGAGGAAGCGAAGAGGCGCAGAGATGCCTCAGGAAAATGCCCCTGATCTTTGGCAGGTAGCCAGTCGTAAAAACGCCGCTTTCTTATACACGGCACGTATCGAAGAATGGACCCAAGCGTGCAGCAGAAGGCTCTACGGTATACAGCCGGCGAGGACTTTTTGCAGGATTCAGTGGTACTTACGGAAGTGCTTGCCATAGGCTATGGGACACGCCCTAACTTCGCTACTTTTGTAAGCAGATGCTCTTGAATAACCAAGCAGTAATTTCGCATAGCGAAAATATACAAAGCTGTTTTTAGTGAGTAGAACTTAGCGGATGCTACCTTTATCTTATTAGAGCGCGCGATTTAACACCTATTATTATTATTTTTTCTTCTGCTCAGGACACACAAATACATAGTAGCTTTTCTGCGAGCCTGACACCATCCCATATTAATTCCTTGCCTCATGCCCCCATCTGAGTCTCTCAGATATGAGCCAGTTTACTGCCTGTCCAGCCTTGCGTAGTCGTACGCAGACTTCCTCGAAGTTTTGGGTTAGGCAACAGGTTTCGACAGTTCTAGCAGAAGGAAGCTGAAGATGAAAGCTATCTTGCCGTTATATGTTTGTTTTTTCTATGGCTTACTCTATATACTTCCCTACGTTAGCGAGAAGGATCGATTAAATGCAAGAATCACGTTCTTTGGCCATGTGTGTACTCCTTGGGAAAGCGGCTAATGAGCTCGCGAAAAAAGAACATAAAGCGCTAAAGAGAGGTTATGTGTGCCTAACATTTGCATTCCGTTTTTCTATGCAACCAAAGCATGTCGGTAACTCTCGCTTTCCAAGCCACTATCCAAAGCCTCATTTTTTTATCGGAGCAGATGTTCATTTTAGCAGCCGCACTGCTTTCCGGAAGTAAGCGACGTACTTCTTTCTTCTTTGTGTTCATTTCTTTTCTCCCCCTCCTTGCTTCGTTGCTTGTAGCATTATTACACAGGCACGAGATCCAGGCTGGAAGTAGTCGCCTATGGAAACAGCTGCCGAGCATGTTTCTTGCGTTGGTCCTGATTCCTCCTTCTTTTTTCATAGTCTCACTTACCTTGGAGCTTGCAGATACCGCTTCAGCTAGCAAGTTCCAGGATTTCATGGCAGCCCTTGCATAAATTATGAATACATTATCTGCGCATGCAACTATACTGAAAGCCACGCCAAAAGCTTCATTATAGTGGGAACATTTTCTTGTCTCTCCTGTGCTTGGTTATTAGCAAGAATAAATTCACTTCCTAGCATGGCAGCGATTGTGATTTTCTAGAGGAGGCCTCAATGAGTTTCTATTTCTTTGCATGTTAAAATTACGTTGTATATTCGGTCTCTGGTTTTAGTGAAAAATTGTCTTAGGGTGCGCGAATTTCGCAGATTTGCGAGGCAGTGCCCAGCCGTAACGTCGGTTTTTTTTTTTTTCAAGATTAGCCCGCAAGGAGTATGAGGAACAAAAGAGAATATAAACAATTGGGTAAATGAAAGAAAGCAAAGGTAAGTAGAAAAAAAAATCTGCAGCCTGCACGGACGGCAGATACGTCGTTGCTGCTGTCTACGAACATAATGAAGATATGCACTGATGTTATTCTGTTCTCCCGGGCTAATTCCATTGAGCTTAGCAGCGCGCATCATAATTAAGGATTACCTGCAATCGTTAGGACTAACAATAAAATCCCTGTTTATTCCACGGATCTAGCTCTTTACCTTGTAATATTTATGGTATAATGATTATCCCGAAGTGTCCAATAGCATACAGTCATATGTATAAATTTTTGTATTTCTGAATAATAGTTCAGGTTGTCCCGCACACCAATTGGCAATTTGTTGTCATTTTATTTTATGCCAGAATAAATGTTCCTTTATAGCGTCTAGCTGCCAGTGAAAAATGTTCGCACGCTATAGACAACTACGGTATGGCCCTCAGAAAAAATTCCCTGTGGTTCGGTAAGCGTTTAAGTACGTGGGTATGTATTGCAACGCTAGTTCTCAATAATAAGGTTTCTCGCCACCACTCTACCAATACCATTAAGAATACCGAATGAGTAGTTGTCACACAGCCAATGCAGTTCCTTGGAAGATGGTATTGGTGTCCTTTTACTTTATTTAGTATGATCTGACCTGGCGAAAAAATTTGCTGCAGCCTGAGAGATGCGTTTTGCGTATCTTCTCTTCAGAAGAAACTTTCGCAGGTAAGTTTACACGCGGATTTGATGATACGGCATGGAAAGAAAAGGAACCAAATACGTGACAGTTTATTGGAGCCAGACAAGCTCGACAGAACGCAACAAGTGCGGCCTCTTGTCATATTTCGGTTTATTCGCACTTCCATTTTCCCTCCGTGGATTGGTCCCAAGCCACCTGCAATCTGACTAGCCTCCCTCACGTTGCGTCTCTATCTTTCTCTGGGCAGCCCACCTTGGTTCAGGCAACATACGCCTGGGTCAATGTAGCTTGGCGGCTGATAGAACTGTTGAACAAACTGAATAGAGTAACAGAGATAAATTACTCCCTCTTCAGCGTCAATGAGCTATCCGCGTTTGTCATATCCGAGCAGCCATCGTGTCGAGTGACATTAGTCCTCGTTTATGACGACGTGTACAAACACTACACTCCGAAGTTTTGACAGTAGCAGAGCAACTGAGAGAGGTCAGAGTCCGAAAGCAGGAAGTCGAAAATCTTCATCTATCTTTCTTGACAGTCCATGTTCGTCGGGTTATGAGCGCCCCCTCTCCATGTTATTGTTCGCACGTTTACATGCCGGACATGTGATCCACAGCACGGAGTACGATACTTTTTTTTTGGGGGGGGGGGGCAGAACGGAACGTGCGCAGCTTTGTTTGTCTACCCTTTGCGTACGTCGTTCATCCACATACTCTGCACAAACACTTCTCCGCGTGAACGCAACAAAAGTTCTCGTGCCCAGATCTTTCCCGATCGGCACACAATGGGAGACAAAGACGGCGTAGTACTAAATAATCGCCATAAGGTAAAAAAAAATAAATAACGGAATTACCCCTGCAATCGTTGATGTACATGTGCATCTGGCTAAGGGTTCACAATTTTCTATTTTACTTTACTTCTTTCTTAATCGTGTGCAGTTAATATAATATGACATAAAGTTTACATTTTGTGCAGTTTTATTGCCTTACGAACTTCTATAGGTCGTAAATTAAAAAAAAAAGATATTTGCCCTGTGCATGAGAACTTGCACGGATTATAAGCGGCAAATAGGGATTGTGCAGGGAAAAATAATTATATAAATCATGGTACAAATTCAAGGGAAATTTATATTTTCCATCAGTAACCACTGTTTTCAACATGAGATCCGAAGGTGAGACCGGAATCATGAGACCGGAATCATCGCCCTTTCACAATGGACTCTAGGTTTTGTTCAGCTTATGACGTTGCGGATAGACTCAAACCAGTCGTCACTCTAAAAAAAATAAATATGGAGTTTTACATGCCAAAACCACAATCTGATTGCGAGGCACCCTGTAGGGGGCTGACTTCAGAAATTTGGATCCCCTAGGGTTATTGAACGTGTACTTAAATCTAAGTACAAGGGTGTTTTCGCATTTAACCGTCACTGAAATGGGGCCGCCGTGGCAGCGATTCGATCCCGCGACCTCGTGCTCAGCAGCCCAACGGCATAGCCAATGAGCAACCAGGACGGGTATTCGTCACGAAGCGTTTGACACCGTGTTTGTGTGCATATCTGTGCTGTGTGTGTGTGTTGTGTCATCTGATGATTTCCTCATGTCATATATACCTAGTCATTTCACAATTCATACAGGGAAAAGCAGGCGCCGACAGTTTCTAATCGCATTAGTTTCAGGAAATCAATCAGTCATCGATGAGTCAATGGCTACATTTAATTAATGATACTGCTTATATCCAAGTATGAGAAAAAGATTTCAAAATAAGGTACAAAAACTAAGGTACAATTTGTGCCGCTTTTGAATTTGAATACATCTGCGCTATAATCACGCTCATAAGACGAGGCCTTGAGGAAGAGCCACTGGGAGAATGGTCCAGGTCTTCATACACTTTCAGGCGCCTTGCCAAGGCTGGTTGGTACGCCAGGTGGTTCTTATTCATAGACAATGAGCATTATTATAGACTTACTGTGAGGAGAGGATGTCTATTGAACCTACTCGTCTGGTCCTCGCCATTACGGGCTGTTATCTGTTCACTGTTATTCAGACACCTGACTCTTTTGATCTACGCGTACGCCTTTGTGCATCTTAATGCACGGCGTATCTCATATCTTAGAGAACAGACTAAGGAAGCGCAAATCACGGAAGCACGAATCACTGAAGCGCTTAGCATATAACAGCCACAGCTAGGGGTATTTAGAAAACAAATAAGAAAGAAATCTTCCGCTAGACGCCATGCTCCGCACTAGCGTGCCAGTTGAGAAACTGTGCGAGCCATCAGTAGTGCATGTGTTTTTTTAACGTTTCATCCTTGTTGTCTAGAAATACCTTTTTTTAAGCAAACTTCTCATTTGGATTAAGGTATTATTGTCATCCATTCGGCTACGTTCGATAGAGTTCCGTTAAAATGGATTCTTTGGAAATCCAAAAATTCTTCTCAATGCTGCATATCATGCGAATTCAACTGACATCCAAGTCACCAAAAGCTTGAGGGAAATCAACAGTTTCAAGGGAAAAGTAATAATCACTAGGAATGAAGGAGAAGCATGCGACAGCGGGCATATATTTAATGAAGGAAAACAATAACTGAAAGTAATAAAGGAAACGAGGCGCCAGCAACCGTGCGATGTCTATGATGTCATACGAAGTGAGCTCTCCTTTACTCTCCTTTCCTTGGTATCTCTGGATATAAACTTATTCCTATACATACGAGACACAGCCGCTCGCCTCGACGTGTTGACGAACATTAACTACCGTCTTTACTACAGGCGTCGCCAAGCAGGCATTACTACCAGCAAGCAAGCGAAAAAGTAAACATGGTATTCGAACGCAAGAGTGCAAGCACAAGCCCATCGGTATGCGATGAGTGAGAAAATTTGGCGAACCATCAGACACATTCATTTTAGTGACTCGGCCATTTGGAGGTGTTTCGGGGAGCGAGAAACATGTCTTTACAGACGACAGGCTCAGCAATGTATCATTAGTAAGCGATTACATATCTGTTTAAATTTTTTAATAGTGCAGATTATATATCTCTTTAGAATTTTTAGTAGTGCATTTCCCCCACACCATTCAGAAAACCTAAGTGGCATAATTTATTGTTTAGTCATAGCATCGAACTTGTAAACAATTTTCTAGTAGTTAATTTTCTATAGGGCGCCGTTCACCACAACTGCGCTACTTAGGTGTCCAGATTCACAAGCCGAAAGAAAGAAAACAAAGTGTTGGCGCCATATGCCAGCGTATCTGTTCGCACAAAAATGCAACCCAAATGAAAGGAGTAAATGGGACTATGTAATATCGTTGAGCAGGCAAAGCAATGTCGTGCAGCCTCTTGCCAAATCACGACCCCCTGTTGCTTTTCCTTTGGTACACAGCGCACGGTAATCTTGATTATACGCTACGGTGTGAGCGAAAGGCTGTACATGCAGACGTTATGTATGTTTGTACTTCCTCGTAGCAAACACTTCGAGTGCATTAGAAGCACACGTATGGCTGCCTGAGACATTTGGAAAGAGCGAAAGCAAGTTGGTTCAGTGACGGGTCGATGTGGTAACAAGAGTAGAGCTTCTCACGTTGCATAACAGCCCAGCCCATCACCATGGCTTTTCTTTCTCGCTGGACAAACGTGTACAAGCTGTAAAAGGCGAAGACAAGTCGCGCTGTATCAGCGATTTGCGCAGCGACGAAGATATACGAGGCTGCTCGTGTATCAGCGACTCCTTCTTCCATGATTTTCCGGCGACATGCGTGTGGGCAGTCGGGCCGCAGGGCGTATCTACCGCTCGTTGCCATGTGGGCAAGAAAATCGTACTCGAAGCAAAGCCACAGCTGATGCATTAGCCGCGGTTCGGGTGAGCACCAACAGGAAACGGTAGACCATTACCTTAGTGGTATCGCTTTTCTTTCACGTTGCGGGAGTGTTCTGGGGCTTGAGGTCAAAGAGGACATGATTTCGAGCGATGAAGCCACACATTCATACAGAAGTCGGCCCAAGGTTATGATCATATTACATGAAAGCACGCTGTAGGCTTGGAACGCGCGGCCGTACGGGCGCATTCCAGCAAGGCAAACTAAGAAACGAAACGTGCTTCCGCAAACAACGAAATTTCGGCAACAGGGTGCCCAGAAACGTGTGAACCGTTCTTGGCTAAGCAGGCTAAGAAGTGCCTGTCAAAAAACACCTACAGGAATTCAAACATTTTTTGGGGGGCAGTCTGCCGACTCTTAGAGCTCTCGCGATTGCCCACCTTTTTAAGTTCTTGGTAGCGTGACTTCATAGTGTCATCTTGTCTCTTTCCTTCTTCCATGGGCGCAGCGTAGAGGAGGCGTAATTATCGTAATTGCCTGCTCGTCTTCAAAGAGAAAACAAAAAGCGAATACGAATTTCCGAGATTTTCGTAGATGGTGCTCTGCGGCATTACAAATTGCCCAGAGGTGAGTAAATTGTTCATCGTCATCACTGTCACCTATGTTGTTATTGTAATCATCATCAGCCAATTTAATGTCAATTACAGGATAAAAGCCTTCCTTCTCCCTGATGTCCAATTACGCCTACCTTACGGCAGCTGGCGCAAGGTAGGAGTAATTATGGCTAATCGTGTAGCGCAATATTTTCTAATTGTGTTACAGTAGCTAACTGATTACTCTCCATGACAGCACTTCCCTTCCGTTGACACCCAATGTGTCGCTATAAAAAGACCTTCGCTTATCTGGCCAATAAGTTACATGCTCTGCGTAGTTCAACTTCTTCCTCGTATCTTAAACAGTCGCAGCTACCCCCTTTTGCTCTCAAATCGGCACCACGTCTTTGCTGTCTCATGTATTTACGCCTTTCATTTTTGATTCCATAGCTTGTTGCGCGCATAGGTATCTGCAGTTTTTAGATGGCCTGGTCGAGTTCTCAAACCAGCACACGTGTTGGATATACAAGGCTAGAGCTATAAGAATTTGTCGCCGTACAACTACACCCATTTAAAATTTATTAAAGAGAGCATTGCTAACCTATGTCTTGGAAATGCTTTAAAGAAGTCGTACCATCAAAAGATTTACACAAGCCTGAAGAACCAATCGGAACGGTTGTCTAAAGTCTAGAGATTTTTTCAAGTTTCTGTAGCAGAGGGGTTGCTGAAAAGACGGCTTGAAAAAATGGCGCAGAAAATAACACTCGGGGCACCACATATGAACAGACGCAAAACAAATGAAAGGTAGGGGTTATGTCCTGCCTACGTAGGACGGCAGACTGTCTTAAAACATTGCTAATCGTGCGAATTCAAGAACTGGTTTTTCAGCCTCAGAAAAGATTGGAGTGCGTCGAATGACAGACCCGCGCCCAAAAGCGGGGGTTGGGTGTTCCGAGAGACATCGGAATCCTTTTTGGGGTTGTGAAGAGGTAGTGGTGTACGAGTTACCGCTGTCCTTCGGTAGGGATCACATAAGACAGAGAGCACGATGGCTTAATGACCGCTTAAGAGAGTAAAGCTTAATTGGGAAAAATTACCATGACGGTCATCTGTTTGCTCGGTATCCCGAATGCGGCTGAAATTCTTTGTTTGGTGAATGTGTGGTTCTGGTGAGGCACAAATTTTAAGAGGTGCGCGAAATTATTGAGGCACATGCATATGAATCGGAGTGGTCAAAGCTATGTAAGTACGCTGTCTACCGACTCGATGAAACAACTTTTTTAGAAAGCTCAGTTTGTCATATTGATCAATTGTGGCGCTACGGTTCATGATGCATAAAGCTTTTTTTATGGGAATAAATTTGGTGAAGTTAGCCCATTGCGTGGTCTTCGTCTTCCTTCGGTCCTCCTCCGCTGGCGCAAATAATGTTTTTTTCCAAGTCTGAGTACTAATATTCAAATCATACTGTAGTGATATTTTAAAGTTTCGTACCTTCAGGGAATGTGCCGTTCTTGCAAAATAAAGAATTTTAGTTTATGTGGCAAATAAGTAGCAAGGCCCATGTATTAGATATGAACAAAAGGGTATTAAATAAACGCCTGCCGATCTGAGTGATGCAGACGGTGCAGCGATCCAACCTGTATAGTTACCTGGAACATTGGGTGTTTGGCCACCTCAGCAAATTGACCTTCAGCTGTAATGAAGTCCTCAAAAGAGGTGCTTAGAATGAAATCCTAAACCGTGCACCCCTTTTGAGATGTCTGTCATTAAAATATCCGACAGTATACATTGGCGTTGCAGTTAACAGTTTTCCAACGTGCTTTTCTAGTGGTTACGGATCATCTTAGCTCGATCACCAATGCATCTTTCAGCAGTCCTTGGAAGCAGATATTTCGAATGTAGAGCTAGTCTAAAGGTTTATTTCAGGCATAGGTGCCTTCGCTACCGTTCGACTTTAGTTTAGTAATTGCTACTTGTTGCCTAGGTGACTAATTTCAAATGTAAATGGTAAATCGTTTTCATTATACACTATGGCGTTGCGATTCCAGTGCAAGTAATGTCCGCTATTTTAGGTAATTCATTTGAACAGGCCAAACAAGGCTCTAAAATTCATGCGATTTACTGAAAACTTTAACGAGGCATCTCGGGCACACTTTTCGCCATCCTGCCTACGAATACACCTAAAGTTATGGGTGGGCTGAGTGTGACAAATGCCTTCTCTTGAAGTTGCAGTGCACAAATCGTTGTTTGGAGGGGCCTAGACTGTTAAAAGGTATGTCTTGATGCAACGTCTCAAGCCATTTAACTCAAGCCGACATTATTAAAACGGTTGTTATTGTGCGCTGACAGGCAAAGATGCGTGAAAAGGTATTTTTCCAAGAGCATTCTTTTTTATGTTCTTTCATGCTAAAATAGGAAGGGCATATTTTACAGCCTTTCGATATGTAGCAAACACACTGTCATTTTACACTTTTGTTGCCATCGTTTTGTGCTGTGCCAATATTAGCTATAAAGAACAGGCGGTGGTTTTTTTTTCTCTCCTACCAGAGAGATAACAGCTAAGCTGTTTTTTCACCGGCAGAGTCTGCCCCATTCCTACACTTATTGTGCTCGCGGTTGATGACGGTTAGAAAGCAAACGAGGAAGTAGTTCGCATAAATTTGCCCAAAACAGCGAGTGCGCTGTAAGATTTCCTAAATCGAAACGCCTAAATTAGCGTTTGGGGCTGACGGTAAGCTCGGGAGTAGAAATATTTGAGCACTTCCGCCATACAATCTCCCGAATCTCTTTGGCATGGGAGTGCCGTTCACCTTCTTCTGCTGTGCTTAAGCTTAACCGGCCACTTTTACGCTAAATAGCTTTTGCTATAATGTAGAACGTCAACGGGCTGGTAGTGAGTGCTGACGATTTGTTGTCGTCTTCGCGTTTGAGATGCTGTTTCCTCTTACGCTGTGAGATCTCTGGGGCCAGGTAATCGCGCCGGTCTGTGCGTCATTTCTCTTGCAAACAGGTTCCCAATCAGGTTTCCTTCGTTTCGAAGCTGGCGAAAGTGGATCACAAATTTGGATGGTTTCAGATGGTCACAAAACTAAAATGCTTGATCACATAAAAGTGCTTCTAAATGGGAACAAAACGAATTGAATTAACTCTACGAGCAACGAGCTCACTTCAAACAGACGCCACTTTTTCCATGGACAGTGTCGGTGACAAGCAACGCCGCAAACAGAGGGATAACGGAGCTTTGGGCGAATTCCGTCAACTTTAAGCCGCCGCTTCGTCAACACCGCTATCTGCAGTTTCGAGTGCTCCAAAGTAGTTCACCACAGTCGCACAAAAGGTACAGGGGGAAAAGGGTTGCTCGAGAGAACCAGCGTAAGGCGGAGACGGGAAGTTGCTGGTGCCACAAAGGAGGAAGCAATGATATATATATATATATATATATATATATATATATATATATATATATATATATATATATATATATATATATATACTCGAAGAAGCCACCAGCAAGACCAGAGCAGCGAATGTGCCAAGGCGTATGCAATGGCAAAGGAGTACCGCGCGCGGATTATTAGGAGGGCATTGACAATATATTTCGGGCTGAGCGCTCCCTGTTTGGTAAACGGCCCGAAAGATATATTATAGCTACACATCACATAATCTTAGGGAACCGCGTTTTCCATAAAATACATAGGCGAAGCTCAACCTCTCTTTGTACACGCATACTTCCTCATCATATATAATTAGCCGAAGAGCCAGGGCAGTTTTCGGGCCACGAATTGCCTGGATTCATGGCGAAAGCCATTGGGTTGGGGTGGGTGGGGGGGTAAGCATGATGCACGACATTTCATTAAGAGAGCTCTCGCGCCATCCGGAATGTCGGCAGAGCTTTCCCGCTGCCCATTGGGGCTGGAGCGTAAGGCTTTGTTGGATGCTGGTTCACTGCTTCAGTGAATGATGATAGGTTCCAGAAGAGGGTTGTAGCGCCGAAAAACACAACACACAGCAAGCGAGACGGGACAGGCGCATGGGGGGCAAGTTAGTGCATGTTTCCAGAAGAGGGAATATATGAATATACGCGAATATGGAAGAATATGGAATCTGTAGAAGAAAGAATATGCCTGTCCCGTCTCGCTTGCTGTGTGTTGTGTTTTTCGCCGCTACAACCCTCTTCTGGAAACATGCACCAACTAGCCCCCCAACAAGTATTACTCAGAATGAAGATAGGTCGTGTTGGGCCCCCTTACAAAAATTTTTAGTAACATTTTATAAACCGTCTTTAGACAAATGTTACTAGAACCTATCGACATTCTATAAACCGTCTTTAGACACCGTAACAACTTCCTAGTAACCTCCTACCGACTATTGGCCACCGATATTGAATTGAAAGTATAGATATAAAATGTCGATAGAATTCTTACCGACTGCTTATTATCTTATGTCGGTAGAAAGTGTCAACTGTGAAGCGACTATTTATTGACTACCTTTATACATCCTAACAACATGCTAGTAACATCCTGTCGACTATTCGCCACAGACAAATAGTTGACAGGATGTTACTAGGAAGTCGTTAGGATGTATAAAGGTGGTTAATAAATAGTCGCTTTACAGTTTTTAGGAAGTACATAAAAATTTTATTCAGAGGTAATTACTAGAGCAATTATATATTGCAAAAATAAGCTTTCATTATCTCTGAATAAAATTTTTATTTACTTTCTAAAAACTGTGCATTGACTATTTATTAACCACCTTTATATATCCTAACGACTTGCTAGTAACATCCTGTCAACTATCTGTCTGTGGCAAATAGTGGCTGCCAAGTGGCTAGGTGTGGCATGCAACAGAAGAAGACAGGTTTACATTTGTGCTTGAACACATCCATTTAATATCCCCGGGCTATTAATGAGGATGAGTTCTCCAGCTGCCCTGGAAGTAGGCTGAAATGTTGCGTTGTGTAGTCTAGAAAAGAGAAGAAAAAAGGCAATATATTAGTTTTGCTACAGTGACATTGCAACACACCATGCATTTGTTTCTTAAAAAGGAAGTGCACAAGACACAAGTTTTCAACCCTGTGAGCTCTAAACATCTCCACCTGTTTTGTGCGAAGTCCTAAAATGCATGAAATGACTGAATTAGTGCATTAGAGCTGGGAGCGTGATGGATGTGCGTAACACCAACAGATGCATGACACATAAGCTCTATCATACCAGTTGTCATCTACAAACAAAAGCTGTAAATCAACTTCAGTTTAATGAACTTCGATATTCATATTGTGACCAGTACATGGAAGTTTCATGTGTGAATTATCTTAGGAAAGGCAAGGTGCCAGTCAGAACTGTGCTGCGGCTTTGCTTGGCCACAGGTACATGGAAGAGTTGACTTTTGTGTTGCACTTAAGAACCACGAAATGATACAAGCAACATGTAAGCAGTTGAACAGGCATTATGGACGTTCTACAGCAAGATTAGAAAATGCCTTTGCTGTGCAGGCAGACATTGTCAAAGCGAGCTTGTTACTAAACATGTTCGCTTTCCACAAGACAGGATATTATATTATCAGTGCATTCATATGACCAGGGCCTCTATCACAAAAATACATACGTCAACAGTAATGACAATTTTCTAGTTATGGTGGCAAAGCTTGCATTATAATATGCTATTATAATCAGGTTAATAGCTATTTTAGCAGGAAAGAAAGGAGTATACCCTAAGATACCACTGAAATTGCCATGAAAGGAGTTTTGTTGAAAACTGCACAAAGAATATTAAGATGCTTCTTTGTGACACACATACCTAGTATGGTGTTGACCTTCTTGGAAACCAACGGATCCTTCTGTGGAAGGCATTTGACAGCCGCCCAAAGAAGGACCTCCCTTCAACGTCTTCTATTGAAAAAGGAGCTTTAAGGAGGCCCTCCGCAAAGTGAAAGCCCGAGTTGTTAGCATCCAGGCACAGCCTCTTCAGCAGGCCCTTTTCAACATATACACCGCCACCGATGTCTACCTGTGAAACAATACAACAAGCACAGATTCATTTTACACACGTATGATCAAGGAATGGTTAGGAAATAGGGTAAGGTTTGTAAAAACAGAAGCAGCTGCTCTTGTTCATTCGGTTTAAAGAACAAAGCAGCCTTACGTATACCATACATGCATTGTACTGAGCTGTGTACTTTTACGTAAGACTAGAAAGTATTGGGAACTTCAATGCGAAAGAAACCCATGCATCTGCCTAGAACTAAGCAAATGTGTGTCACCCCTTGACACAGAGTCAGATCTGGTGCTGTTTTAGTGACTAGCCGACATTGAAAGCTTCAAGCCTCATCGAGTATTGGGCCAAGCTGTGCTCGATTAGTGACACACAAGTGCTCGAGAACTATCAAACAAGATGCAATTGTCTTCAAATACAATTCTGACTTCCCCTTGCAGACATGCAGTTTTCAATTTACTGACTGCACTTGGGTGTAAAGATTTTGTCTGACAGAGTGAATAAACCACATACACAAGCAGCATTTTCATAGTTAGCATATTCTTTAATAGGTACTGATACCTTCAATTTAGAAAGCCCTGTATATTTGGCCTCATCAAACTAATTTCATAAAAGGTTTGTCAAGGTAGAAGCATAGAACTTCAGTCATTAGAAGACAGGTGAAAGGAGTTAATTATTGCAATTATTACTGAAAATTAAATTTTAGACGGCTCATCCTAATGAGAAATTAATGTAAGCAGTTTGTACATGTAACATAAGCATTTAGATATCAAAAATAGGG